>NC_142082.1:67699492-68015150 GCF_054644295.1 Miniopterus natalensis | reverse complement strand
GTCAGCAGTCTGTTAAATTCTTACTTAGCCTGTTCAGTTCAGGGAGTTCTAGATCTAGTGAACATGAGTTTAAGTGGAATAACCAAAAGAGGAAGATGCAACCCCTCAGTGAGTTCCCAAACTTGAGCCAGTTTAGAAACTAATATGACACTGAGTACCCAGGCTCCTCAAGAAAGGGCACCGTTACACTGCTGAACACTGATACTCAGTCTCTGTCCTAGCCTTCTACCCAAAGGACCTAGAACCCTGTGTCAGGGTAATTATGCGTCGTTTCTGTGAAAATAATCACACTTTGGGAGAGTTGCTGGGCATGGCTCTGAACTGATACTAATTCTTGAAGCCTCAAGATATCACTCTCGTCATCCAGCCAGAGTAGTGTAAGGGCTCAAAAGATCAAGTGGTCAATGATGTTGTAGGTCAGAAACATTTTTATTTTATTTTAATATGACTTTATTGATTTCAGAGAGAGGAAGAGAGAAGGAGAAAGAGAGAGAGAGAGAGATAGAAACATCAATGATAAGAGAGTCACTGACTGAGCCCACAACCTGGGCAGTGCCCTGACCGGGAATCAAACCGCCATCTCCTGGATCCAACGTCAATGCTCAACTGCTGAGCCATGCTGGCTAGGCCAGGCACATTTTATAGTTCTCAAAATATATATAGTGATTATTTCAACATTTCTGGATTTTATAATTGGAATAAAAATACTTAGCAACTTGAAGAATCCTCACATTGGTCTCCTATATAATCAGATCAATTTGGGCACAAAAGGCTAAGTGGAAACCACTGGAACTGCCTATTCCTACACAGCATTAACCAAAAGCAATGACACATTCCTGGAGGGATTGCCGAAATTAGAGCCATCATCAAGAGCTTGAAAGATGCAGGGTGGCAATTTCTATTTGGCTTGCACAGAAAACAGATGGATCATAGGACAAGACAGAGAATACAGTAAACTTAATTCCATAGTGACTCAAATTGCAATTGTCATTACAGATGTTTCCATTTTTTGAACAAACTGACACAACCTTGGTACATGGTATGCAGTTATTGACCTGGTATTTAAAAAAATATAGACCTGTTAGTAATCCACCAGAAATTGTTTGCTTTCAGATGACAAGCAAGCAATACACTCTCAATGTTCTATCTCAAGAATATATCAGCTACCCAGTTCTCTGTCATAATTTACTCCACAGGGACCTTGGTCACTTTTCTTCTCCTCAGGTTATCATGGTCATCTATTGCATTGCTGCCATTATGCTAACTGGGCCTGGTGAGTACTAAGTAACAATTAGTCCAGATGTATTATTGGGAAGGCACCCCCAAACTCAAGGGTCTTTCATCTCATTAAAGTTTCTAAGGTCTGAGGATTGTTGGGTATCTTTTGCAAGGTGAAGAATAAGTTGTTGCACATGGCTCCATCTAAAATAAAAAAGAAGAGCAATACCTAGTGGGCCTCTTTGGATTTTGGAGGCAACATATCGCTCATTTGGGTGTGCTACTCCAACCTTTTTAACAAGTGATTACAAAAGCTGCTAGTTTGCAGGGGCCCAGAAAGAGGAAAGAACTCTGCAACAGGTTCAGGCTGCCATGTAAGCTGCATGTGATTAATACACTGCAGTTATTGAAATAAGTTAATGTTTTGGAGAGATCATAAAGATATAACTGGTTCTAAATCTTAGTATTTAATCAGTTATGGAAATTTCCTTGGTATAAATGTGTTTACATCTAATGCTTCTCTATCTATTTATAGAGATAATTAAAACTGCAAATTGATACTATATGTGCTGCTAATATTCTTGCATATGGTTCTTCTTAATGGACAAGTGAACTTATGCTTTTAATAACTGTACCCAAATTAAGTGCAGGTGCTTTTTGTCTTGCTACTTAAAACAACAACAACAACAGCAACAAAAATAGACAGTTTATTGAAATACCCCCCCTTTTTTTTGCAATGGGTCCTGATAAGAAAATGTTCATGCTGTGTGACTTAGAAAATTCCCTTTCCTGGCAGTCAGCCCTTTTTGCACTATTACTGTTTTCTGGCATCTAAAAATATGATCAGTGGCCAATTTAAAGTATATGTGTGGTAAAAAACATACTTAATAACTTAATTAATCAAAGTTTGGTCACCTGGAAGCTAGATATAAATGCAGAATTTCAGAGATTCCCACCCCAGACCAACTAAAGCAGAATCTGAATTTTAACACAATGCTCTGTTGATTTCTTTCAATATTACAATTTGAGAAGAGATGACATAAACTTTGCATTGCATTGTACTATATCCTATCCTTATGTTCAGTTACTCTACATTCTAACTAACCCCAACCAGGGCTGGAAAGAAAAAAGATCAATTTTCTTCATAAAATATCCTAGAAATACAATAAAGAAATAGCCACTCCTTTAAAAAAGATAAAGTGCAGGGATCAACCTTCTTGAGATAAAGCCTCACTATATGGCAATTCAGTCTTGGATAGATATACCTTTATTATTTCATAAATTCTGCTTAGCTTAAAACATAGAATCACTGTAGATAACATCTGTGTAAAAATTTCAAAAAGGAACTCTGATGTATATTATAACTTATAGTTATTTTGTACATTAGCATTGCAAGTCACTCTGACATGCTACATTGGGGTGTGATAGAGAGAGAGGACTGAAAGGAAAACTACACATATGTTATACTATTAGACATCACATATAGAAGTTTTCAACAGTTAAATTAGAGCTGTAAACTATTTTAACCTGGAGATTTATAAAATTTGATAACTACTGCATTTGATTTTCTAATAAGTTCCGTATTTTTTTTTTTTTTTTACCATTTCTCTAGTACTTTGGGACAGCTTCAACATTCCAGCTCTTCAGTTTGAATAGTGAATTGCTTATATTATAATTAAAGTAAGTTTCCTTAGTGAGTAAAAGGGAAGTTACTTTTCATTTTAGAAGTTATTAGTATCTATGCATATCCCCATCTTTGCCTTAAAATTGTATGTTAAATATGAAATATAAAGAAAAATGTGATGTTATTCAAACATATTTTATACACCTATATGTATTGGAAAATGATGGCTGGCTCAATCTATTATATAATTATAATTATTATTATTATTGACTTTAGAGAGAGAGAAACCATCAATGTGAGAGAGATACATCAATCTGTTGCCTCCCCTATGTGCCCCGACCAAGGACCAACCAAACCCACAACCTTCTGGTGCACAAGATGATGCTCCAATAAACTGAGCCACACAAGCCATGGCAATGGCTCAATCTTTAAATATGTTTCAGTGTCATTGTTACAACCTTATTATTATTTTATGCTTAACTACCAAATCTAATTTCTGAATTGCATCACAAGGAAATGAAAACAATTGAAGCTAATAAGGGTGGTAAGAGAAAAAAAACTGTATAAAGTTAAAGAAGAGGTATTATGCTGTATTTATGGTCATTCCCATGCCATCTCATATGTACCTTTGTGATAGTTTGACTGAATTCAGTTATCCAGTATAAAGAAGCTAGAGAAGATAATAATCATTCTTAGATAAAAATAAATAAAATTTGTTGTGATCTCTCTATGTGCATACAAACATATAGATTACAAGTAAAGCTAGTTTTAAAACATGCTGACTGACCCAACTTTAAATTGTGAATACTCACCTTAAATGGGGCCTCAATTCTTTTCCCAAATCACATTTTAAATTCCTATTTTGTTTCAGTTTCTCTGATTTCCTAGAGAATGATTTCATACTTTACTTTCAATTTTACCCTTCACCATCAGTATTCTTAGCTGATGAATTTGCACCCTACTTTAATAAAATAACTTGTACTGACTTCTACCATCTCTATCCATCTTTATTCATATACACTGACATCCCTGCTGTTACTAATAAACCCCATTCTCCAACTGAATTAAATCTCTCCACATACACATGAGATCTCACACAGTTTAGTCTATGCAAGAAATCTTTCCCTCTTTTCAACATCTCCTTTTCTCTTTAATATATTTAAAATAAAGAAGAAAGATATCACTTTCTGCTAGAATAATGATAGGAATGGGCAGTGGACAGCAATGGGGAAAAATTATAATACTGAAAAGTGAAGGTGGGATGAAGGAAAGAAAAACACTTGAAAATAATAAACTGGATGAGATCAAGTGCACAAGTTGAGTAGTTAGTTTTTGTTTTGTTATTTGTTTTTATTATTATTGCTGCATAGCAAATTACTTCAAACTTACTGGCTTAAAACAGAAAACAGTGTATTTTATCATTTTGTGCATCAGAAATTGTGGTAGGCCTGGGATGGGGGTTCTCTCACTTTCAGAGATGTTGTTTAAGGTCACTGAGTGGTAATTAGCTGGCAGACAGGCTGCTCTGGAGTGCTAAATGATGTTTTTCCTCAAGTTTATTGCCTTGGCAGGGATGGCTAGATAGCTAGGTTTAGCTGGGACGATTGATTAAAAAGCCTTCATGGAAGCTGTGTAGCTTGGTAGTCTCATAGTAGTCAAAGATCTTGCAAGTGGCTCAGTTGACTCAAAGAAATAGGGCCAAGAGAGTCTAGGCAGATGCTTCAAAGCATCTTATGATCTAGGTCAAAATATACAGAGCTCTGCTCTGCTACAATCTATTAGTCAAGTAAATCCCTAAATTCAATCAGATTTAATGAAAAGGAAATTAGAGTTCAACTACTAATGAGAGTCATCACAAAGTCTGTGCAATTTTAATTATTTATATTTAAATCCTCACCCGAGGATATGTTTTTGAGAGAAGAAGGGGGGGAGAGACATCAATGTGAGAAAGAAACATAAATTGGTTGCCCCTGGTACACTCCCCATTCAACAGAGATCAAACCTGCAACCTAGGTATGTGCCTGCTGACCTGGAAACAATCTGCCACCTTTTGGTGTATAGGAGGATGCTCCAACCAACTGAGCTGCCTGGCCGAGGATGTGCAGTTATTTTTAATCCACTGGAACGTTATATAGGGGAAGACAGTTCACTCATTTGCTACTGAGGATAAGTAGAGTATGTAGATCCCAACACCAATGAATTAATTGGTAGCTGTGTGGTTGAAATGAGGCAGTATTTTCCTGAAACATTCTATTTTTTTTCCATAAAAAAGAAGCTATGTCATCCCATATTTTAGTACATGTTAAATATTTAAAAGATTTAATTTATCCAAAGATTTTTAAAATGACTACTTACTTTAGACATGTTTAAATGTTTGTTTACTTATATTTTCTATGGAAAGATGCCATTAAACATTGTTACCCAAATCACTTTGTATTTTAGATCTAAAGTCACTTTATTGATATTTTCTTTTCAAATAAAGGCATCTTGATATTTACATTAAATGTTGAATTAATAGGTAGCATATTTTAGTTGATACATATCAGGTTTTAGCTTATTGTAACTTTTGTCAAAAACATTTTTTGCATTTTTTTTAAATTTCTATTTATTGTTAAAAGTATTATAGATAGAAAAAATACTCCAAAAAATTATATGGGACCAAAAAATACCCTAATAGCCACAGCAATCTTGAGAAAGAAGAACAAAGTTGGAGGGATCACAACACCAGATATCAAGTTATACTACAAAGCCACTGTAACCAAAACAGCTTGGTGCTGGCACAAGAACAGACATTTAGATCAGTGGAACAGAACAGAGAACCCAGAAATCAACCCAAGCCATTACTCTCAATTAAAATTTGGCAAAGAAGGAAGAGCATACAATGGAGTAAAGACAGTCTCTTCAATAAATGGTGTTAAGTAAATTGGACAGGTCCATGACAAAAAAGAAAGTCGACCGCCAACTTACACCATATACATGAATAAACTCAAAATGGTTAAAAGACTTAAATATAAGGCACAAAACCATACAAACCCTAGAAGAAAACATAAGCAGCAAAATCTTAGACATCTCTCATAGCAATACATTTGCTGATACATCTCCTAGGGCAAAGGAAACAAAGGAGAAAATAAACAAATGGGACTATCAAAATAAAAAGTTTCTGCACAGCAAAAGAAACCATCAACAAAAAAAATCAAAGACCAAAACACTCTTTTTTCCAAAGTAGCATGCATTTCTGAAGTATTCCAAATTAAAACAAAACAAGATACAAAAGTTGAACTCAAAGTGCATATAAATTATCTGCCACATGACTCATTGTTTTTAATAAAGTTCATTTTAACTTCCATAATTGTGTGTGTGCATATGTGTGTAAGTTGATAAAAGAAAAATAATTGCAGAAGTAAAGAGGCGTGACCAAGGAAATGTGAAATGCTGGAAAGAGAGCAGTGCTGAGGAACATGTACACCTGGCCAGTGCACAAAGTAAACCGAATTGGAGGAGACAGAAGTGAAAGGAAAACTACAAGGCACAATAACTATTGCTCTCACAATTTGTTACTTATTTCCCATTAATAAGAGTCTCCTCATCCTTCTGAAATAATTAATATTCCAGGTGTAAATTGGCATGTGGGAAGGAATACAGGTGGCTAACAGAACTTCAACCAAGTTAGGTGTTCCAATGAGATATATACTTTCATATGGAACACAGCATGAACAGTCTACTATTACCATTATCCCAAAGTGGCATTAGTAAAATGTCTTGATGAAAGCTAAATAAACCAATGTTTTATGTTTAATATATAGAATTGGGAAACACAATTTCACTTAAAATTAAAGACATTGAAATTATATAAAATATCCATTCAAATTGGTAATTTTAAATAAAAATAAATTAAATAATTAAATTTGGTTTTTTGAAAATCAAGATGATTTTGTAGTCATAAATATTCAAAAACATGTTCTGATGCCAATCTAAGAGAACATACACTAAAAGAATTTTAAAATGTATATAACTTTTTCACCAAACTACAGATTAGCTTTCTTGTTAACTTTTGTATACCATCTGTGAACAATGTGAGGATATACAGCTGCTATCAAATTAAATAATATTCTTTCTGATATGCATCTTTACTTCACTAGATAAATGATAAAGGAATCCAAATAAAAACACACATACACTAAAGCAGATGTCATTGGGAATCACCAACTTCTACAACCCAAGTGATAGTTTATATGAGTGCTGTCTTCTAAAGTAGAACTATCAATGTCTAAGAGATCCAAACTATGGCCTCTAAAAACATTAATAAATAAAGCAGAGTAATAAAATAAATCCAATTATTAATTTTCTTGCTTCTATTATTTCACTTACAAACCGTTTATATTAGTGAGAGTTGTAATTAAAAGAGATTTTCTCATCTTTCTTTCTCAAAAAGCATCTTTCTTCAAAACTATTTGGGAATTGTCCATGAAAATATACTCTGCAGGTCAATTCTTTAATATGACCCAGTACTACTGGAATGAGGGGACAATATTTTGTCTTATTTCCTACCACCTCACCATCTTACTTACCCACAATATACTCTCACTTTTCACTCATGTCATTCTTTGTGTTCCAATGCTTTTCTCCTGCTGTTTCCTTTCCAATCACGCACCATTCAAAGGTCAACTCAAATGCCACATCTGTGTATAGCCCTTCAATTTCTTACCCTTGTCAAATTTCACATTATCTTTCTGATTATCAAAACTTTAAAAAATTTATTCTTTATAAACTTTAGATAATTTATCTCAATGTTAATTCTGTTAATCTGTTAAAATAACTCCAAATCTTTTAAAAATACGGGTGCCCCTATCTCATATACAGTTGTTCTCAAAGAGTCTCTCAATACATATTTAATACATCAAATACATGTATTGTCAATGAATAACTATTACCTATAAAAAATAATTCATTTAACAGCAGGAGCTAATAAATTGCAAATGGGGAAAAACATTATTAAATTTACTTTTACTAGATTGAGAAAGTAGATTGCTTACAACCAAGCTTTGCACTCATCGGTATTTTTTATAATATGCATTTTTTACAATGTGCATTTTTTCTTAATAATTTTTCTTTAATTCTTTCATTTCTTGATTTCAGACTATTTAAATTTTATTACCAATTAGACTTCTCTAATAAGACAAATAAACAATAACAAATTTAAAAACTTCTTGATATTCTTTCCAATTTTCAACTTGATGCTTTTAATTATCTTACTAAATGACCAATTTGTAAGTATAAAGCTTCTATAAAACTAATGATTTTTGATTTATAAGAATTTTCAAACTTATAGTAAAAATGCATTATCCCCATTGAGGGAGAAGGTGTTAATTCTAAATATTTTTAAATTATGCTCTCATTTCTGAAACTACAAATTGGAATATTTTCTTTGAAAATGGAAACAAAAGACTGTCATGTTTTTTTCTTAAAGCTTTAATAGAGAAAGTCTGTCTCCATATAATGTCATATCCATTAAAATACACAGTGGGGAGAGAAACAAGAGGGTGGCGTAGGTAACAGCTGCACCCACCGCCTCCTGCAACCACATCAAAATCACAACTAAAATACAGAACCACCAGCACTCAGAGCCTCCTGAGATCTGGCTGCACAGAAGCCCCACAACCAGGGACCTGAAGGAGTGAGACCGGGAGGAGGGGCAGGGACTCGGGCTGGTTGGGGCTGAATCCCAGAGACGTGGCCGCGGGCCCACACCGGTGTCATGGTTTAAGCCTGGGAGGGAATCTCAGTGGAAGCGGTTTCCCAGAGGAGTGAGGGGTCCCAGCCCCACAGCAGGCCCCCAGCCCAGGGCTCCAGGGCCAGAAGAGACTTTCCCACACCTTCAGCTGTGAAACCAGCAGGGACTGTCCCTGAGGGTTGTGGAGGCTGCGGGAGCCCCAGCAGCTCCTCTAAAGGGCCCGGCACGGACTCACTCGGACACGCTCCCTCCAAGCCCCCGGGCCAGGCAACAGCTTGACCGAAACCTGGGACACTCGGGGAGGAACTAACCTGCCTGAAATTGGGGTGAGAGGTGGAGGGGCAGCTTCCTCCCAGGCAGAAGGGCTGGCAGAGGCCATTGCTCCTTTGGCGAGTCCTCCCCGCACACAGCCGGCAGGCAGGCGCCATATTTGACTCGCCAGCACCTGACTCACACCTTTGGCCCCGCCCCGTGATTCCCGGAGGCCCCGCCCCTCCCCGCCTGCAGCTCATCCAGGCCATTTCCAGGGGCTTTTCTGTGCAAGTGGCCTCTCGAGCCTCACGCTTAGGACTTTCCTAAAATCTCTCAAACAAGCAGCAGGGTGCCCCATACAGCTCGATAAGTGGCCCCAGGCCTGGCACTAGCGGCAGCTGCATTGGCTCATAGCGTGGCCTCTCCTGGACACCTCCAAGCCCCGCACAAGTAGCAGCCAACTATGGTTTGCTGTGTAGCTCATGCTGGGTGGCCCTGGGCAAGGCAATGGCACAGGCTGACTTTGCACCTCCCGGGAGGCCCCAGACACAGTGCACCTGGTGGTCAGACTTGACCACACTGGATTACAACCCTACCACAGCCACGAGTGACACTCAAGGGGTGCACTTGGTGAACAACAAAGCCCCACTGAAGTAAATCCTGATCCATAGGGGTGTCTCCAGCACAGCAGCTCTCTGGCTGTAGTTGCAGCTGGTCCTCACAGCCGATTGGCCTGGGGGGCAATTCCTCTCAGGGACACCAACAGCAACCAAGGCTCAACTACAGCAGGACACTGCACACAGCCCACACAGGGGAGCACCTAGAAGGCCCAGCTCAGGTGACTGGGGAGGCTGAGCCACTGGACACCTACTACACAAAGCCACTCTACCAATTCTAGGAGACATAGCAGCTCTTCCTAATACATAGAAACAAACATGTGGAAGTAGCCAAAATGTGGAGGCAAAGAAACATGTCACAAAGGAAAGAACAGAAGAAATCTCTAGAAGAGGAACTAAGTGAAATAGATCCAAGCAAGCTAACAGATATAGAGTTCAGAATTTTGTTTATAAGGATGTTTAAGCAGACTATTAGGGAAATAACTGAGAAAATCAATGACATAATAAAGTAGCAATTTGAAATGAAGGCTACTGGAACTGAAATGAAGAATAATTTACAGGGAATCAACAGTAGAGTAGAGGATGCTGAGAATCAAATCAGCAGTTTGGAACATAAGGAAACAAAAAGCACCCAACCAGAAGAGCAAAAAGAAAAAAGAATCCAGAAATGTGAAGATAGTATAAAGAGCCTCTGGGACAAATGCAAGAGGCCCAACATTCTTATTATTGGAGTACCAGAAGGGGAAAAAAGAGACCAAGAAATTGAAAACCTATTTGAAAAACCAATGACAGAAAACTTCTCCTATCTGGGGAAAGAAATAGACTTACAAGTCCAGGAAGCACAGAGGGTCCCAAACAAGAGGAACCCAAAGAGGCCCACAACAAGACACATCATAATTAAAATGCCAAAGGTTCAAGACAAAGAGACAATCTTAAAAGCAGCAAAAGAAAAGCAATTAGTTACCTATAAGGGAGCCCCCATACAACTGTCAGCTGATTTCTCAACAGAAACCTTGCAGGCCAGAAGAGAGTGGCGAGAAATATTCAGTGATGAAAAACATGGAACTATAACCAAGATTGCTCTACCCAGCAAAGCTATCATTTAGAACTGAAGGTCAGATAAAGAGCTTCACAGATAAGAAAAAGCTAAAGGAGTTCATCACCACCAGACCAGCACTACAGGAAAAGTTGAAGGTTCTTCTTTAAGAGGAAGCTAATGAACAATAGAATCTGACAAGATAAATAGATCCAGAGACACTGATGCATGCAACATGCGATCATATCTCAGAGGAAAGAGGGAAGAGGGTGGAGAGTGGGAAGAGATTAACCAAAGAAGTTATATGCATATATGCATAACCCATGGACACAGTCAATAATGGGGTGAAGGCCTGGGGAGGGGGAGGGAGCAAAGTGGAGGAGGTCAATTGGTGGGGGAAATGGGACACTTGTAATACTCTCAACAACAAAGATAAATTAAAAAAGTATATACACAGTGGAAGTTACATAAGCTAACCCTAGTGATTAAGCTTACTGTTTTAAGTAAGCAACACCGACATTCATCTAAAAAGAGATGTTTACAAAAAGCATTGATAGATTCTTAAGAGATTTTTTTATGCTAGCTTGGGGTACAATTTTAAAGCAAGTCTTCAAAATGTTTAAAACAATGGTATCTTTGTTGAGATAAATGTATAGATAATCTAGAAGAAAATGGAATATAGTATATGCTTTGTCATATAAAACATTTCTGTAATGTTTTTGCTTTGTTTTGTTTTTTGGCGTGTGCCAACTTGTGTATTTGTTTCTCCAACAAGTTAGTACACTCAATATTTTGTCTGATATAGTAATATGTAGGAAGTATTGTTTGAAAAATGATTTTTGAAAACAGTTTTTAAAAAATAAAAAAAGTTAAGAGTATTTCTTTGAGTGACTTTCAATGATAATAGTAGTCCTGGAATTGGTATTCTACATCTTTTAAAAGGGTTTAGTAAAACATCAAGTATTAAGACATCAGGCTTATGTTGCATTTCTGGTTTTGAGACATACTTGAAGGCAGTAAGACTGAGTTCTCCAATGGCTAAAGATATTGATGATTAAAAAAAGAAAACAACAAAAATTTCATGTGAGAGTTTTTCTTATGTGTTAAAAAAAGAATAATTAAAAGCATTTATGATTTTATTAGTGTATACTATAATCTATAAAGCAAATAATAAACATAACACATTCACAAATTTCTTTTATTTCAGAAAAATAGTCTTTGAATTTAAAAAAGAATATATATAATTTCAAACACTGTAAAATAAAAATATTTTTACTATAATGAAAGTAAATTAGATATACAAGTAACCTGAATGGCCAGATGCATGGAAAACACTACACTCAAAACATCCATTTATCATTCATTGCTCCCCACTTGGCCACTCTTCAAAAGATGTAGTTTATGATTTGATTCACAGCATTTGAAACTGTGTGCTTCAATCATCATTATCAAAGCTGTTTTAGGCACTTCATTAATTTTGGGAGGATTATGATGGTATATTGTTATATTTTTTCTTGAAAGACTTTTATAAAATGTTATTTTTCTAATAAAACACTTTAAAAGATGAGTTTGCATAAAAGAAAATTTTACATGAAGTAAGCTTTAACATAAAATAACATTTTTAAATGAAATAAATTTTATATAAAATAAAATAAGTTCATATAGAGATAATCTGAGCCCTCATTGAAAATGAAAGGACTATAAGAACATTGCATTGCTTTAGGTAGAGAGACAACATTTTTGACAGCACTGTTTTGTAAAAAGTAGACACATATCTGTGTATATTTATAGCCAAAATGTTAATAGTTTCAAATATACCCAGCTGTTAGAAAAATATAATGATTAGACTTGTAAATTATAGAAATTATAGAAAATTTGATTTGGCAATTAGGAATAAAAGTAACAAGAACTAAAGAATGAAGTAAAATGATTGCAAAACATGCTTATCTTCCTAGAATTTGTGCTTGAGACCAAGGGTGAAGGGAATGAATTAGAGTGCAATAAAATATAAAATAACCGTTTCACTAAATATCTCTATGGGGAGTGTAAGGCAACAATCTTGCCAACAATTTCAGTGGAAGTTGGACATGAAAGGCTAGACATGGAGTTCAGCAATTCAGGTATAAAAATTTAACAATCTTGTCATAAAATAAAAAAGCTGAATCAGTTATTTATTGATCCATGTAATTCATTTATTGAACATTTTTAAAGTGGGAACTATGCGTCAGGAGCTGTGCGCTAAGCATAGGAAATACTGCGGTCAAGAAGACAGACCCCTGTTGTGCGTGAACACTGAGAAACCAGTAGCAGAAATGGAATTTTACATTAAATTACAATAAGGACGATGAGTGTTAAGATAGTGCAGAAACTAGAGAGCAAGGAGAGCTCACCTTGCCTAGAAAGTTTTCTATAATAGTGAAGCATAAGTTGACACCTTCAGTATGAGCTGCAATTTGCAGGCAGTGGACAGGTGATGTGTGTTGGGAATGGCTCACCCATGGAAAAAAAAAAAACACCCACAACAAAACCACAAGTGCAAAACCCATAAAGATGGATTACAGAGAATGTAGGAAGAATGTTCAGAAGGGGTCTGTGAGGACTTCCAGAGATGAGATCTTGTACTCCCTTGTAAATAAAGCAAAATAATCCCCCAAAAGTATTAAGTATTAAAACCAAATAATCTGTTCTGGATTTTTAAAACCATGAACAACCATAATAAAGAAATTTAAGGACTTGGGAAGAGCCTGGGACCTTGGGCCAGAATCCTCAAGCTGAGGTTCCGAAGTCCAGGCTCTGATGAAAGGTTATGGCAATGCAGACAACGCTAAGACTGTTCCCCTGCTTTAAAGTCTCTTCTTCCTTGTTGAAAATAAATGAAGTTGGCTTTGTGCACACTCTGATGCCTGAGGCGGGTAAGGAAACACTGAAGAGGGGAGGAGAGATAGGCTTATGCTATCTTCTGCTTTAAAGAGTCTCAGTGGGGCTCAAACACAAGTTCTCTGCTCACAGTAATCATGCAAATAACTTCAAGTCAATTCAACCTTAACCTGCTGAAGATTTCTGTGGAAGTCTTGCTTCCCCCCATCCTTGAGATTAGGAAACTAAACTGTTGTCAGTCATCTATCATGCACATACCCAGGGGCTTCAGGGGCTGTGCCATAACCAACCTGGGCCTTGGTGGCTCCTGGGCAGCTAAGGCAGAACAGGTATTAATCTCTGCTCTAAAGATGCTCTCTCTCTGGAACCTAGAAAATAGGTTCTGGAGAGGAAACAAGAAACTCAGTAGTGGGAGGGCTCAGAAAAAAGTGCCTTGGCCCCTTCTCCTCTCCTTCTAGCTTGGTGCATAATGCCTGCTGTAATTATTTCTTGAGCTCTCACTGGAGATTAAATCAGGTCTGTTGAGGCGGTTTTTGCCGGGACACAAGAGTGGGTTTAGATTCCATCGTTCAAAATCAGAGAGGCATCAGAGAAGTCTACACTCCTGGGTCCTCTGGCAACTATGTTTCAAAGCATCCTCCCAGGCTGTTTGGGGCATCTTGTTCCACTTTTAGAAATCCCAAGGTAAACAATTAGAGCATTTGGGTTGAGAAAGGTGGACCCGCAGAAACGACTGTGTCTCATATATGTGTCTCAGAAAGAAGGCAGTGAATGTATCAAGAAAATAATCACTGTGTGTATTCTAGCAAATAGCTTGAGAAGAAGAAAAACTGAATCCCAGAAAATAATTTAGGAAGCAAGTTTAAATAGTCTATGCAGAGTATAATGTTGATTACCTGGGCTAGTATAACATCGAAGGAGCAGGATAGAATTCTTGGTGATTTCAAGTTTCATGTTGATGACCCATTGAAAGCTAATCTTCAATTCTTTGACCTAACGTCCTTTGGTCATAACCGCAGTCCTTCCACGATCAATAATTGCAATCTCTCCATACTCTCAACTTCAAGGATTTCAGTGTGCTCACACTACCAGCCACTTTTCCAGCTCAATCTCCCTCCCTCTCTCTCTCTCTCTCTCTCTCTCTCTCTATATATATATATATAATATATATTTATATATATATATGTATGTGTATTTATATATATATATATATATTATTTATATATATTTCCTGACAGCAATGATCCTCTAATCCCACCAGGACTGTCAGTATGTACTTGAGGAAAAAAAAATCCAGACAGATGAGAACACCAGCCTCTGGACTGCATTTCTTTAGTGCACTCATTCCCCCATGTATATCCAAGATTACTTTATATTTTTTCCTCTCTCCTCAAACTTTTGACTTCTCCCACCTATTCTCAATTAGCCTGTAATGTTGTTTCCTACTTGATGGAGGAAATAGAAGCAAAACCCCCACCCACAAAATTTCCACAACTGCCTTTCCCTAAATCTATCCACCTGTCTGCTTCTGTGGCCATTTGCTCTGCCTTCATTATTACTATGGAAGAGCTCTTTAGCACCATTGAAGACCAGCTTTCTATTTGTGCATGAGATCCTAGCTCCCCCCACCAGTTTAGAGTAATGACTTGAGCAATCTGTCTGTTGCTTTCCTGTATTAATTCTTCTTTTTTTTAAAAAAAATTGTATTGGCTTCACCAAAATACAAATGTGCTCTTATATTCTCATTATGAGAAAATCTTTTGCTTTCACATCATTCTTCAGGTACCAATTTTGTTTTTCTTTACTGTAACATTTGTATGAAATGTTGAGTATAGCAATTGTTTCCAATTCTTTTCCTCTTACTTTCTATTGGAATCAATCTAATAATGCTTTTATCCACATTATTTTATTTAAAAAATAATCAACTCTTTGCTAAACCTAATAATTATTTCTCATTTTTGGAAAACATTCTTTATGTTATTTTGAGGACACCATGTTCTCCTGGTTTTCCTCCTAGCCCACTCTCATTTTTCCTATATGTCCCCACACCCACCTCTCTCCTGCTATGGCATCATGCTTGCATATCCTCAATTCTTAGAAATACTCACTTCCCTAGGGGGAGGAACAAAAAGAGTCTGTTTAGCACCACACAAAATAATTTCTTGCTGCATCATCTTGTGTACTTATATTATTTGAGACACATATATTTTGTGTCTTACTGTCTTATCTTTTTGGCCCCAAAGAGGCTGTCATGAGCTACCACAGATAACATGGATTTACACTAGTATTAACCCACTAAAAGTTATTGCAATCAGTGTGTCTTTTGTATCAGCAGCAGCAATAGTAGCAAAACCATTGGAGAACTTCAATATGATTGTCTAAGTTTCAGGATCATCAACCTCAGGATACTGCTAAGAGAGCTTAACAGCATAAAAGGCAAATAGGGAAGCAAGTGGCACCTAGAGCAAGCATTGATGATGGATAGACAGATAAGGGAGATGCCTTCTGCTATTTCAATAGTGGATAGGAACGCATTTGATATGAAGACAGAGATTCTTCCCAACATCACATAGTTTTTTTATAGTATATAAAAATTTATATAGGTGTCCAGAAATGTATCCCTTAGAATCCTGTGGATTATATTTTAAATGTCTAAACTTTTGGCTAGCAAATCAAAATAAATTTCTGATAATCAATGCAATCTCTTAATTAGCACACTTAGTTTTACATTGCAGGTTGTTGCATGGTAGGTTCTGCAAAGTTGATTTCTTTTTCCAAGGTCTTGCAAATGCTAATAAAAATAGAGTATGCATGGAGAATGTTTGCAGATTAACTAGGACTGGCTGTGGATGCCTACCATCTGGTGCTACAAAGCAGGGATGGATTAGTTATAACAGCAGAGAGAATGAAATGCTTTATACAATCAGATGGCAAAATGGCAATAATGATCTGTGCACATAATCGAAGTACAGTGTGGGGTAGACAGAGTTCTGGCAGCCAGAAACCAAAGAAAGAGCTAGGGTAATTCTAGTAATTCTACCACTGGAAAGCTTCCACATTAATATTGTTGGGACATTACAATGTCCAACTGGGAACAGCATGCACTATATTCCATTGGAAAGTTTGAATTTAGAGATGTAGTTGTTCTTTTATTTTCAAATAACTGAGATTTGTTGGCAAGTCAAATATTACACTAGAACTTGTAAAAATAAAATAATAAAGTAAATTAATGTGCAGATTTTTATATGCAAACCTAAGAAATAAAAGAAAAATATAAACTGAAGAACAATGAATGGATTTAAGGTACCTAACTATTTTTGGAAAATTAGCGTTTTAAGACATACTCAAAAGAAACAAAATCATAAATGATGGTGGGAAAGCAAGACATGCGTGTGTGTGTGTGTTTTCTAAAAGGAGTATACATAGAAAAATATTTATACCAGTCAACAAGCAGTGGAGAGATTTTTTAAGAAAATGAAGATAAAACACACACATACATAGAGCAAAGATTATTTTAAAGATAAAGGTATGTATAGGAATTAAATTTCTTTTAGCCTCCATATACATCTGTTAATAAATTACCCACCAATTTATAAGTCAGACAAAGCCATACAATTAATAAGAACTTCAAGTATATAAAAATATTAAACCAAAAGAATGTAAGGTTATTAAAGATGTGCATCAGACATGAAAATGAAAGAATAAAAAATGATGATGACAATATTTGAGTAAATTAGTTATAACCTTAGGAAACAGAAACAATGAATAACTGGTTTGAATAATTGGTTATGAAATGTGCTCAGTGAAAGGTACTTGTGATCACAGGCATAGAAAAAAAAAAGCTATTTTTTCTGATAGCAGCTTCAAATAACCAAGTCATTTCAAATAACATGATTTGTAATGAATAAAGAAAAAAAGAAAAAAAGGCAGTATGTTTCACTATTAAAAAATATATGATTGAGCTAAAACATCAGTTTGTTAAACATCATCCTGAGGGAATTATCTTAAGGGAAATATACAATTAAAAATAAATGCAAGTGGTTGAGGTATTTGAACTTGTGTCTAAAAGCTCTGTGTGCTCTCCTAACAAATGGAAAATGTTCAGAATTTATTTATTTATTTTTTAACTTTTAAAGAACTAGATGTTTAAGGTGTCAGGAGACTGGCTTAGACAGTTCATCCTGAATGGCTGGAACAAAGAACCTTGAAGAATTTCACACCTAAAATGCATTAAAAAGGATGGGGCATAGATGCTTAAGTCAGAGCAGAGTAAATATTCAAAATCATTCATTACAAGAAGGAGTGGCTTAGGTAAATTTTGGGAGTGAATATAGAGGTGCGTATATTTTCAGAGCCAAGTGTGGAAACTCCACCCACTCCCCAACACATATCTTTTTTTTTTTTAAGGATTTTCCCATAGGTAAGTTTGTTTGTTTTTTAATATGTCTTAAATGATTTTAGAGAGAGGAATGGAGAGGGAGAAAGAAAGATAGAAACATCAATGATGAGAGAGTCTTTGGTTGGCCACCTCCTGCATGCCTCCTACTGGGGATGAAGCCAGCAACTCTGGCATGTGCCCGACTGGGAATGGAATCGAGATCTCCTGGATCCTAGGCCGATGCTCAACCACTGAGCCATGCCAGCCAGGTTCAACAGATATTTCATATTTGAAATCGAGAAGCTGAAATACCTCGATTGAAGAATGGGAAGTAACCCCCTTTACTTACAGTTAACTGATTACAAATGTTAATCACATCTTCAAAATACTTTCACAGCAACATTCACACTGTTATTTGACTAAATACCTGAGCACTGTAATAATCTAGCCAAGTGTGACCTCCCATCATAGGGGGATTTATTTTATCTTTTGTTTTAGGACCCTACTGAAATATTGATAAACTTTATTGAGAAGAGCTAGCAAATTGCAACAGTGTTGTTAAAAAGACTTAAGTGTAGAATATCTACGGCAAACATGGAAACATGCAACATGTGCCCAGGGAAGGAGGGTACCTGTATTTGAGAATTGACACCTATCTGCTATGAACAGTTAAAGCCACATACAAACACTTTTGTCTCAAGAAAATGGCCCTTAAGGGGGCAACAGAGATTGACCTGTAGCCATATGAGAAATCATTTGAGCAAGATACTTTCAGCCAGCTAATCACAGGTAGAGGTGGATAAGACAGGCCAAATATCATAAACAACATAGAGTTACCTAGCACATCAGCACTGGATGATTTCAGAGACTCATTTTTAGAAGAGCGATCATGAGTGGAGGAGTGAGCAGAAGGAACTTCTATTCTAGAGCCAATATCTTCAGGTCTTGGTCAAATAAACATACCCAAAAGCTATAATGTCAGCATAATGCCCTGTACTCGTCATATTTGAAGTATTTCTTATCTGGCAAAATAACCTTCTAGAACTAAAGAATCTGTTACAAAAATGGTGCATTGCATTTCCTATGTTGACACTGCAATGACTAATGCCTGTTCATCAAGATAGCTTCTCATTATGTATATTAAGGGTTATTTAAATTTGTTATTCAGAAGACTTGCCAACATGCTACTATATTCCCTGATGCTTTGAAATGTCTATTATTTTTTGTCTTTATATGGAGGATAACTTGACTTAATTCACATTCTAGATACTGTTTAACATTTTAGGAACATAAACCAGCTTGATTTCCCTTTGTCATGATTCTATATTGTTATTTCAGTTCCCACAGTTTTGATGTACAGAGGTACAGGCACACTTCAGAGATATTGCAGGTTCACTTCCACACCACCACAGTAAAGAGCATCACAGTAGAGTGGGTGACACAAATATTTGCTTTCCCAGCACATGTAGAAGTTATGTTTACACTAAACTGTAGTTTATTAAGTATGCAATAACACTTATGTCTAATAAGACAATGTACATACCTGAATTAAAAATACTTTGTTGTTAAAAAATCTAACCATTTTCTGAACATGTTGAAAAAATGGCACTGATGGACTTGCTCAAGTGTACAATTCTATGATAAAAGAATAAGTCTTAATTGTTCTCACTAAAAAACAAAATAAGGTAACTGTGAGGTGAGGGATATGTTAATTAGCTTTATTGTAGTAATTATTTCACCATGTAAATATATATCAAAACATCACATTGTACACTTTAAATATATGCAATTTTTGTCAGTTTTACCTCAATAAAGCTGAAAATAATGAAGTTCACTTGAGTGACTGACTTGAAAATGCATAGAAACAAGTGATTCTTTTGTCATAATGACTTTAGAAAACAACAGTTAAACATTTTTTAAAAGAAATAAATTTTTGTTCTTAGACCTATAGCATGTGAAGCATGATCCAGTTTAATAGTGAAGCATTTTTATAGCAAAATATAGTGTGTAGACTGTTCTTCAAATAAAGTGAAATAAATATAATTTTCTGTGTTCAGCTTTAAATTTTTTCTTAGAGGACTACACCTTAGGCAAATTGTTAAATAAATGAAGTTGTTTTCATTTATTAGATTCACTGTTTGTAACTCATGGCTGACATAATTATCCAAGGCACCTTGGGAGTTTAATGTGGGGATAATTTCCCTGATGTCCTACCTGGAAATATTTAAATCTTATGGCTTTTATCTGCTCTTCTATCCAGAGCAAATGCACCTGTATCGTAGTCTATTCCCCAGGAACTGATGGACTTCTATGCTTATCAGAATAAGTCTCTTACAGAATATTTTTACCATTTACCTTCTTAATCAATTTAACTATTGTTTTTCCACATTGTGTGAGGAAACCAGGTATCATGATCTGAATTGTGTCCTCAAAATTCTTATGTTTAAGCCTTAACCCCTAGCATGTTAGCATGTGATTGTATGTGGAGATAGAAACTTTAAAGATGTGACTAGGTTAAAATGAGACCAGTAGGGTGGTGCTAATTCAATCTTATGGTGTCCTTATAAGAAGAAAAAAAATTAGACACACAAAGAGATACTAGGGATGCATGAGCACAGAGGAAAGACCATGTGAAGACAAGAAATAAGTGGGAGGAGGCCATCTGCAAACCAAGGAAAAAACGCTCAGAATAAAATCAACCCTGCCACAACCTTGATCTCAGACGCTCAGCCTCCAGAACTTTGAGGAAATTAATTTCTGTTGTTTAATCCACCCAATCTGTGGTGTTTTGTTGATACAGTTCTAGTATATTAACACACCAAGTAATTGCCTAGCTCTATAGTTGTGCTTACTTTGAGTGTCCCAGTAGTGTCTGCTCTAATTTCTTATGCCTATGGATGTCAATATTCTCTTGAGGAAGAAAGAATAGAAATGGCAAAAATTTAGTTTTCACTCTTGTTTTTTGTTTGTTTCTTAATCTTCACCCTAGGATATTTCTTCCATTGCTTTCCAGAAAGAGTGGAAGGGGGAGAGACAGAAGCATGGATGTGAGCGAGACACATCAATTGGTTGCCTCCTGCCTGCATTACGAGGGCCAGGGGTCAGTCTGCGACCGAGGTACGTGCCCTTGGTCCGAACTGAACCCAGGACCCTTCAGTCCATGGGCTGGCACTCTATCCACTGAGCCAAACTGGCTAGGGCTAGTTTTCACTCTTTTATCATCTGTCTGTGTGATTCACTTAACCTATCTGGTGCTTTAAAGTCTCAATCTGTCAAGTGAGAAAAACAATGTTAGATCAGTCTCTTTATATTACTGCTTTGTTTTTATGACATTTAATTGTAGTAAAGCTCTTGATTAAGTTCCTTGTAAGAGTAAGAATGTAAAATTTAAAAGTGTACACTTTGTCTGCAATCCCTCTCACCTCTCCAATCAAATACTATTTTTTAAAAGCCATTTTAAATCTTACCTCATGTTTTATAACTTTTCCAAAGGCCCAAAAGTGATTTGGTCATTTCATTTTATTTTGTTCTCCTTTGAAAGCATTTTTGTTTTTTACTTTCTTTTAACACTCTGTTGCATTGTAATTTATCTGCTAATAAGACATAATTCCCACACAAAAATCTTAGCTGCATCACAGCAAGGATAGAGTCATACATATAATTATCAGTGTTCAAGTATACTAGCACTGTGCCTGGAATATGTTAGATGTTCAATTCAAAATGGGTAGGTGAATGAATGAAAATGAATTAAATGTATACAATTCAATGATTTAAAATTGATATTTATAACACTCAGAAAGATAATAGATACGGATAACTATGTGTCATTTAAACATTTATATTCAAGATTTTTTAATGTAATGCTATGATTCTCATACGGATATAAAAATTTTATTTAACTCATTAATCAATAAGAGAACCATACAGATATTATAGCCGCTTCAAAAATGAATTTAAAAATAGACATATTTACATACCACAAATATTGAAATGGATGTACAAATGCAGGCAGTATCATTTTTTTCCACAGGAGAGTATGGGTATTCCTGCACAGGACAGAATTAATTTATATATCTGTATACAATAATTATTTTACATCTCCATCAGTCATCTGAAACTTAAAGAACTGTAAAACAGCTCCCATATAACCAATGTAGGTTACACATTTTCAAAGGCTAGCTGAATTTTTCCTTCCTCAGTAGCAAAAGATTGGAGAATTTTATCTGAAAGGAAATTGATTGCTGGCTTTTTTGATGGACAACTTTTCTGTGTGTAAGGCATTGGAATAATTATTTGAGGAAAATTTATATGAGGGGATTTACAGGTAATGCTAGCAAGGTCAGTGTCAGCTTAGATTAACTATGGCTCAGTATCTGTCAGCCAAATTAGTGCCTCCTATGAGGGAAGGTTAACCTGAGCACTCAACTCTTCGGGATGGTTTTCCTTCATGAATCAGCAATTCTCTCCACATCTTTCATTCTCTGCAAGGTCAAAAGGGTTTTACTCTCCCTATAGACCTACTTTACTTGCCAATTGGTTTATACTTTTTTTGTAGTTGACAGGTGGCTTGTTGTCCGCTGTGTGTAACAGACTACTGATGAATTACAACTCAATAGACTTTTCAAGGAATCATCACTTACCACGTGTGTGAGCGTTCAAACCCCCATGCACCTATTAAATAAATTTTCAGCGTATGTAGGACACAGGCACTTTATGAATACACCATTTTTATCATAGTGAAATGTGTAATGTTTTATTGAAAGGGAATTTAGAATGGATCTCAGCTGAACTGTGACCTGATCACAGATTCCATACTTGAAGTATATCATGCAGTTGAAGTAGAATCCTAAGTAGATGTGTGTTTGCCCAGGTCTGACAGTCTCTCCTTAGATTTTGAGCAAAATCTAAAAAAAAGAAAAAAAGAAAAAAAGAATCTGCCATGTATTAAAAGTGTGCCATAAAATCAAAAGGTTTAGAATATTGCCTGTCAGTGATAACATGGGAGGGCCTATTGAATAATAATGGCATGTATAGTCTGTAAAATTTTTGGTTTCTTTCTATAGGTAAGTGGCAACCATGGAGGTGCATGCGACTTGCACAGAGAACTTTCTGCAAGAGGTTCTGGCTGAAACATCTTTATAATCCATTGCAGTGTTTTAGCTGAGGTCCTGCTATTCTAGGGCAACATCAGCCAAAAATTGAGCCTGATGTTCTCCTGTGGCTTGACTACTTCTTTCTAAGGCAGGACTCTTCTGTGGGGGAATCAGCACTGGAGCTGCCCTTTCTGAGTCATGGTCAGAACTAAACTACAGGATGAGATCCTTCCTACCCAGTCCATCATCCTTCTGCCTCCTTTTTTCATGTGTTAGCCTTGAATAGGGGTTCTTAGACTTTCCATTCCTAATGCCTACTCCTGCTCCTCTATCTTTTTTCAAGTTTTTCAATTACAGTTTACATTCAATATTATTTTGTATTAGTTTCAGATGTATAGCATAGTGGTTAGACAATCACATACTTCACAAAGTTTTCCCCTCGCTGTTTCTAGTACCTACCTGGCACCATAGATAGTTATTACAATAGTGTTGACTATGTTTCATATGCTGTATTCCTCTATCTTTCACTGAATAAATATTTCCACTTCCAATCCAGTCTTGATATTTGCTTTCCAGAGGACTCAAATATGTAGAGTATTCTATCTACAAATATAAGGTAGTATTCATATTACAAAACACATACACACACAAACACACATCTATATATAAACATATACCTATATTTTGTTCACATTTTCTTTTAAGCTTTTATAAGTTACATGATGTAGATGTGGCTATCTCTATTATACAGATGAAAATACTTCAGGCTCAGATATTTATGGACAATTGTTTGTGTTTGGAATGTAAAAAAATATGTGACTACATATTTTTTATCCTAAGCCACAGGGAGTAAGAACACAGCCCTACCCCGTCTAGCGCTTGTGAGTAAATAAACATTGAATTGTCCTTTCAGTTACTTTTTGTGATGAGACTTATTTTGTTTGACTGCCAGTTAGAGCAGGTAGTAAAATACAGGGAGTGAGTCATCTGGACAGGTCACCATTTCAGTCCAGGTCCTTTCCCAAGTCCTCAGCTCCCCAATGGATACAGAAACATGGACAGAGCAGAAAATAGCTGAAACATTCATATCCATGAGCATTTGAAAAGATCCTATAATGAAATGATTACTTTGTGCATTTTCTACCCCCCAAGTGTTTGACAGCTTAGAAGCTGTGTGAACAGATTGTTTTACCATTTTTCCTTTTCTCTCTTTGGCCTGAAGTTGCACAGTTTAGACTTTCTTTAAATAAGATGTGTTCAAATAAGAGTCTACTCAGAAGGGAAGACCCTTGTTTCCTAAGGGAAGTGGGAGAGGATTGCCAAATGAATAAAAAATTGCTAGAGAACAATTGGGTTATATGAGAGCCAACTTCAATAAAAGTTGGGGAGGAAATTTCCTTCTATCGGTTCTCATTCTACTTTTCTACATTAATCTTTTTCAGGATTTTACTAATTCTTTCCTACTTAATTTGCCTCTTACTATTCTGGTTACCCAGACAGAAGAGCCTTTTTTTTTGCCTGGAATGTCCTTCCATGTTTCCTTTACCTACTGAATTTCTATTCACCCTTATGCACTAATCCTCAGGCCTCTCCACATGGTAGTTTACACCCTCTTTCTCTTATGGCAGTTTACTCTGACTTTTCCACCTAGTTTTCTTTCCATTAGAGTGAAAATATGCAAGGGCATGCCTTTTTCATTTTGCTTCCCAATACCTGACATGAAGTAGTCAGCAAATTCTCACATTGGCATTTAATTACTTCATAGACTGTCACTATTCTAAATTTCCAACCTAACCGTTCAATTAGCTGTCATGCAGGCTCTGATTCATTCAGATTAGCCCATTTACTATGCAAAGAGTATCTGAACACTTGAATGCAGTTCAAAATAATCAAGTAATCAAACTGCTTATACTCTTTTCTCCAAGACTACCTTTCGCTCCTTTCCCACCAATCATATGCCACTGATTTTTTTTTTTCCAATGCTATACTGAAGTTTCATTTTCTCCATGAACTTCTGCTTCCTATTCCAGATCATAATAATTATTTTTCTTTGGACCTCACAGTCCTTTTTGTGTATTGTATATATTGCTCATTGGCAGTAGGTCTTATTTTTATCATATTTTATATTGTTTTGTGGTGTTGGTCTTCATAGTGCATTTTTGTTGTTGTTGTTGTTAATCTTCACCTGAGGATATTTTTTCTCCATTGCTTTCCAGAAAGAGTGGAAGGGAGGGAGAAAGAGAGCAAGAAACATCAATGTGAGAAAGACACATTGACTGATTGCCTCCCACACATACTCTGATCAGGGGTGGGGATCGAACCCGCAACCCAGGTATATGTTCTTGACCAAGAATAAACCCAAGACCCTTCAGTGAGCAGGCTTAGGCTCTACCCACTGAGCAACACAGGCCAGGGCAATAGTGCATGTTTTGATATGTGTTTGTGTGTGTGTGTGCATGTTATAACTAAATTACACACTGTAAGCTATATAAGAAAGATATGTAATAAATTTTGTTCAAGCGTACTGACTAATTCAGGGGCGGATGGTTAGTTGGGAATCTATAAGAGAAGGCGATTTGCCCCTTGTGAGGACTCCATAGGCAAACCAGCAGTACAGGTAAAAGGATCAACAGAAAATTTGGGCTTTGGGTGGAGGGAGCCAAGACTGTGGAGAAAAATTTGGCGGTAGAAGAATCACCAAAACTTTTTTATGTAGTTTAACTCCATGTGAGTATTTTAAAATAAAGTGTGAAAGGGAAAGAAGAGGAATGGATAGCCACAGTGGCGTGAGGGAGTAAAAACCAAGCCAGCAGAATAAATTTTGCCCATGAAAATGCCCCTCTTTTGTAAACAGTCAACACTGATAGCCAACAGCAGCACTGATGGTGCGAGTGAAGTGCTCCACCTTGTCACTTGAAATCTACAGCCAGCGGGTCCAGATGAGACTACAAGGAATGAAGTGGCAGCAACACAGATAAAACAGTTTTTAGAGCAACTCAGGCAACTGGACAATGATGAAGTGCTAAATGGCATATGAGGACATGAGGAAGATGGCACTGTTGGTCCAATCCCAAGAAGAAATTTTTGTTTAATTATGTTGTATATGCCCAGGTTAGTATCACCTAAGAGAATATTTGAAAAACTTTTTATTTAACTTAAACTTTTTTGTCTTTATGGATATCAGTTCCCCAATTACTTTATACTCTATATTGTTGTTTGTTGTTTTAGTGAATATGTAATGGAAAAGTAAAGACCAGAGGGTTTTTGGCTGTGTTGATGTTTTCTTTTGTTTTGTTTTATGTTTTTCCCCAGCTCTCTTACTAGCAAATTATGTGATTGGAAAATCTACAATAAAAAAGAATTATCAATATTCTTTGCACCTCACCTAAGATTATTTTTAGTAAAATAAGAAAAATTGTAGAGAAATACTTTGAAACACATACAAACTACAATAATCCTATAAATTTATATTTTCTCAAAAACAAGCATAGTCCCAAATAATGGGTTTTGAAATGAAGATTATAGAATATTGGGCAAAAATAAGGGACATATATGTTATAGCTAAAAGATATGTAACTGTGGGAGAAAAACAGGCTATTTGAAGTAAATAGGAGCAGCTATTATTAATACAGATTTTACATTCTAGATATAGCTTTTGAGATATTAAAATGTTATAATATTATTTCCCTTAGAACTGAATCACTATAACCAAACTCAAATAAAATACCCAAGCCAAAAGAGATTGGTTTATTAACCAAAATGCAAACATATTTAACTGAAGCACTATTCTAGTAAATAATTATATCCTAGTAAATAACTAAATAAGCACACTTAAAGACCAGCTGATTTATTCATAAGTGTAATTGGACAGAGATGAGCTGACTGAAATTAAACTACAGTTCACACTTGAACAACATGGGTTTGAACTGCGGGGGTCCATTGACATGGGGATTATTTTCAATATATACTGTAAATGTACTTTTTTTTCTTTCTTAAAGTGTTCTTAATAAAATTATTTTCTCTAGCTTATTTTATTGTAAGAATATATTATATAATATATATGAAATGCAAAATATGTGTTAATCAATTGTCTATGTTATCAGAAGGCTTCCAGTCAACAGTAGGCTATTTGTAATTAAGTTTTGGGTGCATCAAAAATTATTGATATGTGGATTTTTGACTGTTGTGTGTGTGGAGGAGGGTTTGTGTTCCTAACCTCTGCGTTGTTCAAGGATCAACCTTAGTTTTATTGTATGAATTTCTCCCATTCACAAATAAAGCAATTTCAGATTAGATTGTTGTTAAAGAACATTTAATATGTGCAAGTTTTCTCTTCTGGGTTGATTAAAGTCTTATACTTAAGATGCTTATTAATGAGTTACCAAGAAGCATCAGTTGGTACTTAATGTAATAGTGCTTCTGAATAGGATGTAATGTTTGTGTGTTGCGTTGCATCATTTACACAGCTTATGAAATCTAAGGGCAGCATATTTCAGTTTGACTTCAAGTACCCATTGACCTCTTCAGCAGCATATGCAATTCCATTCATCCTCCTAGGGAAGGCTAAGTTATTAATGGCCAATAAGTCATATTGTATGATAGAGTATATCAATTTTATTCACAGTGGGTGCCATTCCCTGAGATTGTTGTCAAATTCTGAAGTACCTTAGGGATATGGAATTTATAGTTTCCTAAGGTATAAGAACTATATGAACTTAGGACATAAAACCTACCATATTTTCAAAAAAGTATATAATTTGCTGACTAAATATATGTCCTACCAACATTATTTTCTATTTATCACACAGATATTTGACTTTCTGAACTGAATTATTTTATTAAACTTTTAATAGTGTATTTGTTTTCGCTGCTAAGTGTGTAAACTCATTGATGCAACATTATCAAAAATCTACTCATTTTACCACCAATTTTCATCCTAAGTTTCTGACAAGTCTTATGGATAAACATATGCAGTCATTCACTGAGCACATAATAGGGCTGAGCTAGATTAGATGTGACAGGTTACTTTCCACTCTTACAATTATATGACTTTACTAATTATATTTACTACCATCTAGACAAATTAGAGTACCCAAGGAAGGGGAAAAAAGGGAGAAAGAAAGAAATTGCTTTGACATTGCAAGATAAGGTTACTTGTGGTAACAGAATTAGAGATATCTGGCATAAGAAACCTAATTTCCTCTCCCTGAATTTTTAATTCAAAGACAGGACCGCAATCCATTTAAATGATCAATTAAGGATTTCAACCGTGAATTCCAACACATTATTGAAATAAATGTATTTTTTGTGTTAGGGTGTTTATTTTAGGTTTTTTCCCCTTTTCCACCTAAGCAGTTTATTTGGTGTTTTAAGCAAGAGGAGGCCAGATATTTAATATTCTATTCAGTTCTAGCAGTAAAAAATTGCTTAACTGCTTAGGATTTTCCTTAACAGTGTCAACAATGGCTGTTTGAATAGATATATGTCGTCTAGTGCTTTTAGAGTACAAATTTCAATGGGTGGAGGTGACAGTTCTTTCCATGAAATAGATAAGATAGGCAAAAAAAGAGAAGACTGTATGCTTAAGAATAAAACCTTTACACAGCCAGATGTGGCTCAGTTGTTGAGCATCGACTTAGGATCCAGGAGATCGAGGTTTGGTTCCCCATCAGGTCACATGCCCGGGTTTGGGACTCTATCTTTAGTCGGAGGCATGCAGGAAGCAGCTGATCAATGATGACTCTCTCATCATTGATGTTTCTATCTCTCTCTCTCCCTTTCTCTCTCTGAAATTAATAATGATATATTAAAAAAACAAAACAAAACAAAAAAAGAATAAAACATTTACTTAGTGAGGGTGGTTAACAAATTAGAAATCATTCAAGTCCTTAAATTGGATTATTTTGTAATGTTATTGAAAATTGTATTTGCTTGGATATTAAAAGAATATTAGACTTG
Organism: Miniopterus natalensis; assembly: GCF_054644295.1. NCBI lineage: Eukaryota > Metazoa > Chordata > Mammalia > Chiroptera > Miniopteridae > Miniopterus > Miniopterus natalensis. The sequence goes on along the minus strand of NC_142082.1, from coordinate 67,986,366 downwards.
GATTAAATGTTTTATTATGTGCCTAGGCATTCCTCCAGAATTTTCATCAGGTGCAAGTTCATGAGAAAAAAAAGTTCCAACCTACTAGAGTTCTATTACATGTAAGGATTTGTTTATGTTTTGATTTTGGAAAATATTTCAAAACATCTTCATATAATTTCAGTTTTCAAAAATAAAATTCAATATTTATTTTTCAATAAATTCCAGAATATTTGATGCATGCTATCTTTTTAATTAAATTTATTTATTTCTTAAATATATTTATCTATTTTTTTAGAGAGAGGGGAAAGGAGGGAGAGAAGGATAGAGAGAAACATCGATGTGAGAGGAAAACATTGATCAGCTGCCTCCTGCATGCCCCCTTTGGGGATGGACATGGCAACCCTGGCATGTGCCTTCACTAGGAATTGAACTGGCAACCTTTTGGTGCATGAGATGATGCACAACGAACTAAGCCAAACCGACCAGGGAAAATTTTTTTTAATAAGTGTAGTTAGTAAGCAATCTTACATTGGTTATATTAGTTTCAAGGGTACAATCTAAATATAGTAATTTGACATTTTTATACTTTGCAATCTGATCACCTCACTAATTCTAGTAGTCATTTGTCACTGTGTAAACTTACTACAATATTATTGATTACATTTCCCTCCTCATTTTCAGCTATTCCCCCACCCTTTCCATTCTGGTAACTACCCCTTTAGTCTCTGTGTCTTTGAGTCTGTTTTTTTTGTTTGTTTGTTTGCCTGTTTGTTTTGTTTTGCTTTTAGATTTCATGTATAAGTGAAACTACCACAGCTAAAATTGTACTCATTGCTAAAAAGATGAACCCAGCCAGTGGAGCACAGCAGTTGAACATCGACCAATGATCCAGGACACATGCTTGGGTTTCAGGCTTGATCCACAGCAGGAGGCATGCAGAAGGCAGCTGATCAATGACTCTCCCATCATTAATGTTTCCATCTCTCTCTCCCTTTCCCTTTCTCTCTCTGAAATCAATAAAGATATATTAAAAAAAAAAAAAAAAAGATCAGGAACAAAACAAGGATGCCTACTTTCACCCCTATTATTTGACATAGTACTGGAAGTCTTAGCCATAGCAATCAGACAAGTAAAATAAATAAAAGGTATCCAAATAGAAAAGGAAAAATTAAAACCATCACTATTTGCAGACGACATGATACTATATAGAGAATACCCTAAAGAATTCATCAACAAATTAATAGAATTAATAAAAGAATTCAATAAAGTAGCAGGGTATAAAATTAATATACAGAAATCTGTTGTGTTCCTATACACTAATAATGAACACTTAGGAGAAATGTATCTAATCTTAATAAGCCACCAAATTAAGGTTAGTACTCTTATATTTTCCAATATATGAAAATAATCATAGTAAAAAAAAAATCCTGGGACTCAAGTCACACAGTTTGTGGTTTGCAGAGCAGTATATAGATAGATTTATTTCAATCCTATTTTAAATAATGCTCTTCATTGTACACACTGGCCACCCCACACATTCTTGTTTCATTCTCTCTCCCTCACTCTTTTGTTCCCTGTCTGCTTTGACCAATGCATTTACCTCTGACAACATCTGATTTATTCTTCATTCGTATCTTTGGATGTCATGCTTTAGTCACTTCAATGTTAAGTACCTTTTATATGGGTGTTTCTGATCTCCAGGAGCAACGTTTAACATGCTTGCTCCTCATCGGGCGCTCTTTACTTTGGGGATTCTACGTGCACCAAAGCTTTGGGTGAGGGTCTTATGTTGTAACTCTTTCATGTCCTGTCTATATAGATTATACATAATCATTTAGGTTCCTATAGCCTCTACCAATATTATTATCGGAAAAATATGTGTATTTTGTTTCAAATGACAATGTTGCCCTGCTAACTCAAGTTGTCAGGCTCCTATGTAATTCGTGGCAGTCTAATTGTGTTCTAGACAATGACATTTATAAAAATTTCCTACATGTGGATTAGAGGAAAGGTGTTTGCCTAATTAAAAGATAAATTCTTAATAGGCATTGACTTTTTAAAATATATATATATCTTTATTGATTTCAGAGAGAGGAAGGGAGAGGGAGAGAGAGAGAACTATCAATGATGAGAGAGTCATTGATTGGCAGGCATTGACTTTTTGATCTTCATTTATTTTCTGTTCTGCTTGGGACATGCTTATGATCCATGTGGTACAACAGCCATACTGTGAGCGTCAGGGTAAAAACACAGTCTGAAGATGAAGAAAGGAAACAAGAAAGTGCATCTCTTTTGTTATCATGGAACCATTATATTCGTCTTGGACTACCTATTCTGGGGTTCATGTTTTGTGGGGAAAAATAAGTATCTATTTGACCAAGCAATACTAGTTGTGAATTATAACATGTGCCTTAAGGTTTATAGTTAAGAAGTTTAATTCCATTGTAAATTTTAGTAAAGCACTGGCTCTGTTAATATCTAAAAAAAGTGATTAATCTCTTCCCAATTGTACCTTGGACAATAACCATCAGTAAGTAAAAACTGACTTGAGTACCCATTTTTTTGAGTAGTGTGCTGAGACTAGGGGAAGGAAGAGTAATGGGGTTATGAATTAAATACTAATGGTGGGTCCTGACTTCAGGATTCTAGAACCATTTTTAGCAAGACCTGTGAAAGCAAGGAAGTGTGTATTTTTCATTTCCCTTGAAGGACATCAAACACAGCACATCAAAGCCCTCTTGAAAAAATGGAGTTGTAACAGCTTTATGTTTATTTCCTCTTAGATTCTTTTGGAACTTAGATAAATCTAACCTCAGACCCTCAGAGTTTTTCTCATATATATATTCTCTTGCTCTCATGCAAAATAGCTTTCCGTGTGTAGAAAACTTTCATTTATGCTACAAATGCCCTTTAAATGGACAGTAACTGTCCAGTGTCCTGCGAATATAAGGAAGTCTAAGAATGATTCTTTTTATTTAGAAAGCTTACAGAGTAATAGAGGCAGAAGTGGAGAAAAATGTTTTTTATTACCTCTTGAATTAACTTCCTTTTATTATAAAGCAAGCAAAATCATATCCCCTTTGTAAGGATTAATGATGATCCTCAGCATTATAGGGAGAGATATGTATTGATGTTTATATTTTTATAAGTAGAAGAATTTAAAATTTTTTCAATTAAATCAACATCAGATAATAAAGGTTGAAATGTTGCTAGGTTTACATATAACTATGTGATAGATAATGTAAAATAAACTGGTCATCAAAATACAATTCCAGCATTGACATGAAAAATCTTTGTTACAATAAAATGTAAACAGAATCATTTTGGATACTTTGAAAGAAAAAATATACTTGAGGATCTTAATTATACACAGGGATGACTTGTTTGAAGTATAAAGCCCTCTTGGAAAAGCGATGAAAGTATAATGAAGTATATATAACATTATTAATAATAATTATTATTATTATTATCCAGACATGCTTTCTTATGATCTGGAAACACAATATGCTCTTTAAAATAACAACACATACATACATACACATCTTCTAAAGAAAACTATTTTTTTATATGTACACATTAGCTATTCCTAACCTTAGAGAATCCTGTAAAATATTAAAAATAACATGAACACAAAGACAGTGCATTCCTGAGTAAGAGGCACATCTTTTCATAGTTTTTATGAAATGGACCAATCACCTCTGCTCTCTACAGTTCCTTGTTTCTATTCCTTTAAGATATAATTCTGAACTGGTCAAATCCAAGTGGAAATCAGATGTCAGAGTCAGGTCGCTAATGGTAGAAACACTGATAGAAATCCTAATTAGAGCTAAGTATTTAATTATCTTTTTGTTCCTTTCCTTTCTAGTATTATCACATTTCTCAAATGACTTGAATTTTTTAGAACAACTAAAAATAGCAACCCATAAAAGATTTGTTTAGCCCCAAATCTCCAAATTCAAATTCTGGACTAGAAAGTTGAAATGATTTATTTTATAGAAGAGAGACCCATCTTTATAAATAAGTGATATCCTGTGTTCTTCACTGTAACTACCTTGCATTGAAAATGTACTAAACTGAAAAATAACTCACTGGTTTTAAAATCAGTTTACATTGATTTTTCAGGTGTACTGAGTTCAGTACAACTGCCTCTAGAAACCACCATGAACTTTTCACATTCTAGCCACAGGAAATATACAGTAATAATAAACTTTTAAAAAATCCTCTTTAGACTTCTGTGGTAGTTACATTTCAGAATTTTGTATTATTTCCCAATGCGCTGTTTTTTTGCTTCATTGGTTTGTTTTTGCAATTTCTAGCATGATTATATTTTTAAAAACATCAACATGCATGCCCTTATCTGTTACCATACTGGTTAGCTTGGACTAACTACATATTTTATTTAGCACAGATTGCTTTCCTCAAACAACCTTTGAGATGAATGTGTGTTATTTGGCTCTAAATTTGAAAGAAATAGAGAGACAATTAGGTTTTTTAGGTGATGGGATATTACAGTAGCCCCCCCTTTGCCACAGTTTCACATTCCACGGTTTCAGTTACCTGTGGTGAACGTCAATCTGAAAATATTAAATGAAAAATTCCAAGAATAAACAATTCATAAGCTTTAAATTGTCTACCATTCTGAGTAGCATGACAAAATCTCTCCAGGTCCTGCTCCAACCTACCCAGGGCATGACTCATCCCTTGGTCCAGCTGCTTCGAGCTGTAGACACTCCCCACCCGTTAGTCACTTACTACTCATCTCGGCCATCAAATCCACTGCTGTGGTATCACAGAGCCTGCATTCAAGTAACCCTTATTTTATTTAATGACACCAAAGCCCAAGAGTAATGATGTTGGCAATTCAGATATGCCAAAGAGAAGCTGTAGAGTGCTTCCTTTAAGTGAAAATGTGAGTACACGACAAGATGTTTTGAGAGACATGCCACATTCACATAACTTTGATTACAGTGTAGTTAAGGCTGTTTTATTTTATTATTAGTTATTGTTCATCTCTTATTGTAGGGTAACTTATAAATTATACTTTATAGTAACTGTATGTATGAGAAAAAACAGTATATATATATATTTATATATATACACACACACATATGTATGTATGTGCATGTGTGTATATATGTGTGTGCATATATACATATATATGTGTGTGTGTGTGTGTGTGTGTGTGTATATATATATATATATATATATATATATATATATATATATATGGTTCAGTATTATCTGTGGTTCCAGGCATTCACTGGGGGTTTGGAATGTTATCCCCCGGGGATAATGGGGGGCTGCTGTCTTGTAAATAATATTCAAAAAAGCAAGAAAGAACAGAAATTTGGCTCAGTCCTTTGCAAAATCAGGATAGAGTCAAGTCAGTTTTGCTCAGGCTACAGCGAAAATCCAAAGCGTCCAACAACGGTGCTAATCGTCAGCTCGTCTTTCCATTCAGCTTCTCGTTTCTCTGCCTCTGCGTATTTCTTGTCTCTGCAGATTTAGCCAGAGCCTGCTTGCTGAAGTTTGTATCTTGGTTTAAGCTCTTCCTACTGGCTTTGCTGTTATTTACGTCTCACACTGAAACTTTTCAAATGCGAAAAATGGATTAGATATTTTTGTTATATGAGAATCTTCATTAATTCAAGAACTGACAACCAACCACCTCATAAGCCTCTGCTCCAGCCAACAGTTTTTTTTTGTTTGTTTTTTTAAATATATCTTTATTGATTTCAGAGAGAGGAAAGGAGAGAGAGAGAGAGAGAGAGAGAGAAACATCAACGATGAGAGAGTCAGTGATCAAACCCTCAACCCGGGCATGTGCCCTGACCGGGAATCGAACTCTGATCGCCTGGATCCTAGGTCCACGCTCAGCCACTAAGCCACACCCAGCCCAGTGCCAACAGTTTTCCTTTGGATCAGATGACTGTCTTTTCTCTGTAGTGGGTAAAATAGTGATTAGTTGAATAAAACTATGATAATATATGTATATATCAGAAGTCTCATGCCAGCAGATTTACTTAATAAGGCAATGTAGCTGATATACACTTTGGGGTTTCCTGATACCTGTTTTATTGTATTGTATTGTATTGTATTGTATTGTATTGTATTGATTTTTAAATTTATCTTCATTGTTGAAAGTATTACAGATGTCCCCCTTCTTCCCCCCATTGATCCCCTCTACACTGCATCTATTTTAGATGGAGTGTTTCTTAAATTGTAAGGCTATTGTTCATTTTAATGGATGTTGTTATGGGATGGATACCCTAGTACAGTATTGGTGATATTCCAGGTACCTCTGCAGAAATATCAACATGCTCTAGAGATCTATTGGTAACAACATTGTTGATTTATATGGCATCCCAAATTCCCTGAGTGCTTTAGGCTGAGGGAGTTTTTAATGGGGTTAATTTTTATTCCTCTAGTGAATGTGTACCATTTAACTCTCAGATAAATATTGACTTAAACCAAAATATGTGCCAGCTGCAAAACTCAAAAATATAAAAGAAACATTTTAGAAGAGTGAAATATGCAAACTTGTTCTTTATAAAATATGTCTAAAACCCCATTCTGTTAACCCAATCCTTTACCGTTTTATGGAATTTATTTTATTTCTAGTCTTTGTTATATTTGCAGAGTCTGATAATTCTCTGGGCATTAAAGTAACTTGATTTGTTAGTAGAAATATATTATGTATTAGCCAATTCTATAGAAAGATACATTCATAGAATTATATAAAATCAAAATGAGCTGCTTTTTAAATAAAAAGCAACTATGTACACCAAAATTTAGAAAACTAAGAACTTTATTATTTTACATAATCTGCATTCTTAATAGAAAGACAAAGTCCATGCCAGAAGTTTTATTTCAACCCAAACAACTTAAATACTATTATTTTTTAACTATGTCCCTTGAAACTTGACAAATGAGAAATAATGCAATTTTAAGAGTTAAATCTTATTGATATTTACTTCAGAAATTTCTCCATATTGCAATGCTAAATAGATATTCAGAAAATAATGTTTGGGGAAAGCATACTTTTTTAGAGAATACTATATCTAAAAGCAAACACAGAACAGAGTGATACAATGATCTGGACAGAAACTCAGGTATTCGGCGGGGATATGGATGAATATCTTAACACAGAAAACTGGATGCATTTTGTTAATGTCTCTTTGACTGATAAAGAAAATCATTTTTTAAAACTCTTCCAGGATATTTTTGTGCCTTCCTCTCATAGAAAGTTAAGTTAGTGAATCTCTTCTAACAGCCTAAAAAAATTAAACACAACTTATTGCAGTTATAAGAAACTGTTAAGCATTTTATGGGAAATAAAATTATGCATTGTTATATTCACATTTATTTTATTTACATAAAATACCAAAGGTGTATACTTTTGATAAATAAAGTTAATGCCTTATTTATGAATTTTAATAAGCATATTTTTCTCACCCAACTCTGTATACACTATTCTTGAGGCCTGCATCATTTATCATGTATACTTTACAGTGTACAGTGCAATTAAAAAGTGAATTAATAAACATTTAAACAAACTAGTAATTAACAAAAATAAAGTCATGTTGACAATTACATTTCATTTATGTTGGTGAGCCACTTAAGATCAATAAGTAAGCCTAATTCATATTCAGGTACCCAGAGACCAGCATAGATTTTGCAAATTGCAGGCATTTAATATTTATTTTAAATGATGAAGGAATAGGTAGGTAGTAGACCTTAATCTCTATGCTCTTAACAAATTTTTCTTTCAATAAAATTAGAATTTGAAATAAAGTGGATTAAGGAAGAAAACTTAATCATCTTAAGTGTTTATTGAATTCATTTACCATTACACTACTATTAGATTTTAAAATGTAATAAGGTTTACAATGGGATTAATCAGGAAACAATGGTTTTAATTTACTGAAAGGTTACTATCTTTCCCATTGCAAATGAGAGCAACTGTCTTTCAAGCTAACTCAATATAAGTCAAATCACTTATTTCAGAGTGACGTCATTATTTTTGTTTGACAAGCTAGATAATAATCTGCCATGTTTGCAGTCAATAGACGATGGCTGGGCTGGCAAGAGTCCATTTACCCAAAACTTTAAAAGAGACAACTGGGATTTTTCTTGCTACTACGATGAAAAAAGAAAAATATTTAGCTTCAAATATGTTGTCCATCTTAAGAAGTGAATTAAACCACTCAGAGAAAGACAAGTACCATATTATTTCACTTATATGTGGAATATAATGAACAAAATAAACTAACAAAGTGGAGACAGACTCATGGATACAAAAAACGGACAGACAACTATCAGAGGAGAGGAGCTTGGGGACTGGATGAGAAAGGTGAAGAGATTAAGGAAAGAAAGACTCAGACACAGACAACAGTGTGGTGAGTGCAAGAAGGAAGAGGGATGAGGGGTAGAAGAAGGTACAGGGGGGATAAATGGGATGGAAGGAGATTTGACTTGGGGTGATGAACACACAATACAATATACAGATGATGTAAAATTGTATACCTGCAACTTATACAATTTTATTAACCAATATCACCCTAATAAATTTAATAAAAAAGTGAACTAATACAACTATTTCAATTTTATCAATTAAACTATACCATGAAAAATGAAACTATAGATTTCTATAAAATTATTATTTAATTTTTTGTTCAAAATCATTGGAAGAAAATGTTAAATGTCTATCTCACAAACATAAGTTTGCCTTCATTACTCTATTCAAAAATCTTATAAAAGTACATCTTAATAAAGGTAAAATAACTATTTTTATCTTTCTATTTTAAATTTTTTTGAAATATATTTGTCACTTATTCTATGAATATTTTGACACATTTGCTTTCTCCCTCAAAGACAGACCCAAAAACACACACACATCATTTATTATTATTACAATTATTGTTTGCTGAACAATTTCAAGTGAACTGCAGATTCCACAGTTCTGTACCTGTATGTTTCATAGGATTCATGAAGAACTTCAACATTGAGAGAAAACTCTTATTTAGTATCCAATTCATATTCAAATGTTGCCAATAGTCATAATAATGTATTCTGTAGATTCCCCCCCCCCCCTCAATCTTTCCAAGCAGGATGCACAATAATTTTTATTTAATGAAACATTCTGCCTAGAGGAAAGATTTAAATTCTGTTAATTCAAAAGGTTGTTTTTAAACTTTGGAATACAGCTATATACATAGCCCCTTCAATGTGGCCATGTTACACAACACCCCATGTAGTTCCAACAACTCAAGGTTTCATTGTACCTAAGTATGTAGGTCCCTTGTCTTCCATGCTTACAGCCTGGAAGCGCTTGATGGGGGAAGAGCTAAAAAGCGCTAGATTCTGGATCTAACATGGGATGAGAGTTTGTTAGTTCTTTTAAGGTAGTTTCTCCCTACTTAAGACCAAGATGGTTCATTTCAGTGCCCATATGTTTATAACTGATTTTTAAAAAATTTATCTTTATTGTTGACAGCATTACAGATGTCCCCTTTTATCCCCCATTGATCCCCTCCACCTTGCATCCACCCCACCCCAGGCCTTCCTCATACCAATGTCTGTGGCCATGGGTTGTGTTTATAAACATACAAGTTCTTTGATTAATCTCTCCCCACCCACTCCCCCTCCCCACCTTCTCTATGAGATGCCTCAGTCTGTTCCATGCTTCTATGTCTCTGGATTCATTTTGTTCATCAGTTTATTTTATTACATTCCACATATAAGTGAGATCATGTGGTACTTGTCTTTCTCTACCTGGCTTATTTCACTTAGCCTAATACTCTCCAGTTCCTTCCATGCTGTCCCAAAGGATAAAAGATCCTTCTTTTTCACAGCTGTGCAGTATTCCATGGTGTAAATGTCCCACCGCTTTTTATCCACTCATCTACTGATGGGCACTTGTCTGTTTCCAGATCTTAGCTATTGTAAATTGTGCTGCTATGAACCTAGGGTGGCTAAGATCTTTCTGATTAGTGTTTTGGGTTTCTTAGGATATATTCCTAGAAATGGGATCACTGGGTCAAATGGCAGTTCCATATTTGATTTTTTGAGGAAACTCTATACAGTTTTCCATAGTGGCTGCACCAGTCTGCATTCCCACCAGGAGTGTACTAGGGCTCCCCTTTGTCCACACCCTCTCCAGTACATGTAATTTGTTGACTTGTTGATGGCAGCCATTCTGACAGGTGTGAAGTGATACCTCATTGTGGTTTTAATTTGCATTTCTCTGATGATTTGCAATGTTGAGCATTTTTTCATATGTCTCTTGGCCATCTGTATGTCCTCTTTGGAGAAGTGTCTATTCAGGTCCTTTGCCCATTTTTTAATTGGATTGTTTGTCTTTTGTTAAGTTGTAGGAGTTCCTTATATATTTTGGATATCAACCCTTTTATCTCCTTTGATGGTATCTTTGTACCATCCTCTCATAGGAATTATAGTAGTGAATAGAATTAGTGAATTCTAACAGTTTTAAAATAAGAAAGTACAGCATCCATTTTGAGACTCTCATGGTTTCCATGTACGTTAGTAATTGAGAATAAGAGGACTACAGAACATTGTATATACTACCTAAGATGCATCTTCATAAGAAAAAAATGGAGGCATTGTGAAACTTAAAATCTCATAAAGTTCAAAACCATTCCAAAAATCTCCAACTGTATTTTAAAGTTTTTGTCCAATTTTTATTCTTAGTTGTTTTGATCCATTTGAATTCTATCTTCTGCTTTTCTGATAATCGCTTAAAGATGCAATTGGCTTATAAATACAAAACTATTCTAATATACAGTAATAACACTGACTCGAAACTTTATACAGTGCATTAACCAATGTATAAAATATGTTTTAGCTCTGTATGATGTTTACAGTATATTTTGATAATGGATGGTATTATACAATTTGCTCTTTATTTGGAAGTATATTTATTTTTCAAAATGTGGCATGGTTGAATGTAAAGCTAGACTCACTTATTACATTAATATTGTGTATTTCTATTATTTAATTGTGACTGCTTTTGTAAAATTGAATGAAAAAAGTACTTTCTTATTCAGTCTAAGTAAAACATGTTTTCTGATGCTAAACAACACCAGTAGAAAAATAGAAATTATATTTTAGCAGGTGCTAGCTACAGCTAATATGATTTTCTGTCAACACAGAAACTATGAGTTGTATGTTTTAAAGATTGCAGTCAAATTGTTTTCTTCAGGAAATAGAAGCTAGATTCCTGGTGTGTCAAAATGATGTTCTCTGAGAAACAATGAAAGTTTGCATCAAAACAACATAAAAATTGCCAGCCATTAGCCACATTCCTGCAGCTTATTTCAAACTCCAATAAGCTACATTGAAATGCAGGGTATAAGCCTATGCTCTGTAAACAATGGAGTCTTGAATCAGCAAAGGACTCATTTTTCTGTAGGATAGTCAGAATTATCTTCCATCATTACAGATGGCATAATCAAAATACATTAAAATAATGAAACTTGTAAAATAATATTTCAGTAACACATGTAAAACTCAGGCTCTCAGATGCAGAGAACAGATTGGTGGTTGCCAGAGATAGGGGATGGTGGGTGGGCAAAATATGTGAAGGAGGTAAAAGGTACAAACTTCCAACTATAAAATAAGTCATGGGGATGTAGTGTACTGTGTGGTGACTATACTTAAAATACTGTATATTATATATTTGAAGGTTGCTAAGAGAGTAGATCTTAAAAGTTCTCATCACAAGAAAAAAATATTACTACATGTGGATGTTAATTACACTTATTGTGATCATTATTTCACAATACATACACTGACTTATTATGTCATACAACTGAAACTAATTCCTATATGTCAAAAAGAAACTAAAGTTCAGGCTCTTAGAGATCTTGTATAATTAAATCATATTTGAGAATAATAACTATGATGAGATTTAAATTGCTCATATTGATCTGGATGACATAAGAATCATAGAGGACCTGGCACCTTCTTCTGAATTTGATCAAGTATTTTCTTGGGAAAAATAAATGCAGACATTATTTTTAAAATATTCTCAATAAGGTCAATGGTTAGAACTTATTCTGACAGTCTGTCTCTGACCTTCTTAGGCATATTGTGCTTACTATGCATGCCCTTTAAAGATCTGTTTAAATGAATAAATTCACACATTCCTCTAATAAATGCTATTGATTTTTCCAAAAACCAAACAAACAAAAAGAGAATTATTGTTATTCAGTAATTAAATTTAGAGTGCATACTTTTATGTATATGTATCCCTTCTGAATAAAAATTCACCTAAAGAAATGCTGGAATTGTCCTCACAGATTGTCTTCTCTGGGAAGATAGCAAAAGTCTAATCACATTTCTGTTTAGAATGCTTCAGGGTTGCACATTACACTTAATCTAGATTCCAAAGTTGCTTTCTCAGTTACTCTTTAAACATTTATAGAAATGGAACTATTACAGAAGTTGTTAGGTATTACATATAAAACAAGACATACTTGATAGCATTTTTAACAAAGCAATACACACATGCATATGAGATTTATTTGGTTGTTTCTATTTTAACTTTATTTATTAGAAAGTATTTTTCTCCAGGTGACCATTCTCCTGAAGTGTCTTTATATCATTCTTAATACTAATTGTATTTACTTTCTTATTACCCTTAATATTTTGATAATTGATGTAATGACTACAAGGGTTTGGTGGATTTTCTTTGCCCAAGTGCCTATTTTAAAATAGCTTAGCAAACCAGAAAGATAATATAAATTATTTAAAGTCCCATAGCTATGTAGTGGTAAAGCCAGGACTCAGGCACGTATTTCTAACGCTAAATTCCTGAAACCTGTAACCCTTGGGGAGATAATTTAGGTAATTGTATATTTCACAGCAACTTTCCCTCATTTCAGTGGTTACTATATATTTTTTGTTTTTACTTCATTTTTTCCCCATTTTCCAAAATAGGTCCTTTAATTACCTTTGGCTAGACTGGCATTTACATTTTCCATTACATCCATATTTTCAGTCATGATATTTTATTTTTTATGCTATTAAAATTATTTGCTTGAAGTTAAGCTTTTAGAGAAGATCATGGTTATAAAAGTATACCAGTACAGTTGAAAGAATTAAATTCATTTCTCTAATTTAAAAAAAATTACTGTTCAATAGTACATTATTCTGACATAAGAGTGTTTTACCAAGTGGTATTTAAATACTCATGTTTATTCAGAACAATTCTGGAAACTGCAATAAGCATTGTCACATTTTTAAGTTTGACCTCATTGTACAAGGAATAAAGAATCTCAGTATAATAAGCAGAATTTTGAGTTCTTATGTTTAAGTAATATGCAATATTTAATAGTAAATTATAATCTGATAAATGATCCCTCTCCTAACTCCCAACATATTTTGTATCACTTTTGTAATACAGTCTATTTGATCTGTGAGTGTCTGTCTCTTAAACTAAAGAAGAAACTTATGAATTATTTTTTATCTCTTCTTGTATACAAACACAGTGGTAGGCATATTGTTGATTTTCAATTAACATTTTTTAATTGCACTTGATTGATTAGTAGATATATGTTTATGTCCTTAAAAATTGCTCCTTACTGATGAATCTCAGGGGGAAGGGGGAGGGAGAGATTAACCAAACAATTTATATGCATATATGCATAACCCATGGACACAGACAATCGTGTAGTGAAGTCCTAGGGGGCGGAAGGGGTCCATGGGGGGAGAAAAGGGGGACATCTGTAATACTTTCAACAATAAAAATAAATTTTAAGAAATGCTCCTTACAAACAACATCATTGCTTTGGTTTCTTTTGGCTCAGGAATGAATCTATGTTTCAGCCTAGATAAGTCAGTGTTTCATTTCTCTGACCATGGTGATTTGTTGAGGAGAAGTAAGAAGACCCAATTAGTTCTAAGGAGAACTTTTCTGGGCTGCTGAGAAAAATTATTATTATTATTATTATTATTATTATTATTATTATTAATTCAGCATGGGAAAGCTGAATAGTTTTAAGGCCTGGAGAAGTTCTAATGATATCTTTGTGTTCTGAAATCACACTATGCCTGAAGAAAACTCTACCCATTGACTTCTTATTGACATATTCTAAGTCTAAAGCATTGTGGGTTTTTATTTTGTGTTGCTTTATGTGTGATCCTTGTTTTTGTGTCATTTGCAACTGAACCACCATCACATTTATTGCATTTAACATGTACAAGTACTCATTCTACCCACTTCTATTGAGTTTCTGTCTCTCAAACTAAATGAGAAGTTCAAGGAACAAGGTTTCTGCAGAGGGTGCAGCACCAGGCCGAATGCATTGTGAACTGCAGTTTCTCACTTTGCTTGACTTGAGTTAAATAGATTTACAGCACACTATTTGCTCTTGAATTTAGAAACATGGAAATAAGACTTGTTCATATAAACACCCAGAAATTCCCCCACATACACACAGAAGTGATATGAGAAGAATTTCAGCTAAATCTTTATGTTTCTATCTAATATAAGTCACAATTAACTTGATAGTCCTTACTCCAGCATAACCTTGTCCCCCCCTTTCAACGGATCTGATGTGGAAGTGGTAATGTTCCAGTGTGACATACTTTAGGAGATCTCACAATAAGAAAATTTAAAAGAATTATGCTGCATTAATGTCATTTATCAAAATGCTACTCTATGACAAATTAGTATAACATCCGCTCATCTAACATGTACAATCCTAACAAACAAGAAAATACACAAAGAAAATAGACTCTCACCAATAAAAAGAACAGCAACTCGCTTGGCCGGTGTGGCTCAGTGGTTGGGCATCGACCTATAATTCAGGAGATCCCTGTTCTACTCTAGGTCACATGCCTGGGTTGTGGGCTCAATCCCCAGTGGGGGGGGGGTGCAGAAGGCAGCCAATCAATGACTCTCTCATCATTGATGCTTCTATCTCTCTACCCCTCTCCCTTCCTCTCTCCGAAGTCAATAAAATATATTTTAAAAAAAAGAAAAGAAAAAAAAAAACCCAAAACACAGCAACCCTTAAGGCATGCCAATACATGTTGCTACTTTATGGAATCACAATTTACAGGGAAGTATTAGGGGACATAGAGGTTGCATTCTAATCGTCAGTGGATACTGTCATTTTGAATAATAGCTACCTTTGTAAAATTGCTATGTAATTTTATACTATGTAAAATTAGTAGAAATAAAATATTAAGAAAACACAAATACATCTTTTATGTATGTACAGAAAACTCTTAAATTGAGAATTCAATTCAAGCCACTTATTGGCAAAGGGCCACAAATCAGATGTTTCTGATATAACACTATACTGACTTCAGATCTTATTGCTTCATCAGTAATTATAGGTGGACATTACACATTACAGTGTACTAGAAAAGGACTCAGTTTAGCAGTACAACATTAATTAAAGGAAGTTACCCTAGAAATTAAAGATCAAAGCCACTTAAGCATAGATTATTTTTGGAACTGATTTCTGGTTTTCTGTGTAAGATATACCAATACTCAGGTGACAGATCGTAAATCAAATCATCACTGAAATCATTCCCTACTCTACAGGAGTATAAATTAGTGACATTTTTATTTAATAACATATTTATTGACCCCAGAATACAAGTCGAGTTAAATAAAATAATAAACTAAAATCAGGAGCAGGTTAACAGCTTGCCCTTTGCCTTAGGCAACCCACAACTGACAGATGATGTGATGTCTGATAACATACACTTTCTGATCTCTTCTCTTTCACATTTTTCATTTGTTTGTTTGTTTTTAAATTATGGTGTATTATAAGTGGTTCTGTCCAATGAAATCCGTTTCAAAAATTTTTTATAAAATGTAGATTTTAATTAGGGGCAGATGATTCCCAACAGATGACACAGTAGCTGAAACAATTATTGTTTATTTCAACTGCTGTTCCTGCCAAGGGTCTTCTCTAGAAGCTAAATATTTTAGCGAGAAACTTTCCATCAGGAAACAGATTCTCCACAAGTTTTTATTGTACTCTCTCTGCTGACATGGAAAAATCAAACAGAGTTCTGATAGTACTTAATGTTCTCCTGCACCTGGAGCCGTAAACCCACTACAGACACTAGGGCATTGAAGAGTAGTCTGTAAGACCACTGTACGATTTTTTCTTTCTTTTTTTAAAATTGAATTTATTGGGATGACATTGGTTAATAAAAGTATATAGGTTTTAAGGGTACAATTCTATAATACATCATCTATAGATTGCATGTGTTCACCATCCTATGTCAAGTCTCCTTCTATCACCATGCACCCCACTTTACCCTCTCCTACCTCCCTCCACCCCCTTTTCCTCTGGTAATCACCATACTCTTGTCTGTCTATGAATTTTTTGTTTTGATTTTTGCTTAATCCCTTCACCTTTTTCACCCAGCCCCCATACCCTCTCCTCTCTGATAGCTGTCAGTCTGTTCTCTTTATCTATGAGTCTGTTTCTATTTTGTTTTCTTATTTTGTTCATTAGGTTCTACATGTAAGTGAAATCATATGGTATATGTCTTTCTCTTACTGGTTTATTTCACTTAGCATAATACTCTCCAGGTCCATCCATGCTGTTGCAAAAGTAAGATTTCTTTCTTTTTTTTACTGCTAAGTAGTCCATTTGTAAACCCACCACAGCTTTTTTATCCATCCATTCATCTACTGATGGACATTCGGGCTGCTTCCATATCATGGCTATCATAATGATGCGATGAACTTTGGAGTGCATTTACTCTTTCCAATTTGTGTTTCGGGTTTCTTCAGATATATTCCCAGAAGTGAAATCTCTGGGTCATAAAGCAGTTCCATTTTTAATTTTTTGAGGCAACTCTGTACTGTTTTCCACAGTGGCTTCATCAATTTGCATTCCTGCCAACAATGCACAAGGATTTCCTTTTCTGTACATCTTCGCCAACACTTATTCCTTGATTTATTAATAGTCATCTGACAGGTGTGAGGTGATATCTCATTGTGATGTTGAACAAGTTTATCATCTATATATTTCAGCTATCTATAAAAAATACTTAACAGCCCATATGAGGTAGGTAAGGGTTCAGGCACTCAAACTAAAGTCTGGATTCTATGTCCCCCACTCAGACACTAATTGCATAAACTTAAATAGTTTATCATCTTCCCAAAACCTAATTTTCTTGATGAAGCAGTTAAGAGAACTAAAGAAGTTAATGCTTGTAAAGCACTTTGGATACTACCTGGCTCATAATAAGCACTCAGTAAACACAGAGAATGACTATTATCATTAGAATCATCTAAGACTTCTGATGTAATCTTGGCTGCAGTAAACATGCTTTTCTTACCCCCTTTCCCTTCCTCATGATTTCAGTGCATTCCTCTTCATTTTGACAGATAATGAAAAAAGGGACCAAAATTATGAAATCAAATTCTCACATTTTATCTCACTTTCTTCAGCAGAAACATGGGAAAAAATAATGGTAACTAAATTTTTTTAATGATGATGTGTGCATTTAAAACTTTTATTAAAGAGCTCAGTGTCATTCAGGACTTAATGTTATTATTGATATTATTATTATTGTTATTCTTATGTTATGCACTGACATTTATGAAAAGGCATGCAAATATACTGAAGTCTTAGTGAGATACAAAATATAAATAATCTAGAAAATGGTACCAAATAATGTGCATACATATATACATGATGCACAAACACAAAACTTTTTACATTAGGTCACCTATAACTCCATAGACTCTTCCTCTGAATCTGCTCTTATTGTTACAGTCTAACAGCTGAGGATTACTTCTAAGGTCCCTTCAGATGCTCCATAGAGAAATATTTATAAGAAAAACTTTTCTGCTGGTAATTTTTCTCTTCTTTCAATGTGTAATTTTAATGTGGTGATTTCAATATGTAATTTTAATCTGAGTGAGAGAGACAAAGGGAGAAAGGGGCAGAGAATTCACTCTTGCTGCATGATAGGGTATTATTTCTAATATTATTATAATCATCACCAATACCATAATAATAGTTTCATAATTATTTCATCTTTTTCTCTAAATCAACTGAATGTTGGGGTTAGACCCTTTTTTCTCTGACTAGTTTTTCTCATTCAATTATCTCATTCAGCCTCATGAATATAAATATTATCTATATGCCAGTGAGTCCAAACTATAGCTTTTTCCTAGACATTTTAACTAAGTGTCAGAATAAAATATTATATCTATTATGTATCTTCATGCTTACAACAGAAACTCATTATTTGAAAAACATATATACTTTGAATGACTTTTCTTTGGGAAGTTTAATAACAATCTCAAAATCTCAAACATAATAGGCCCACTACAGAATTCTGAATTTCCACCCTATCACTAGCACTTTCAACTCCTTGTTATATATCCACCCAAGGGTAAAAAAAGGCAAGTCATTCTTAATTCTACTGCTTACTTAGCTCTCCACATTACTATCATATTACCATCATGTATTAACTGTGACTCGTAGCTTCTGACAGACTTCCTCACCACTTTTCTCTACAGTTACTGCTACCGTTGTAGTGCAAGCTACTCCCATGTTTCCTGCACTAATCCATAGGCTTCCTAGCTTGTCTCTTTATTTTTTGTCTGTTTCCAAACAGCAGCCAAGTAATTCTTGAAAATTAAGCCAGTTTTTGTGACTTTTCAGCTGATTTTTTCTAATTATTTTCCATCTCATTTAAAATAAAATTCAAACATTTACTTGTGTAATCGGTACCATGAATATATCTCCATCATTCTTCCTTTCACTCACTCTGCTCCACATCAAAGGCGTGTGTACTACTGCTTCAGAGCCCTGTGTTTTCTGTTCCCTTTGCCTGAAATAATCTTCCTCAAATATCCATATGGTTTTATTTCTTCCAGTCAGTCACATCCGTGCTCAAATACTATCTTCTTGCATAGAGTTTTCTTGATTATTCTTTTATAAAAATGTTTTAAAATATATCTTTATTAATGTCAAAGAGAGGAAGGGAGAGGGAGAGAGAGAGAAACATCAATGATGAGAGAGTCATTGATCGGCTGCCTCCTGCATGCCCCCCACTGAGGATGGAGCTCGCAACCCGGGCATGTGTCCTGACCGGGAATTGAACCTCGGTCTCCTGGATCCTAGGTCAATGCTCAATCACTGAGACACATGGACTGGACTTGAGTACTCTATCTTAAATAGAATTTCCCACCCATTTTCCTATACCTGTTTTATTTTTCTTCATAAGATCTACTACACAGTATATCACATTACATTATATTCTTTATAATTTATACTATATTATATTATAAATATATTGTTTCTTTATTCTCTATGTTCTCCCAATAGGTTGAAAGCTTCTTGAAGGAAGAGAATTTCTTTATTTTGCTAACTTCTATATTACCAGTGATCACAATAGTTGTTGAAACATTATACAGTCTTAATAAATATTTTAATGCATAAGTTGATTGAATTCCTCCACTTTCACCTTGTCAACTGACAGTATTAAACTTTACGGAAACTCTATGATCCAGAGAAACAGGGAGAGTAAAGAAATCCATTCACCTTTTTATGTTCTGGGAAACAGCTGATGCAAAGGACATTCTTCCCTGTGTGACTTATATAAGACTTTTGGATGCCTTTTTGTTTACCTATCACAAAGCCAGACACAGACCTTCCAAATTCCCATTCTTTACCTCATAAATATTTAGCTGAATTTTTGTTTCCACTAATCAATTGAAATAAAATGCCCATTACACTGATGATCAAAGTTAAGATCCTTTCTTTCCATATATTCCTAAATTTTGACCCACACAATCTGAATCAGTTGGTTGAGCACCATCCCTTGCACCCAAAGATCACTGGTTCAATTCCCCAGTCAGGGCACAGGCCTGGATTTTGGGTTCCATCCCCTGTAGGGGTGCATGTGGGAGGCAACTGATTAATGTTTCTCACACTGATTTTTTTTCTCCCCCTCCCTCTCCCTTCCTCTCTCTCTAAAAATCAATAAAAATATATTTTTTAAAAAGCGAGTTTTGGAATCCTATATAACTTAGAGAAAATTTAGTTCTTTAATATGCTGCATTTGGACTGTCACCATGTTCTTTCTGGACTGGGAGCTCAGCAAGCTCACTGTGAGCAAAATCTCATTGCTTTGTGTTTCTGTGAGCTTTTTAGTACTCAGAAATGTTACTTTTTAAGGACATTTATGTCTTTTTTTGTTGTTTCTATTTATATATTATCTATTATTTTGTTCATTTGGAGAAGAGAGCTTGCTTGTGTGGAGATGTGAACTTCATATTTCAATGAGAGGCAAAACTTTCATAGCTTTTTTCTAGCCCACCCATCCAGCCCACTCAGTTTTGAAACTGAAATCTTCTTTGGTGTCCTGATTTTTTGAAGGACATGTTTTTGTCTAGAAAGGTTACTCTCCAAAAACTTTCCAAGCTGATACCCAGCTCCGGGAATAATCTGTACAAGAAGTAAAGTTGATACAATGTATTCTTTTCCAAGACCTTTTGCAGATCTGGTGATGGTGGACATTGCTATTTAGAGTAGTTACTTGCCTTGTTTATATACCTACTGCATTACAAGCTGAGATGTTGATCTGATAATAACAGGGAAAGTCTCCAGATTTTGAAGGACATTCTTGATACGAATAAAAAACATTCAAAAAGCAAAAAGTCATGACCTTAGCCTCTACGGGGGAAAACAAGGCAGTAATTTCTGACTAGTTTTAAATCTCAATTTCTGTCATGTTGAAGAAGGGCCTCTTTTCTATTAAAGAAAATTAAACTTAATTTTTTTCCATTTATAGGGCAGGCCTTCAGAGTTCTATTAAGCATAGGGGGTGGAAAAAACAACACCTGCTGACTAAATAAGGAACTCTCTTTACTCTGGAAGCAACCAAGGATTTGACTTGTTTTAAGATTAAATGATAAAACAAATAGTCCCCAAATCAAATGAGAGTCTTGTGTTGTAATAGACTTTCCCCTAAGTATTTTATACTATCAACCTAAATAGTTGTTATTTCATGGAATTTTCTCATTAGCTTTCTCTCCTGACAATCCACCACATAACTACAGCTACCTGAACAATTTTGTTACTTATGCATATGATTATTTTAATTTATTACATTGCTATACAATATTTCTTTACACAGAATTCTACCTATGGCTTTGGGAGAAATTAAAAATAAATAAGAAAATATATGTCATCAATACAATTCTTAAAAAAAAGATGTTATCTTAAATGAATTGTTGATCTACATAAGATTATTTTGAAAAAATACAAATTGTAGGAACAGAGGTAGAACAAGAATTTTAATCTTGCTCTACTTCTGACTTAGACTTTGTATGAAGCATTCATCTCTAACTCTTAGAATTCTCACTTATCTAATGGGATTAATAATAACATAATCAGGGGTTGTTATGATAATGAATGCAAGGGAGCTAACATGGTTTATAGGTAGGTTAACCATATGTCTCAGTTTCTGTGGAATAATGTAAGTTAAAACCTAAATGCTAACCCACTCCCAAAATGTCCTTTGGACAATACATCATAATACCAATATATGTTAGTTTCTTGAATATTGATATTTTTTAAATAATTGATGCATTTTTGTGTGCAATTATTTATCAAGATTGCTTAGCTTAACAATAATTTATTTTCATATTTGATGTGTCTTTATCTGGATCCAGGTCATAATATGAAAGTAGAAAAGACAATAATCTTTACACAAAAGATCATCAATTTGAATAATTCAGACCAAAGGGAATTTTTAATTTTAATTTTTATTACAGTGGTACCTCGCTTTTTTAATGTAATCCGCTCCGGAAGACTGTTCAAGTTTTGAAACGTTTGAAAACCGAGGGATCCACGGCTGACAGCTGGGCCTCAGGGTCTTGCCCTCAGTGGAAGCTTGTGGCATGTTCGACTCTCGAGGTGTGTTTGAAAACCGAAGCATTTCCTTTGGGTTTATGGGGATCATAAACCGAAATGCTCATCAACAGAGACATTGGAAACCAGAGGTACCACTGTATTTCTTTTATATTATGTTTTATGGAGAGCAAGAAATTAAAGAGATTTTGGAAGCCAATTTTTCTCTATTATAAGACAAAATGTTAAGCCAAAATAGTTTATTAGAGAAAGAAAATTTCAAGATAAACAGGATCTTAATGGAAACCAAAATTCTGCTATTATTCTTGTTACCATGGTATATTCTGGATTTAAATTTGAGCAAAACAGAGGGTTGAATAGTTTCATGGCTGATGTATCAATAGTATCTGATAAAATTTTTCAGTTAAGAAAGACTGAGTGTTTATATTGTTTTTATAATTTTGTAGATACCTTTGAATTTATATTTATGAAAATGGAACTTCAATTACTACTTATGTGCTCTGTTGCTGCAAGTATCAGGAAGGCTTTGCATTTGTAAACATTTACCTGATTACCCCATAGTTTTGAGACACCATTTAATTCTTATGTAAACACATGCCTTTGGAGTCTGATGCTTCTGAATAGCAATTAGTTAAATTATACAATCTTGGTCATATACTATTTTCTGAAAATCCTGCTATTTGCTGCAATTGCCTGCTTGTGGATAAGGTCAGTGTGAAGAAGTCAGAAGTCTGGTTTACCCTTCTTAAGGGCTCCCTTGGGATTCTTTATCTTTCAAGTCAATTAGCTGCCCATGATGTATGTCAGTATGGCTTAAACTAGATAATTTTATATTTCTTGAACTTTGAATCCTAATATTTGTTTTTCTTTACTTTAGATACATTATATTGAAATGCATATTGATTGCTTTGTTTCATTTGTTCTCTTTTTTGGGATATGTAAAATATTACTATTTTGGTTTATTTTTGTTCTTCAGCATCTATCAATTTCTTAATAAATTTTCCTGAACCTCTATTCTTTTAAAAATTTTGCTCAGTTATCTCTTATCTGTTTTACATGTGAAAATTTTTGTTAAACCTGTGTCTATTTTTATTTCATAGTCACCTAATGTGATCTTAATTTTCTCAACTTAATTTCTGTTTTTTATTTTGTCTCTTCCTGCTCAGTTATTATCTTCTTTTCTTTATCCTAGAGCTTTTATTTTCTCCAGTTTTGTAACATAGAGAGCATCTTTGCTTTAATATTTTTATTATAATATTTATTTATATTTTTACTGCCTCTCTGCCATAACTTTGTCTGTGTGTATTTGGATTCACGCACATGTGCATATATATGTATCTTTTTGTGTGTGTGGTTCACTGTATGGTTATTTAAGTATTCACCCCATTACACTTTTTCAATATTGCTTTGTGGTTATATTGCTTTTTGTTCATTTGTTTGTTTATTTTAAATTAAAGAGAATCTTCATAAATATTTTACATTTAGAGGAATAAATGAAGAAGGACCTGGGTGAGTAAATAAATATAATAGTCCTCTTAAATAGTAACTAGATTAAGTTTTATACAACTTTCTATGGAAAATTTATCAACAATCTATCTTTGGATAATGACTGTCTTAGGCATATATAGCCCTCAGGCATATATAGTACACAAAAGAATCTTATATCATATAGGTTTATGTTTTAATGCATCTCTGCATGTGTATGCATGTGTATGTGTGTGTAGATCAAGTTACACTCTTCTCTCAAACTGTCAGACATCAACATTTGACAACTTTTCACACACAGCATTTTTTCTATTTCAACACATCTGAAGTCTGCATTTTTTTTTTACTATATCTGCTTGATTCTCTTAAGTTTGTAAAGCCTCCTATACCCTTTATTATGTCAAAAATAGGTATCAAGATGTTTCCTATAATCTCCAAATAAGGTATTAATTTATTCCAAAACACAGATTATTGCTTTTGCTCACTGTGTAGTAAAATATTAATTCAGAAAGCTAGAAATGTTCAAACCCTGTACATTCCAAAGAAAGAATTGGCCCTTGACCCACTCCTGGGAGATAACTTACAAGAACTTATAATATCTTGCCTAATTAGTGTGTCTACCTATCTGTGACCTTGAACTATGCCAAATAGCTTCTGATAGCAGTGTGATTTATGGCAGGAGCCTTGGGCCATGCTATATCATTTTGACCTCCAATGTGGCTGGAGGGTAGAGGCTGAGTAAAGACAGTCATACATACACTATATACTTATGTGAACACATCTCAATAAAAAACTGGAACACCAAAGCTTAGGTTAGATTCTCTGGTTGGCAATGCGGTCATTACACATTATTTTTTGAAAAATTCAATATAATCCATGTGGCTCCAATGGGATAGGATGCATGGAAGCTTGTACTTGTTTTCTCCTTGACCCTATCCCATGGGTTTTCTACCTTTGCTAAATTTAATCTGCATCTTTTGACTGTAATAAAATATAACTGAGTATAACAGCTTTATTCAATTGTAAGAGTATTTTTAGTGAATCATTGATCCTGAAGATGATCTTGGAGACCAATGACACCCCCTCTGTGAATACCCACCACTTTGACACATGTGCTCCCGGCCACAACTAGGTAGAATACACTTCCTTACTGACCTGATTTGACTATGCTCATGGTCTTCAGGTAATGCTGTTTCAGATGTGGTCTGTTTCATTGTTAAAGATGATGATGCTGTTTTCATGTTGTATTTGGATAATTTTAGAGACAAGGTTCAGAGAGGAATCTTTATAGTTGAAAAGTGGAAACTTATTGCTTCAGATGTACAAATCAATGATCATTGAAAACTTGGTATTTAGAATATAATTATAAAAATTATTTTGTAGTCAAAAGTAATTAATTAATGATCCATAATCCCTTTTATAATTCTTTAAAAATATAACAAAATTGATAAAATTCATATAGAAGTCCACTGAAAAGCAATGTGCCATTCATGACACATTCCAACATAATCACTGAGTGCACTCTCTGGCCTTGGCCAGTGTGGCTTAATTGTTTGAGCTTCATCCCATGCACCAAAATGTTGCCAGTTCCATTCCCAGTCAGGACAAATGCCTGGGTTGTGGCTCAATCCCTAATAGGGGTCATGCAGGAGGCAGCCAATTGATGTTTTTCTTTCACATCAATGTTTCTCTCTCCCCCTTTCTCTTCCTCCCTCTCTAAAATCAGTAAAAATGTATTTTTAAAAAAGACTGTACTCTCTGAAGTCAAACTGCCCAAATCCTAGCTGTCCCATATGGTAGCTTTGTAATATTGGAGAACTTAACCTATTTACACTTTGGTTTCTTTGTATGTGAAATTGGGATAACAATAGCACTCAGCCCATAGGTGTTTTGATTTGGTTTGTTTGTTTATTGGGACCAAGTGAAACAATATGTGTAAAAGCACTTAGAAGAGATACTGGCATAAGATAACTTTTTGAGAAATGTGAATTATAATGAAACTAATGAAGCATTACATTGATGAGAGTCAGATCTGCAGCAAGCTATTTATTAAATTAATTCAAATATTTTCTCATGCAAATATAAATATAAATTTATATATAAATATAGACCATAAATACTTGATGGAATTGTTTTACAGTAGTAATTTTAAATGTTTCAACATAATTTTATTAACACATTGATATAATGCAGTTTATAAAATTAATTTTTGAAACATATATTTCAATTAATCATAATGCTAAACATTCTGTTATTAGGGAGATAAAAGAGAGAGAAAATTTTAAAAGCTTAGAGTAATGTAAAAGAGGAAGTTATACTACAAATGGCCACCTTCTCTGAAAATCTCAGCACCTCCCACACCTGTTTTATTATGATCATAATAACTATAATGCTATTGAGTCTTTATGATACTTAAGAGATTTAATGTGGCACATAAGATGCCCTGAGCTAGAGTATGCCTGTGATCCTTAAGGACATAACAATTATTTCTCCTCGAACTCAAACAATAACATTAAAATAATTTGCATTTTAGAATGAAGACCAGTGTGTAAAAACTAAATAATTTTAAAACTCATTTTATGCCTAATACTTTTTATACCACTGTAGATCACACTTAGTCTATTCATTTTTAACTGATTGATGAGGTGATGATTACAGTTCCCAAAGCAATAAAAAGATAAAGAAAACAGTTAAATCAGGGAAGATGAACATAAATTGCATGAGGTCCTTGAATACACAAGTGCTTAATAAATGCGGTAGTGTTAGATGTTAATGGTGATGGTCATAATTCTCTCATGGAATCACAGTCAGTGGGAATACATACTCATAATGGAAAAACAGAGAGTTTTTTTCCTTTTTCCTGAATTCTTGAAAAAACAAGAATCATTTAATGTATACTTGGAGCTATAAATATAAAAATAAAAAGATAAAATAACACAAGCACAAAAATTGCTTCAAGGTACTTTGTGTATCATTTCACTTCACTTATGAAATTGTAAAAATGTCCACCATTTTAATACATATTCTTTGTTTAGTCACAATAACAGGTACATAAGTATACGATTTTGTCCATTCAAAGGTCATCTACCAGAAATAGTGTTTATTTCTGGAGGTAAAGGAACAAACAAATTATATGCTTTGCCCTCAAGTAGTTTACAGTTAGGGTGGGAGAAAACAAAACAAAACAAACCAAAAAAACCCACCACATGATTGTCCAAATATAGCTAAATATTATAGGTCGTTTTAAAATAAAATTTTTATGTGTTACTGTAGATGTACAAGGGAAAGAGTGGACAAGTTTACTTTAAGAAATTAATGAAAAACTTTATAAATAAAATGATGGATGAGTTAGGTTATTCCTGAAAGGTAAAACATAATGATGAACAGTTAGAAAAGAAACATTATTAATGATATTGGGCACACAAAAAGCAAAGAGTCTGGTAACATTTTACTGATAAAGGTGTACTGCCGGAAGCCGTCCCATCCTTGCTGCTTGGCACGGCCCTTCCAGGAGGAGACATCCGCACGGCCAGTGCTCCATGGGACCTGGCGTGTGGCATGTCCCTCTGCCCATGCTTGTTCCCCTTCCTGACGCTCTGTCCTTGCCCGAGTCACTGCACCAGAAAAGGGTGTTGCCCTCGCTGGACACTTTTCCCTAGCAGGGGAGTCGGATGGGACTGGAAAAGACAATGATTCACTGAAAGCCCCAAGGAGTGCGGGAAAACCATGTGCCGCTTATGAGGAACTGAGGCTGTCAGCAGAGAGTTCAGGACTTGTCAGGCCCATTACCGCAGGGAGTTTCCCACCAGGGAAAGGCCTGGGTCCAGGCCCTGCTGACTCGGGGTGCAGGGCCATCCACAGGGAGCCCACCAGTGAGTTCCCACAAGGAATGGATCACTGGGGGATGTTTATATTAATGGAAAACTCTGGGAATCCCCGCAAGGAAAGAGCAGTCTAGGAAAGAGATGATTTCAGTCTACACCTGAGCCCTTATCCTACACAGAATAATCATACACAGAATAATCCTACACAGAATAATCCTACACAGGATGTTACAGTGAGGACGGACTGAGGGAATGCAGGGGGGGAGACTGAGGCTGGTGCCAGACGGGCGCTCAGTCACCACAGCTACAAACAGTCACACGCAAGCTACAGACCCTCACTTAGGACTCGCATCACCTTCACATAAGAAAAGCCGGTGAGTTATTCTCCTTTTAGCTATGTGGCAGAGCAATAAAATAGTAACTTCAGAATATAAATAAAACAGTAGGTAAGAGAAAAATTAACATACCTAAACAGATGTAAATTCTTTTAAAGGTCAGATAAGAAGGTATATTCATTAACTGTGAAAGGCCAAAACAGAAACCAGAACAAAGCCTGATGTCATGTTGTTTAACCAGCAACAAAATCAAATAGTATAAATACAGCTGTAACAAGGCAATAAAAAGAGAAGCTGATTCTCCTGATGCTCTGAACGCTGTCTCCGTGTTGTTCAGTCATTCTTCCCCGACGCCATCCACACCTTTGGGGACCCCTGGCCTGCTGGGGCTGGACCCCGGCAGTATACATTTCTAAGTAAAAAATAACCATCATTGTAATAATTCAAATAGGAAGTCACTTAAAGCTTTAATTTTTTAAAACAGTATCAGCAGAAGTATTTATGAAGTATTGAAATCAAGACATAGAACAGAATATAAATTTACTAAGGTATTCTGAGTTTAACAATATTCAAGAAATATCAGAAGGGTTGAAAAAATCCTGATAGATTTAGGTTTGTTATTGAATTTGTGTAACAGTATAGGGTTTTATATTACAAAAAAATAAAATGATCTTCATATTTTTATGTGCTATTCTATTTTACAGTAATTTCAAAGGGAAAAAACATGATTTGTACAGCCAAAAGCCTTTAAAATCAATATAGTCAAGTAAATTCTCTTTGTATTTTATATTAAATATGTAATTTTCAGCAAAGGACAAGTCCTTTTGGGTTTAATCTCAACTCTGAATTTAGGAGCTCAGAATAAAATCATTTGAGCTAAACATTGTGTATCAAAAGATATTTTACATTAACATAAAGAATATAAATACAAACACTGGGGGATTTGTATTATATTTAAAAAATACCTTCTGTGACCTCTATTTAGTTGTGTAGAATTGATATGCTGAGTATATCTGCCTGCCTTTTGGCACTGATGAGAATTCTATTTCAAGGATATAATAGGCTAATGCCTCACATGACAGTATGGCAAAGGATTAGAGTCCTATTGGAGATTATGTATGTGTCATTTTTGTGCATTTAGTTCAAGTAATGTGTGAAAGGACTAAAATGTGAATGTTTATATATTCTAAATAGTTTTATAATGAAACTGTGATTCAAATGCTAATATAATTTGTTCATGCATGCTCGCCAAATTTGTGTTTAAGATGGCATAAACTATAATTATTTTAATTATTTATCATAGTATATTGCATAAACTGATTTTAAAAATTTAACCTAGCCCTGGCCAGTGTTACTCAGTGGTTAGAGTGTCAGCCTGTGCACCAAAGTGTCAGGGGTTCAATTCCTAGTCAAGGGCATGTACTTGGGCTGCTGGTCAGGGCTCATGCAGGAGGCAACCAATCGATATGCCTCTCACACCGATGCCTCTCTCTCTCCTTCTCCTTCCCTCCCTTCCACTCTCTCTAAAAATTAATCCTAGGGTGAAGATATATTTAAACAAACTAATTTAACTATCTTCAGTATAGATAATTTGAACTATTTCCTCACTTTCCCTCACTTACCACTCACTCCAGGACCAAACCTGATCCTTGCCCAGTCTTTCATATATCATCTAATGTTATCATCATTAACCCAGACTCTGGCTATCATCTTTTATCCGGGACAATTCTAGTAGTATCCCTTAACATAAGTCACTATTTCATTCAAGACAGAAGTTCTGAAGACATTAGCCAAAGAACATATATGTACAGCAGGCCAGGATGGAGTTTGGTAAAGGGGGGATGGGGAACATCTATAACAATGTCAACAATTAAAAAAAAAAAAAAAGACTTGCTAAAGGATTTCTAATAAAACAGAAATAAATTTCAAATGTTTTCTTCAAAATGGTCTCAATGGTATTAATTCTCTAACCTCATTTCTTACTCTAATCCTCACACTGTGCTCAGGCTTCCAGAATCCCCTTGCTATTTCTCAATCATGCCAAATGTAGTCTGTCTTGTGTAGTTTTGGAGGTACTTTCTTGAATCTTGAAACATTCCTTCCTTAGATATTCATGAAGTAATTCTTACATTTTAAGATTTTGATCAATTGTCACTGAATATACTGGAATTTCAGAGAACAACATCCAGACTATCCAGTGAAACACATTGTATTCTCATCTTCAATTAATTATTCAGCTTTATTTTTTAGTGATTTTTTTGAATATTTAATTTTGCCCAGCCGGGCGTGGCCCAGCGGTTGAGCATCGACCTAGGATCCAGGCGATCAGGGTTCAATTCCCGGTCAGGGCACATGCCCGGGTTGTGGGCTGCAGATGATCAATCACTCTCTCATCATTGATGTTTCTATCTCTCTCTCTCTCCTTCCCTCTCTCTGAAATCAATAAAGATATATTTTTTAAAAAATGAATATTTAATTTTATTTAGTTATTAGTTACCTATTTACTTATTATTTATTTTTCTGAATTTGACTTGTTTTCCCAATTTTATTAGTGCATAGAACAATCAGTATAAATACATTGAATTAATACACAAACAAATAAATTGTATATTATAAGACATTGTATAAAAACTGATAAATATTTGTCTTTTTTCCAAATTATGATACCCTATTATGATAAAGGAAACCATATGTTATGAATTAACCCATATATTTGCTTCTGTTTTGTTTTGTCTTAGGAAAAAGAGCAGATTTTGAACCTTCTCTTTCACACTCTTTCCATACACACATGCTTGACACGTATCTTTTGGTTTGCAATTCAGAAAATCAGTTCCTATATTGTATACACATTTAACATTTAAGTTTTAAATGATTTAATAATGAAGTTATTAATACATTAATAACTTTTGCTCTTGTGATAATATATTTTATATATCTTCCTTATAAAATTATTTCTAATGCAGACATGAAAGGACTTGAATTACTAACATAAAAATACCTTCAAGATCCAAGGTGGCACTGGAGTAGGTGGAAGCTACACTTACCTCCTCACAGGAACAAACTGGAATTACAACTAAATTATAACAGAATCATCTTGAGTAATCAAGTGAAAACTAGCTGAAGAGGTTTTATAACCAAGGATTTCCAGAATAAGCCACATCAAGACCGGTGGGAAGGAATGGAGAGGCAAAAAGGGCTGGCCCTGCACCCACAGATGGTGGCTGAAGTTCAAAAGAGATATCTCAGCTGGGGGGGGGGAGGGTATTCTACTGAAAAGCATGGATTATAAACCCCTAGCTGGGCTCCTCAACCCAGAGCACCAGGACCAGGAAGAGGCTCCCACATAACATCTGGTTATGAAAAGCAGTGGGATTTCTGTCTGCCAGAAAGAGACGAGTCCACTAGAGACACAGAAACCCTCTTACACTGCCAACACACAAAACTTTTTTCACAGCCACTGTCACTGGGCTCTAGCAGAGGAAGGGTGGAGCTGATTAGGTGCACCTGAGGAACAATTGGTGTTTGTGCTTCTGCAGAGGAAGCTAAAGGGACAAAACCCAGAATACCTGCTGCACTGCAGATGCCATCTTTCTTGGGTAGAGCACTTCCCACTGTGGATGTCAGGCCAGGTGATCAAGACGACTGCAACACTAAATCCCAAGGACATCTACTACATAAAGCCACTTCAGGAAGACTGGGAGTCATAGCAGATCTATCTAATATATAGAAACAAACACAAAGAGGCAGCCATAATGGGGAGAAAAAAACAGACCTCAAATGAAAGAACAGGAGAAATCTCCAGAAAAAAAGAGCTAAATGAAATGGAGGCAAACAATTTATCAGATATAGAGTTCAAAGTAATGGCTATGAGGATGCTCAACAGCATGAAAAGAGACATGAAATCATAAAAAAGGACCTGTCAGAAATGAAGAATACAATGTCTAAAATGAAGACTACAATGGGAGGAATAAATAGTAGGTTGGATGAAGCAGATTATTTTTTTGCAGAGGATTGAATTAGTGATTTGAAAGGCACGGAAGAAAAAAACACCCAGTCAAAGCCACAAAAAGAAAGATGAATCTAAGAAAAATTTGGATAGTGTAGGGAGCCTCTGGGACCACTTTCTTAGAATGGTCTTCCCACAAATTTTCAAAGCTGCTTAATTTTGTTCCTCTAGGTCTTACGGCAAATGTTACCTTCTCAGAGTTTCTTATCTAGTGAATATTTGCCATTCTGTTTAGCTGCTCAACACCTTTTGAAAACATTTTCTGTTTCAAGAATTTCCTACTTGTGATTTCTGCTTCCCTAATAGAGAAACCAGAAAATGTACTTTTCTCAGTTCCTTCGAGGATGTGTCACAGGCATGCGACTCAATCCCAGCAGTTAACCATGCCTACATAAGATGTCTTATGCCTGAGATTGCTAATGCTTTTACCCCCAACTCTACTCACTGCATTTTCTATAGTAGCAGAAATTACCTGGGTCCATGACACAGTGTATTTGAAGATTACATTGTCCAAGCTGCCTTGTGGTATGTTGGAGCCACATAATTTGGGTTCTGACAAACGCATGTAATAGAAGCAGCTTTGAAAGGAAAGAAAGATACCCTCCCTTCTTTTCTTTTATGTCTCTTTAAACTGGTAAACATAATGTTGGAGTCCTATATTGAGAAGACCAGAGTACAAGAAAAAGGGATTTGGTCCCCTGAAACCACGAAGCTGTCCCATCAGCCCAAGCCTATTTGCACTCCAACTTCTGTGCCTGGGGGAAACTTCATTCTTCGTCGAGACATTTTTGTATTTACATATTTGTTGCAGCAGCTGGCATTTGTATCCTAATGAATATTCTCCACTTTAGATCTGAGCAAAATGAGAATGTAAGAGCTGCCACTTAAAATCAATTTATTTTCATTTATTGGGCTTTTGTTTGCTTGTTTTGCTCTTTGTTTGTTTTGCAAAAGTTGTAGCTGAGATATGCTTTTCTTAAAACAGCAGATTGCACCAGTATTGATCATTGTACGGAAGAGCTTTGGTGCTTACATTTGAAGGAGTTAATTTTACTTCCTAGCTTAGAACTTCTTGACATTCTCAATTTCCTCTTTAGAATTTTTTGGCCATGTTTTGTTGTAATGTTTTGTTTTGTTTCTGGAAGCTTAGCCTCAGTCTAGTTCTTAAACCTTCCAAGAATTCTTAGCCAATATCCTTTTTATTTATTTAGTCAAAGTCAGCTTCAACTGTGTACAACCAAGGATCCCCAGGTAACACTCCACCTGACCACCTTAGCTAACACAGGCCCTCCAGCACTCTATTCCATTACCTGGTATATTTCTTTGAAAGCAATTACCACATTTCTTTAACACTTAACTGCATATAAATTTCACAGACTATAATCTCAACTATTCCTGAAAGGTAAGTTTGTCCGGTGATTGCTATTTAGTTTCTGTCTCAAATATCACTGTGCTGAGGACAATTTCAGTGTAGTAACAGGGAAAACAAGTTATTCTTTAGTTTTTCTCAGCGTGCATGTTTCCCATCTTCTTTCTCCCCATTGTTAGATCTAAATTCCTTGGGATTTGTAGAGAGGAGCAATGAATAGCTTGTAGTTCTTGGAGGGAGAGGGAATGACCTTGATAGGTAGCACACAGGAGAATTTTAAAGTTAATTTATGCTAATCTGGACACTAAGAAATTGGTTTTATCTCACTAACTCCCTAAATTTGTCTTATCTCCTACACTTTTTTATTTCTTCTTCACACTCCCAATTGAATTAATTTTATTTTGCCTATTTTAGAAAAACTGATTTACACCATCTTATAGTTTGTCACTCTTAAAATTTATGTTCTAAATATTAGGCCCCGGACCTTCAGAATTTGGCTTTTTAAAAATTTAGCCTTTGGAAATGCAAATATATTTTCTCAGCCTCTTATTTTGTCACAAGTTTCAAGATCCTCATTTTGAAACTGAAATTAAGAACTGAATCTGTGTTTTCTTTTGACATATGATAGACATAATGTGACTATCCTTCCCTGAGACTCAAAGAGTGCTTTACCTAGTAACCTGGGCTAGAAAATCCGTGAAGGAAAGGGTGTGGAGGGACAACCTATTGTCTAATATACGATCCACTGAAAACCATCTTACTTGCTCTTATTTTATGTATTTTGCCCTATCCCACCATTCTAAATAAAAGGAACTTTCTTATTCATTGAACTACCTTTATTACAGCACCTGTCACTTAATATATACACAAATATTTGTAGAAGGAAATTTCTATAGTTAAATTATTTATCTCAAAGTAGATTAGTTTTGATTTTGCATATATATAATTCTATAAAATAACTTGGAAGAAGTACTAAATACAATAGAATAATTTATCTGGTCTATTTCAGGCTAATAATCGGTTTATCAACTTAATTCAACCTGTAAATTCTAAAGTATACAATAGCTTGACAGAATAGATGATGAGCATATTGAGAGAAAAGTAGTTTATTTATCTAAATTTATAATATTTCTCATTTTACAAAAGTAACATAGTATTTGCAAACAGGAAACATGTATAAATATATGCTCTGGATTAAAACTGGTATTTTGACACTAGATGAAAATTCAATCAATATTGCTAATTGTCACTTTAATCAGAAAGTCAAATAAATTGTACTTAATATATAGAGCAATCAGTTGAAAAATTAGAATATATTTAAATATCAAAATTTCTCTATGACATAATAGAGTTGATTATATCTATTATAAAGAGAAAATCACTATGAACAACTTATGATACAAGACTACCACTTTATTGTAAAATATAATTTTCGATAATTGGGTACAAATGTTAAATAATCATCAAAATATTCATTTATATGCTTGTTCAATAAATGCCCTACAATATTCCAAATATTGTTGTAGTTTTTGAGAAAACTCAAGTCACACAAGAGGAAGTCATTCATAGCAACGTTTCTCACTACTGACACTTTCGGCAAAGCCACCTGTAGGGCTCCTGGGGAAAGCTGCAGGCCAATGTTTTTCAGTAAGTCATCCTCCAACTTTGTTCTTTGTTAATATTGTGTTAACTATTCTGTGGGTTGTTTTCTTCTTCTCCTCCATGTAAACTTTAGAATCAGTTTGTCAATATCCATAAAATAATTTGGGATTTTGATTGGGATTGCATTGAATCTATAGATCAGTTTGGAAGAACTGACATGCTGATAACATTGAGTCTTCCTATCAGTGAATGTAGAATATCTCTCAATTTATTTAGCTTTTCATTAAGTTCAATTAGAATTTTTTAGTTTTCCTCATATAGGTCTTATGCATATTCTGTTAGACTTATACCTAAATATTTCATTTTGGGGGTTGTATTTTATTTTTATTTTTATTTTTTTAAAAAATATATCTTTATTGATTTCAGAGAGAGGAAAAGAGAAGGAGAGAGAGAGATAGAAATATCAATGACGAGAGAGTCACTGATTGAGCCCGCAACCCGGGCATGTGCCCTGACTGGGAATCGAACCCCAATTTCCTGTATCCTAGGTCTACGCTCAACTGCTGAGCCACGCCTGGCTGGGCTGGGGGTCGTATTTTAAATTGCATAGTATTTTAATCTAAAATTATACTTGTTCATTGCTAATATGTGAGATTGTCTTTTGTATAATTAACATTGAATCTTTCAATCTTGCTAAAATTACATATTACTTCCAAGACTTTTGTCAATTTTTTTGAATTTTCTATATAGACAATTGTGTCATCTGCAAAAAAAGATAGTTTTACTTTCTCCTTCCAAATCAGTGTATATTTTTATTTTCTTTTTTGTCTTGATATGTTAGCTAGGACTTCCAGAATGATATTGAAAAGGAGTGATGAGAGGCACACCCCTGTCTTGCTCCTGATCTTAGTGGGAAAGCTCCTAATTTTGCACCATTAAGTCTGATCTTAGCTCTAGATTTTTAAAAAATATTCTTCATTAAGTTGAGGAAGTTTCCTTCTATTTCTAATTTGCTGAGAGTTTTTTCATGAATGGGATTTAGACTTTTGTCAAATGTTTTTTTTGTATCTGTTGAGATTATCATGTAACTTTTTTTTCCTTTAGCCTGTTGATCTGATGGGTTACACTGTTGATTTAGAATGTTGAACCAGCCTTGCATACCTGGGATAAATTCCACTTGCTCATGCTACATAATTATTTTTATACTTTTTGGATTCGGCTTGCTAAAATTTTGTTGAGGATTTTATGTATTTTTTATGAGAGATAGTTCCTTTTCCTATAGTGCCTTTGTCTGGTTTTGGGGTGTAATGTCTTTTTTTTGGTTTTAGGGTAATGCTGGCCTGAAATATTTTAGGAAGTAATCCCTCCGCTTCTATTTTCTGAAAAATTATAGAAAATTGGTATAAATTATTTATTAAATGTTTGGTAGAAAACACCAAAGAATCCTTCTGGGCCTTGTGCTTTCTGATTTGGAAGGTTATTAATTACTCACTCAATTTACTTAATTGATGTAGGCCTATTCAGATTTTCTATTTCTTCTTGTGTGAGTTTGATATTGTGTCTTTCAAAAAATTGGTCTATTTCATCTAGGTTATCAAATTTGTGGGCATATAATTGTACACAGTATTCCACTAATATCCTTTTAATTTCCATGGGATCCATAATAATGTCTTCTCTTTCATTTCTGATGTAAGTAATTTGTGTCTGCTCTCTGTTTCTTAGACTGGCTAGTGACTTAACAATTTTATATTTTCAAAGAAACAGCTTTTGGTTTTGTTGATTTTCTCTACTGATTTTCTATTTTGATTTTTTTTTTTTCTAAGTGGTCAAATGCATTTTATTTTTATTTTTTTAAATAGTATTGTATTAAATTTATTTGGGCCATAATGGTTAATATGGACATATAGTTTTCAAGTGTGTGTTTCTATGTTATAAGATCTGTGTATTGCTCTGTGTGCCCACTACCCAAAGTCGTATCTTCTCCCATCACCATATATTAAGACCCCCTTCACCTTCCACCTCTCACCCCCTTCCCTCTGGCAACCACCACACTGCTCTTTGTGTCCACAAGTTTCACTTATATATCTCACATATGAGTGAAATCATATGGTGCTTACCTTTTTCTGATTGACTTATATCACTTAGCGTAATATCCTCAAAGTCCATCCATGTTGTGGCAAATGGCAGTATTTCATCTTTTCTTATGGCTGAGTAGGATTCTACAGTATATATGTACCACATCTTCTTTATCCAGTCCTCTATCACAGGACACTTTGGTTGTCTTCATGTCTTGGCCACCGTGAATAATGCTGCAATGAACATAAGGGTGCACATATCTTTGCAACATGTTTTCAAATTTTTTGGGTATATACCCAGGAGACAGATTGCTGGGCCGTATGGTAGCTCTATTCTTAATTTTTGAGGACTCGCCAGACTGCTTTCCATAGTGGCTGTACCAGTCTACATTTCCATCAGCAGTGAATGAGGGTTCCCTTTTCTCCACAACTGCTCCAACACTTGTTATTGCTTGTCTTGTTAATAATAGCCAATCTAACAGGTGTGAGGTGGTACCTCATTGTAGTTTTGATTTGCATTTCCCTAATTGCTAGTGAGGTCGAACATCTTTTCATATATCTATTGGCAGTTCGTATGTCTTCTTGGGAGAGGTGTCTGTTCAGGAACTCTGCCCACATTTTGATTGGGTTGTTTGTTTGGTGTTGAGTTTTATGAGTTCTTTATGTATTTTGGAAATTAAACCTTTGTTGGAGCTACTGTTTGCAAATATCATCTCCCATCTGGTTGGCTGCCTCTTTGTTCTGTTGTCAGTTTCTTTTGCTGTGAAGAAGCTTTTTGGTTTGATATAGTCCCATTCATTTATTTTTGCCTTTACTTCCTTTGCCTTTGGGGTCAATAAAATGTCCTCTATGACCAAGGTCCATAAGTTTGGTACCTATGTTTTCTTCTGTGTAACTTATTGTTTTGGGTCTCACATTTAGGTCTTTAATCCATTTTTAGTTAATTTTTGTACATGGGAACAAACTGTAATCCAGTTTCATTCTTTTGCAAGTGGCTTTCAAGGTTTCCCTGCACTATTTATTGAAGAGACTATCTTTACTCCATTGTGCGTTTCTGGCTCTTTTGTTGAAAATGATCTGCCCATGTACATGTGGTTTTATTTTATTTTAATCAGATTTCTATATGTTTTCTTCTGCTTAATTTGAATGTCATTTGCTCTTCTTTTTCTAATTAAATAAGTTGGAAGTTTAGATTATTGATTTTTAGATCTCTCTTCTAATATACACATTCAATACTATAAAGCAATGTTTTTATTGCATCCCATAAGTTTTGATAAATTGTCTTCATTTTCATTAATTGTAAATCTCCCTTGATATTTCTCCCTTGGCTCATGTGTTATTTAGAAGTGTGTTGTTTAATCTCTAGGTATTTTGGTATTTTGCACCTAACTTTCTGTTATTGATTTCTAGCTCAATTGAATTGTAGTCTGAGAGTAGACATTGTATGATTTCTATTCTATTAAATGAGTTAAAGAATGTTGTCTCTTCAGGTGAATGTTCCTTGAGAGCTTGATGAGAATGTGTATGCTCATTTGTAGGTAAGGCTCTTTTTCATATGGCTTATGTCAGAATCTTTTTCTTTATCTTTGATTTTCTGTAGTTTGGGGAAGATATGCCCAGGCATAGTTTATTGGACATTTATTCTGCTTTATTTTCTCTGATCTTTTTGGATCAAGGGTTTGTTGTCTGACATTATTTGGGGAAATTCTCAGCATTACTGTTATTTTTTAAATTTATTTTTCTTCCTCTCTGGATTCTTTTTCTGACAATCCCATTGTGTTTATATTACTCCTTTTATAGTTGTTTCACAGTCCTTAGATATATTGTTCTATTTTTTTTCAGACTTTTTTTCTTTTTAATTTTTAGTTTGGCAGTTCCCATTGATGTCTTCAAGCTCAGATATTATTTCCTAAGCTATGTCTTATCTACTACTAAGCCATCAAAGGCATTCTTTATTTCTGTTAATATATATATTATTTATCTCTAGCATTTCCTTTTGGTTCAGTCATAGAATTCTCATCTCTCTGCTTATATTGCCCTTCTGTTTTTGTACACTGTCTAATTTTGCATTAGAGCACTTATCATACAAGGCATAGTTGTTTTACATGTCCAATCTGTTAATGCCAACACTCCTGCAATATCTGAGTCTGGCTATAATGCTTGCTCTGTCTTTTCAAACTGTTTTTTTGTTTGTTTGTTTGCTTGTTTGTTTTATCTTAACATCAAGCCAATTGATGACAGGGAGGCAAGGCAAGTGAAGGAAACAAGATGTGCAGAGTAGGAAACCCAAGATTGCAATTCAGTGTAGTTGTGACATTGAGGAACGGGGATATGTCAAGAGAAAATTTGGAGAAGCTGTACAGCACATTAACACTTTTGGATCATTGAAAGATTTTATGCACAGGAATGACACAGTTTTAAATTTTTGAACAATCACTCTGGTTGAATTGTGAAAAATGAAATAAACAAGACAGATAAATGATATTTTAGACCCTGCAAGAGATTGGCAGTGGCTATAGTGATAGAGACGTGGAAAGTTTGAGATACATTTGGGAAAGCACATGGAGAGGACTTGTTTTTGTTTTTGAATTGGAAACGTGAGTGAAACAAAGTCACATCCATTACCAAAGCAACTGAGATGTTAGTGGTGTGTGTCTCTGAGATGGGGAACACCACAGAAGACCTATTGTAGAAGGAAATAAATCAACGCAATATTAAACCTGCTGAATTTTAGCTATTCTTCTGAGTAGACATTTTTGTAAGGAGTTAAATGTGTAAATATGGAGCTCAAGTGAGTTGGAAATGTAGATTTGGGACTCAGCAGCCTCAGGGTATGTTCCTCCAGGGAGCATGTGTTGTGAGAAGCATATAGTGCTTAATAACATATCCTTGGAGTTAGGCTTCCTGGATTGAAGCCTGGCCCACTTCCTCTTAGATGAATGTTCTTGGGCAAGTCATTTAACATTGTTTTGTCTCACTGATGTGTAAAGGGCAGATAATAACAGTTTCCACCTTTTGCAGTTATTGTGGATAGTCACTGAATCACTACATATAAAGGGCATGGGAAGTTTCTAAGTCCAAAGCAAATGTTCCATGAACAGTAGTTCTTACTATTGCTATTACTATTATAGATAAAATTACAAAAATAAAGCCATTTAAGAACCAGCATAGGAAAACACACAAAGGAGACTAACAGCAAGGGAAAAAATCCAGGAAGGAGAAAGAAAAAAGAAAAGAATATATAAATGAATTTAATAAAATGTATTATGTAAGAAAAAAATGGAGAAGGTTATTCAAGACTGAAGGAATAACATAAGAAAAACCTGAAATAAAAGCATTACCTAACATTCATTCACTACAGGGATGAATGTGTTACTTTGTTAATGTTTCAAAATAAGAAAAAAAAAAAGAGGAAAATATATGTATGCAGGTTTTAGTGTCAAGAGAGCATACAATAAATCATAAATAACATTTTATCTACATTGCAATTTTTTTCCTAAACTAATTTGGAATTGTTTTTGAATGACTGAGCTCTAACTACACAATGTATAGTATTTTAAAGAAGCAAACAGTGGAGATGATTTCTTTCAAATAAGAAACATTATATATTTCATCTTTAAATGAATACACTACCTTATAAATGGCATTGGGTCCACCTAACTGCATCAGCATGAACATAGGTTTCTTATTTGAGGTGTATAAAGAGACTATTGTTATTCTTTTGAGAGAAATCTTGCCGTGAGGTTTTGGGGGTGCGTTTGAGAAGCATACGGGGCATGCTGCCAGCACGGTTCTGTGTCAAAGCCCGATTCGCTTTGTAAATGCTACAGCTGGCCGTATTAATGGGTCTGGGGTGGCTGTGGCTGTTGGGGGTGTTGCAGAGATAATAAGGGGGCTCTGATGAATTAAGTGTCTGTGTTCCTATGGGGCGATGGAAATAGAATAGAATCATAATGAAATTTCAACCCCGCAGCTGTATTTCACCTAAAACACTCTGTTCACAGGATTTTTCCTCTTCCTTAGGCTTCTAACTAGCTGAGAGGGATACAGAAGATAAGTTTCTCTGAGACACAAACTCTAATTTTCATTGAATAAAGTTATTCATAGATATATGTATATATAAATAAATATTTTGCTTTTAAAAAAGTTAGACATCTTACTTAGCGGTATTTTACATAACAGAATGCTACACACATTTTAGTATGTGTAATGATCCTTCTAATATAGAGAGAATTATGTGTAGTAGTATCAGACTTGATTCCTAGGCAAAATACCAAAATGTATTCTCTGCTAATTGTTATGTGCTCTTTCATAATACAAGTTATAATGCAGTTCCTTTACCTTCTGATAATTCAATGTTTATAATGCAAACTATGAGGACTTGGTTTGAAGAATTTGGTTACAAATTACCAGAGGAAGAAAATGCCATGGACTAAAATATTTAAAATAATTGTTGGTCACTGCCTCCTTAGGAACACCATTATGATATATCAAACCCCCCACACACCCCATAATAGCAAGCCCTTAGAAAATGGACAGATTGTGTGGTTACTCCGAGTCCTTTACTCTCTGTTCTGGAGGACTTGGCTCATCCCTCCTTCCCCCATATTCCCAAATAACCCACAGACTTTATGTTCCCCAATTGTCAGGCTTTTCCTTGGTACTTGCTCTGGCTAATAAACCAGGAGAGAAAATGACATGCACCAGTTCCAGGAAGAAGCTTCAAAAGCCCTCTATTTCTTCCAAGTCTGTTGCAATTTACCCTCTACCACATGAATGCCATGGCCCTGGAGGCTTCTTTTTCAGTCTGAATCCCGAAACGAGAACAAAGTGTGGAGCAGGAGCAGAGTCTCTAACTTTGTTGTTTCATAAGCCACTGATATTTACTACAGCAAAGCCGACTAACATAGTAAGCTTTGTTAAAGACTCTATCACATGCTCTGAAAGGAAATCAATAAGGCCTTTCAGATGAGTAGCAATTGTTTTACAATAAGATTCTCTAAGGCAATGTCTAAATTTAATTTATTCTTGAATTTTCAAAGTCTAATGTACAGCATGTCACATAATCAGTAATAAATAATTATCCACTCCCTGATGGATTGATGAATGAATGAATGAATGAACAAATGAATGATTAAGTAAATGGCAGATCCAGAAACCAGTACATTATATTAGGTAGTAGAGATTCAATAAGATAGAAATACCTTCAAAGGGTCATAAAAGACTCAAGAAAAATTTTGTGAGTTAGACAAAATATATGCTGAAAAAATTACAAAGATGAAATTAAATCACTAATTTAGCTTATGGCTCATGATGGATCTGCAAGAAAAGGATAGGTATTTTTTAACATCAGAAAGATATCATCCTGATTTTCTTTTTACACTTTCTGAAACTGTCTACAATAGTATCTGTGAAAGATAAAAGTAATAGAAATACATAAAAACCGTCCATAAACTATATGCAATATACAAACTATAATGTTCTCTTTATTTTGCATTTAAAATATACATTGATTTTTTGTGTATACTGTAACTTAATATAAATAATATAATTTTAACAAATATTGCATATTTTATGTCAAGATAGTTTCACATTTTTTTATCTCAATCAAATGTGCTGAAAACCGTATCATTACCCGTGTTGTCTGCATTAGATGAATATTGGAATTTTCATTCAGTTGGATGGCTAAAGGGATGCAAAATATTGTCTTGCATCCTGGAAAATAGTCTCTGCATTTTTGAGCTACATTATCTGCTTCACTAAGTGCTGTCATTCGCCTTGGTTTTTCACTCCAAGTTGTCAGCTGCAGGGAAACCCAGATTAAACTATCCAAACTACAAAGCGGGCAAAAATAATTAAAGCTGTCTGACACTAAACTTACCATGTAGCCTTTAATTTGTGAAATGGTAAATATTAGCCTCTTCCTTGATCTCTACCATCTAGAATTCCCAGTGGAGAAAGCAATTGGCTTCCCTCGTAGAGCTTTTCTCTGAAGACAAGCAAGCTGTAAAAATGCACTAGTTTATCAGAATTCTTTAGAGATTTTTATGTGTACACACTTCATTGATTGTCAGTTTTCTGATGAGGCTTGCTGGAGTTTAGAATGCTCTGTAGAAAAAGATTCTTGTTCTCTGGGAAATGAAATCATGCTCTGCTAGCTTGGAAACAAGCTAAGAGTGAAGGGGAAGCAATGGGAGAAATGGATTTCACATGTGGCGTTTAATACCTGCCTTAACATCAGCTGATGGACCAGTGAGGTTTTCCAGAGAAATGATTCAGCACTGAATTTGGGTGTGAAATATTTCATTACATGTCCTTTACTTGCACTTACATTATACTTAGAGGGATTCATTTCACATATTTTCACAAAATTGTTAATACTAAGCAACTGTTATATTTTCAGCATTTGCAGATGGTCAATTATAGAATACATGTGAATATAAGATTACTTTAAAATGTTGATAACTGGAGAATGTAATCACTTAATATTCAGATATAAAAACAATACACAAAAGAACATGTTCTGTGAGTAAAGAAAAAATAATATCAGTCAGAGTAATTTATGGAGTATAACCAACTATCTATAAATCATAACACAACTTTAATGTAT
This sequence comes from Miniopterus natalensis, assembly GCF_054644295.1. Classification (NCBI taxonomy): domain Eukaryota; kingdom Metazoa; phylum Chordata; class Mammalia; order Chiroptera; family Miniopteridae; genus Miniopterus; species Miniopterus natalensis. The sequence goes on along the minus strand of NC_142082.1, from coordinate 67,943,188 downwards.
CTTGACTGAGCCACAAATATATTCCCTCAAGTGTGAGTATTTCATATAGAATGTGAAGTAGTAAAGTTAAAGGAACATGAAACGCAATATTCTTTTCTCTGATGTTTATCCACTGTAAAATTACTACCCAATGAATGTCCTCTGCTTTTCTTCTTCCTTTAAGTTGTAACCTATTGCCTACAGTGCTATGATTTAGAATCTCTGGGTGCTGAAGCAAATACTATACTGAATAATATAAACATCAATATTGTCATTTGTAGAAATTGATCATATCCATTCTTTTTTCCTTAATCAGTAATATGTTAAAATAATCAAAGTCTCTTGAGAACATAACTAATTTTTATAGAGGACATACAATAAAGAATGGAAGTATGATTCCTGGAAGTATGTAATTAAAACATATTCAGAAGACTGTTTAAAAAAACCGAGCCATAAAATAAACTATATATTTTCAGAATTTTTTTAATGTATTGCAATAGAAATGACTAACCTTAGTTTTGAAATAAGAGTAATCGCCGAGAAAAATTTGACACAATATCATAGTTTTATTTTAAAGCATAGAAAAAACTACCTAAGCAAAGTTAAATCTTTTTTATTTTAGATCCTATAGATAGATTGGTAAATTTTGAAATTACAACCTTATGGACTCATTGCATTTGCTGCTCCACATAGCCAGCATATTTTAGGATATGCCTGAGTTTTTACTTGCTTTTTATGTAAATACATTTCAAATTTACTTTTACATGTTAATTAACTTAGAAAATATTTTTGCATTGTAATATTCCTTGAGCTGTGGCATTGGAGTGTAGAAAGAGGCACACATGTATTACATGTGCGTGCTTCTATTGAAATAATAATTAATGTTTCTATTTAAATGTAAAGAAAGGTAATTTATATTTCAACTTTGTAGTAATTTTATTATAATAAATTATTTTCTGTATTATTTTATCTATAATGTACATTTTCATTTATTTAAGACATTGATCTAAATACTTTGTTTTAGCTCTTTAAATGAAATTATATACAGGACACTAAAATGAAACATAAAGTATCGATGGCTCTCTTTACATGAATAATTTGCTGGTTAACATTATTGATCTCATTCAAATGTGGCATAAAATAAAAATGAATCTGGACTTATTAAGAAGAGACTATTCCAAACAAGTTGCTAGGTATGAGAAAGAAACAATTGCAGTAGGGAGAGGACTGTGACCTTCAGATCTGTAAGCCTCTCTAGAGTTAGGCAAAAAGTGTTTTTCTTTTATAGATAAGAGTAAACAACACTAGATAGAACCAGGTGTGGGGAATGGCTAGATAAAAGGGTGACCTCATAGTCACAGAGAGTTTGATCCTGCGGTAAGGCCATTTTCAGGAGGTGATGTGTACTGAGGGTGAACCCAGACTCAGGTGTCTGGAGGAAGTGAGACGCTTAACCATAATTTGGTGAACATTTTATTCTGATTGATTAGTAGGGGTAAGCAGTTCAGCTAATCTTATATGAAATGAGTAAAGGGAATTTTAAAGGTCTAAGTCCTTATCATAGTAAACAAGAGGGGTATTCCTGAGTCTATTAGAGTCATGAAAGGAAGGATGGTCCCTTGTAGTAAATTCTTTTTCAGAACACAAAGCGTGGACGGATTTCTTAATCTTTACTGTTTTCCAGGATCACAGGGCATAGTTAAAATTCAATATAGTCAGCAGTCAGCCACTTTGGAGACTTGTCCTTCACTGAAGCTTCATAATTCTTTTACCATCAATTTATCGCAATTGAGAGGATAATATAAAAAATGCATGAAGATGCAAAAAAAATTATATTTTTTGCTATAGCTCGGTGTACAGTATCCCATGGGAGATAGTTCCAAGAACCCAGTGAATCCTGAAATGGCAGATAGTACCAAATCCTATATATACTATGTTTTGTTTGTTTTTTTTTCTATGTATACATACCTAGGATAAAGTTTAATTTATAAATTACTCAGAGTAAGAGAAAATAACAATGACTAATAAGATAGATTTATAACAATATATTGTAATAAAAGTTATGTGAATGTTGTCTCTCAAAATATCTTATTGTACTATGTTCCCCCTTCTTCTTGTGCTGATGTGAGATGATAAAATGCCTTCATGATATGAAGTGAAGCGAGTGTTCTAGGCATTGTGATGCAGTTAGGCTACTATTAACCTTCTGACAGCACATCGGAGGATGATCGTCTGCTTTTGGTGATCCTGGGTCATCGAGCCAAGATGATGCCAATGGTGGTGGCAGGAGCAGATGATGTCAATCGCTGGAAACATTTAATATTTTTAGACCATGGTTGACTGGGGGTAACTGAAACTGCAGAAAACAAACTGCAGATGAGGGGGACTACTTAGTTTAGAGATTAAAGTAGTTTTAAATTTCTTTTTCTTACCTGCATATAATAAGAATGAACTCTATTTCAATATACAAAATATTGTCAATGATTTGATATTCACCAATAAAGAAGTGGATAAATTAAACAGAGTACAGGCATTAAAATCATGTGGAAGAAATGTATTTTAAAGCATATATATACCATAATTGCCAAACATTAAAATGAAGATCCAATTTTTGTGAATGTAGAATTACCCCAAACTGTTAAATCTTAAAAGTTATGAGATTTTTATTTTGTGATTTTTATTGGCTATAGAATTTTGGGTGATATTAATTCTTTCTATGTATACTTATCTGCATTTCTTAATGACCCTACAATGATCATAGTTTTGTTGTGTCAAAACGAAAATGTATTATCTAAAAGGGAGATTCTGTGAGTAGCTGAATATGTATAGTTGAAACCAATAGTTGCCTTAAATTTTAGCTGTGGAATTGGCTTATAAGGATGTTTAGCAGAAATATTTTTAAAGTGTTAAAAATATTTTTGGGTAGACAATGAAAATAAATTAGAATTCTTCACTTTTATTATTAAAATAACTTGTTAATAATGCTTTTCTCACTCTGTATGCAATATTTCTCTCCTCTCAAACCTTTTAATACTTTTTTTCACTCCTATTGGAAATTATCATATTCAGGCTTGCATTATGCATATTTATGTACCAATATTTTTTTTCTAATTAGATTACAAATTCTTGAGGATGAAGTAGTGGACAGAAACCTGACTTTGAATTTCACCTGAGAACATTTGTAGCTACTCATGTGTCTCATTAATACAATTACCACCTGCATTATATAAAGCAGACTAGAACAGCATGGTGGTGGTAATACACATGGTGAACATTATAAAGGTTTGAGATATAAAATACCTTGAGTCATTATGTGTACACTTTTCTTGATTTGTTCTACATTCTTTCATCCACACAAAAATAATTTGCATTGATCTTCTAAAAGTCAAGTATTATGACAATATCACAGGGAGCTTTATCAAAAATAGACAAACTACCATGACTCATAAAATAGATGTTTGTGATTTTCAAAATTCATCATGTTATTGGCTCTAAGATGCTAAAGTTATTTAAAAAAGGAAAATGGAAATTTTTGTTTGTACATTATAAAACAAAAGAAAAAGAGGTTAGAATTGGGATATAATATAAAAAGTAGTCTACATCAAACAATTTTCCCAACAAAATAATGTCTCTATTTTTTGAGCCTTATCATTGACACAGCTTAATTTTATTATTTTATTTACAGTATCTCTATTAAAAGCATTTTATAGAAATACAGTAAATGATATTTTGGTTGATTATATATTTCATATATACATATGAAAAAACATAAATTTAAAAATTACATATATATCATCACTATTTTGAAACTTTTTTTTGTTTTTCTTGTGTAGTGTTTAAATATTAAACATTTAGGAAATTAATGTATTAATTTGAGACATTCTATATTGCATCCAGATACAGATTTTAACATTTAACATATGTATGGCACTTCCTGAACAATAATGACATACTCAACTGCAGGCATAGCACTTTATGTATTTGATTATATTTATCCTTACAGCAACATTAACTTCATTTTTTAGTTTAAGCAACTGAGAATAAGGGAGCTCACAGTATATTTATTTTTTTGAGCCAACTTATAAATGCCAAAGCTTGCCTGGATGCAAATCCAGGTATGCCTAGTGTCTAAGTAGGTGATAGATTTTACACACACACACACACACACACACACACACACACACACACACACACACAATTTAACTCAATGTGAATATAATTAACATTAATATAATTAATGTTTTATTTGACTTTATATTACGCTCACATGGAGCATAAGTATTTATGTCATGTGGATTTTCATATCTATATATAAATAGTATTAAGGGAGAAATATATATTCATTTCCATGTTTAAAATAAATTTACATGAAATATGAATTACTATAGAATTATATACTAGTGATATGTCAGTTGTAAAAATATGTCAATATGACAATATTACTTTTGTCTTTGAGTTTCCCATTTAAAAGAAGATAATGCACATTCAGAAAAATCAATTGAATGAGTCATTCATTTTATTTGTGTGCATGTATCAGGTGTCTGACACATGATCATGAAAACAAAGCAGAATTGAATAAGAAAATATAGTAGACTTTATTTTCTGATCTCTAAATGAAATGAAGTAGCATTGTTTGTATTAACAAAAAAGCAAATTATAATATAATGAATTAATTGTATACAAGAAAGTTGTGTTTTATTATTTCTCCACTTTCCTAACAACACATTCTGTTTATTAATTGTATTTATTTTTGTTGACTTGGTGCTCATAGTATACATTACACTTATAAAATATTATATATTGCTACTAAGGGATATGAATTAAAGCATATATAAAGTTCTTGTATTCTTGTAAAATAGAATGCAAACTAATATATCAAAACAATTGCTAAGCAAACTAAATTCATACACTTAATTGACTTAACATTGAGGGAAAAGTAGCAACTTTTATTATTCATGCAGACTTGATGCTACTTAGAAATGAATAAAGAGGTAGGAACATTATTTGTTTCTACAGATTTAAATTTTAGGGCATTATTTACATGCTATTTAGCTTTGGTTGAAAATAATTTTAGGTTATTGTACAATAAATAAATATAAAACTATAATTTTTATGGATGCTATTTCAAGCACAATTAACATAAAACAATTACGAATATCTTTTTAAAATTAACGCGGCAACTCAGGCATAGTTATCTGCAAATGCCACACTGCTATTTTCTTATTTTGTCAGTAAAAACCAATTTAAATTATGCTATACAAAAATGCATAGGCATTTTGAAATTTTATCACCTGAAGGATGTTTATATACATTTACTTAATTTGAACGTCTTTTAATTTTTGCACCGAAATGTCATCAGTTTATTATATTATGGTAAAAACAAATATATAGTTGAAGCAGATTTTTTAAAAAGTATTTTTATTTTTATATATATTTTTTATACTTTTGCTCACAAATTTATCTGAAAGATCCCAAATACCATAGTTGTTTAAAGAAATTGAAGCACATGCAAGTATGTAAACCCCTTAGTTAAGATCTGTTGGAAGTGAATTTCTCCATTTTTTAAATTAATTCAATATATTCTCGTGATATATTTGTTTCATAAAATATTTTATGGGTATATAAAACATTCAGTACAGTGGTAAATGTCTTTTTTTTTTAAACATATCTTTATTGATTTCAGAGAGAGGAAAGGAGAGGGAGAGAGAGAGATGGAAACATCAATGATGAGAGAGTCGTTGATAGAGCCCACAACCCAGGCATGTGCCCTGACCGGGAATCGAACCCCGATTGCCTGGATCCTAGGTCCACGCTCAACCGCTGAGCCACACCCGGCCGCCCGACACTGTGGTAAATTTAATAAGCACAATAAAATGTTCATGTTTGAAAACATAGGACATCACTATTTCAATATATATATTGTTTATGTTCTCTCTCTCTGTATATAGTTCTCTCTATATATATATTGTTCTCTCTCTATATATACAGAGACAGAGAACATAAATGTCATATTCTTAAACTAGTGGCTCAGGAAAACTATCTAAGGCAGATAGTAGAAATTTAAGTCAGTAAGAGCAATCTGAAGGAGTTCAACTGTTTAAGCTCGAATGGGGGAGGATCTCCATTAGGAGAACAGTAACGGTCATGAAGATCGAATTGGATCATATTAAGGAAATTGTAAAACATATTTCAACCCCAAAATGTAAATAATTCTTGGCAGCTTGAATGAGGGAAAAAGATTGAAATCAAATTGAAATCGATTAGGTAGATAGATAGCTGAGGGAATGATAGTGAAAACGGTCAAATAAAAGAGGTATTAGTATTTCATGTATATGTTTACAATATGGCAACTTAAAATGTCTTACCATCTTGATTGGAGCAATATGGGCTTCTAAAAGAATGCACCACTCACAAATGTCCAACTGAATAAGTAAACACGTTTGTGTAATCGCCATATAATTTATGGCACTGCTGGGTCACTTGGGGACATGCATGTTCGAATGTAATAGATAATGCCAAGAGTATTCCAAAGCCCTTGTAGCAGTTTACACTCCCTGTCTCTACTGTATGAGAGTTCTGCTTTCCTTTAGAAATGTAATTACCTTCCTAAATATTTTTTTTTCTGAGGCAGTTATCAGTATTTTTGAGACTTTTAGGAGCTACATATTATTCTAGGTGTAACAATAAAACTAGCCCATGACTAACCACACATAATGAACTTAGTCCACTTCTGTCATTAAGATTAAACAATATGCAAAAGAAAAGAGCATTATATATTAAAAGACTCAATATGCCTTTGAAATTAAGACTTTACAGTTGAATAATATCCTAACTCGGTGAAAACTTTCTTTCTACCACTGAGCTTTTTAAAGCATTAAAAAGCAGCTGTCCAGCAGTTCAAAGTATTAAAGGCGGTTGTAAAGAGCTTTGGATTGCCACTGAAGCCATTCATACATGAAATCTGAGAAGGCTTTTGTGGGCTGGATGCAGTAGGTAATTAATTTGGGAAAATTCCAGAGGTTAAGACCAGATGAGTTGTTCCAGTTTTTCTGGTCCTGCTGTTGCTGATAAATGGTTGAGGAGATTTTGTTTACCTGCATGGAAAGAAACTTCCCTGAGTTCTGCCTCTCCAACAGAAACACTAAAAATCACTGTGCATATGGGTTAAATTTCACACCACAAATAGCATGGATCCCATTTTACAATGTGGATTCTTCTAAATGACACGTTTTCATATACAGAATGAGGAGATCTTTAGCTCAAAGAATCAGAAATTGGTTGTCACAGAACTTTAATGAGACTGATGGGGGTCAGTAATTAATATAAGTACAATCATTTTCTCTAAAGTAGTAATTGATGTAAACACTCTGTATATATAGTGAGACTCTTAACACTTTAATATAAAAGTCAATGACTTTTGTTACTTAAGGGGAAAAAAGCATTGGCTTCAAAATGACAGGGATTTAATGTCTCCACTGGTGAGATACTGAAGAGAATATTGTTAAACTTCTGTAGAAGACAATGCTTGTTAGTAAAAATATAATCAGTAAATCTCTATAGATCTATAATAAAATTAATGTAAAATTTCACTGAAATAGATAGTTAATGATAGACCTATGATTGTCATAATAATTTTATTAGAAATATTCTAAAAGTTATAATGTCACATAGTCTAAGAAACTTGTTTAGATACTGCAATTAAATAATTCAGAAATAATTAATTCAGAAGACAATCCATTAAATTATAACCCTCCCCACAGGTTAACTTGGTGCCAAATGTATTGTTTAATTTATCATTCTTAGTATTTTTAGGTGGCCTCAAGGCAGAGAATGAAGTAATAATAAATAGGGAATAGTGAATAATTAGAGAAGGAAATGTGGAACAAAATTACTAAGGGCTTTAGGTGAAGTTCATTATTACTATTTAATAGTGCCCAAGAGCATTCGATCAAATTATGGATTGAGTTTAAAAGTGGGCTGAATGAAATCCTTGTGGAGGAGAGTTTTCTTACCTTTTTCCCCCCTCAAAATTCAGCTAAATGTTATAAAATATATTCAAAATCTCTCTCACAAATGATATTTAGCCAAGCCTTATGGAAAATCACTTTGGGGGAATTGTGTGTATATTTTAGAAGGGTGGGGAGTAAAGTCACACATATTAGAGTAAGAGAAAATATGAAGAAAATGGAAGCAATGAGAGGGAGAAAGTAAAAGGAAAAAACCTGAGTTGTTTGGCAACAGGCTGAGTGCCACACAGACTGAGACCATTACATGATTGAGCAGTAAGGCATTGCAGGGGTGACTGACTAGTTAAGTGATATGTTGTAAGTACAGCTCTCAGTTCATTTAATGCGTGGGGAAATCTTACCTTTCGAACTGTAGATATTTTCTTCTTTCTTTTGGATAACCCTAGAGCATTGAATTTCCATTATTAAACTTTTAAAGGGTTTAAATGCATAATTTATTTGTTTTTCCTATTTTGTTTCATTTCATTACCGTAGTCATGATGTGCAGCCTATGAATGCTAACCAGCCATGTGTTGTAGATATTCCTCCCAGTTTCTTAAATAAGCCAGTTTATTTAGGTAGTGAGTTAGAGATGTGCAGTTTCTGTATATGCTGTACGGAACTAGGGACTGGAAATTTATGGTCAGTGGAAGGAAAGTGTGTTAGTACTGTTTATTCAACTATATGCTGCAGGCTAAGTAACATGTTTGGAAATTTTATTGGTATTAATAATAATGATATTAATATTAACAATGGCATGTGCTTGCTTCATGAATTCTGAGTAATCTATGCCTTATTCCTGTGCAACTTGATTTCTCTGGTAATGTTATGGTACTAAGCAGAAGAGACTAATTCCCAAATTTCAACATTTTTGGCCTATAAAAGAAATAAATAGCACTATTTCAATTGTTCTCTCTTCTAGTGATAGCTACACTATTGAATACATTCAAAAATAATTGTGACAATAATTTCATAGTTGTCTAACATGTTGAAAACCATATTTTTGTTACTATATAAACACAAAAGTGAAGAAAAAAAAAGAGTTGATGATAGCATGTAAGGAGTACAAAATATCAAGAATAAATTACCCAACTTTATCAATCACTTTTTAGTTGATAACTAATATTATCTCAATGTGATTCAGTCAACAGTTCTAAAATAATCACCTTCAATCAAGGTCCTAATCACCTTGCTAAGACCTGGAGATATGTAGATTGATCAGTATTATAATGCAGGTGATGCAAAATAAATAGAAAAGGTAGATGCAAACTCATCTGATTATAAATTGTATGAACTATGAAAGGTATCAACAAAAAAAGAAGATAAAAGGCCTAAGGACAAGAGAAAGGCTTGCTTTTTTCCCCATGAAGATGACGATGAAAGGAAAGCAAGAAGCCCCTGCCCTCTCAAAGTTGAAGCCAAAACAAAGACTTTGAAGGTAAAGAAAACAGTGAAGAAATGTGTCCTCAGCCATTAAAAAATAATATCTGTACATCACCCACCTTCTCACGCATAAGGCAATGTGTCTCTGAAGGCAGCCTAAATATCCTCAGAAGCCTGCACCAGGAGAAACAAGCTTGACCACTATGCCATCATCAAGTTCTCCCTTTCTGCCTAGTCAGCCACAAAGAAGACAGAAGACAACAACACACTCGTGTTCATGGTGGATGTCAAGGCCAATGCGCACCAAATCCAACTGGCTGTGAAGAAGATCTAAGACATGGACTTGGCCAAGGTCAACACCCTAATCAGGCCTGATGGAGAGAAGAAGACATATGTCTGACTGGCTCTAGACTATGATGCTTTGGATGTTGCCAACAGAATTGGGATAAGCTAAACTGAGTTCAACTGGCTATTTCTAAATACATAATTTACACTGTAAAAAAGGAAGAAGGGGAAGGCTTTATTGAAGAGTTATCTTTTGAGTTGAGTCTTGAAGTCCTTGGTTTATATTTTTCCTTATTGATATAGGTGAGCAGAGATTTAAGAAACAACAACTTATTGGTAGCAATAGTAAGTAGAAAAAACAACAACTTATTGGTAGCAATAGTAAGTAGTTGCTGGAGCATAGGTTAGAGATTGAGTATTGGATAAAATTGAAGATGGAAGGGAGTTGGGTCTTATTTTGGAGAACTGTATATCCAATCCTAAAATTATCACTAGATATCCATTATCAATGAGAAGTTATGTGAAGAGAACATGAAGACTTACTTCCCTTTTTATAAAAAGAAGATCACTCTGATTTATGAAAAATGGATTATAAGGTAAAAAAAAAAAAGGAGGCCTTGAAGAGTTATCATATGGGTAGAAATATGATCATATTAGATTAGAAAAAAAAATAGATTAATGAATAGGATTGTCTGGAGGGAAATAATAATTGGAGAGAGTTCTGATAGGTGCTTATTGCATTTTTTAAAAGCAGACATGATGACAGTTTGAAATGAATTTATAGAATCTCTGCACATGGATTAGGTGTGTTTCAAGGTGGTGAGTCATTAAGGTAGGAACCAAATAAAATAATGATTTTTAAATTTGGAATGGAAGATCTGAATGGACTGGGATACTATTTAATATGAAAGGGAAAACTGAAATATGAACAGCTTTTGAGGGTGGGGTTGAAGATAGTTGGTTTTGAAAATCATAAACCTGAAATACTTGTTAGCTGTCTAGACAAAAGTGGCAAGTAGATGTTTAATTGCTTTTAGGTCTGATGGCCTTTATAAAACATATTATATCTGGATAAAAAATCTTAGGGAATGCGCTCCCGTGTGTGTGTGTGTGTGTGTGGAAGCTACATTTAAGATTAAGATCATAAGACTAGATGAGGCTATCTGGGGAGCATAGAGGAAGACAAAGACTGACAACCAAACCTCAAGTCATCAAATTTTATTTTATTTTATTATCCTTACCCGAGGATATGTTTTTATTGAATTGAGAGAGAGCAAGCAAGAGAGGGGGGAAGAAAGAGAGAGAGAGAGAGAGAAACACCAATGTGAGAGAGTGTGGCAACAAGTGGTTATGTCTTATGTGGTCACAGAATTTGGAGGTCAAATATGCATTCCCATGCACACTTGAGACGGAGTTGAGGCAACAAAACACTATTTATTGGAGCATTAAGTAAAACACACAGAGTAAAGTAAAGTGAGACAAAGAGTAAAGCAAGTCCTCACCACCTGAAGAGTGTTTCTAAGATGCAGGGAAACTGAGGCAGCGCCTTGGCTCCAGGGGTGTCTGGTGAGTGTCCCTATTGGAGAGTTCCGGCTAGGACCCCTCAGGAAGCTATTCTTATAAAATTTCTCATAAGTGCTTGATTTATGGAGTTTCAACAGCTCTGTGTTGTATATGAGTTTTCTATAGCAACAGGACAGCCTACTTGTGGTTACCATAACCACAGGGGGGCACACCTACATGGCCTTATGCATGCATTCCACCAGTGGGTCAGCTATGGGTCAACCAGGAAGGCCGGTGAGGCCCTTTGGAGCTAACTGCCCATGACAAAGGATGTTCCTAGAACACAAGTGGAAGGCGCAAAGGGACACCTACTTCCTATTGTCTTTACTTAACAGAGAGAAATATTGATTGCTTGTGTCCCATAAACACCCCTATGGGGGGGTTGAACCAAAAACTTAGGCATGTTCCCTGACTAGGAATCATTTGGTGTACAAGATGACCCTTCAACTGAGCTACCTGGCCAGGGCAGTTCATTAAATTTTATATTTTAGAGGCTGAGTAAGGGAGAAAACATTAATAAAAGAAATTGAGGTATATTAGCGAGGTATATAGAAGCTAGGAAAAGAAAGCACATCACAAAGCAGGCAGTGACCAAAGTTTTCAAATGCTGACAGCTTGGGTGAGAAAATACCAACATGGAGATGATTGTAAACTTTAAAAAAAAGTTCAGTAGAATTTTGGTACTAAAAGCTAGATTGATATATATTGCTGGAGAAGTGAGAAAGTGGAAGTAGCAAATGTAGATAACATTTTCCTGATGTTTGGATAAGATGAGGGAAAGAAAAATTGGAGTATAGCTAGAGCATACTGTTGGGGTTTTATAGTGTCAGTCCATAATATGCTTCCCACACAAATTTAAAATAACCTAGAGGTAGAAACAGGAGCCAAATAAATGGAATAACAATTATGAAACAAGGTATTACTGTTTTTTGATTTGAGGATATGGCTAAAGTATGCTCCCAAATGGACTTGCTAACATGCTCTGCCCTCCCCCCTCCAGCAAAAAGATTAAACTTTGAAACAGCTCCTGAGGGAAAGTTTTACTTCCTCCACAGACACTCTTATCCAAACTGTTGCTTGGTCCCAGTAGAAGGTGGGTAGGGTACTGAGCATTATTAGTCAGTAATAGGCCAGTTCCACCCAATCAAGAAACCAGAGCAAAGATGAACTACCAGAAGTATGACGCAGGTTGAGTGTTTATGCCCCATCCTTACTCAGTACTGAATTCTTTTACCTGCTGGTTACACATTTTGGTCATCCCAGATTTAGTTATCCTCTTTGGAAGAAAAGAACACAAGTATCCTGGTTATCCAACTTTGAGCTCCATCAGCTGCTTTCAAATCACAAATACTCCTTCATTAATTGTCCTGGTCCCCAAAGGAGGCAGTGTAGAATCTTTTCTGAGAAAGCAAATAGCACATTAAATTAACCTCAATCCCACCCTGTATCCAAGGCAGAAAATTTACTTCCTGTCCTGGTATCCATCCAAATATCTCCAGCCATGCTCTTCAGTTAGTTTGACCAATTGCCTCCAATAAGGTTAAGTGATACTAGCTATGTAACCCCAGCAATATACACATACCCCCATTTCAGTAGCTCCTTTATCACTCTGAAGGAGGGGAAATGTATATATCTGTCCTACTCAACCACGGTCTCCCCTTCTTTCTCTGGGCATGCCTTATTTTTCCAGCCCAGTCAATGTAAAACCAATAGGGACAAGCCTATAGTCCCACAAAGCCAGATTTATGGAACTACCTCAGTGAGAAGACTGCACACTGGAGAAACTATGAGTAGTCTCCACAAAGAAAAAGGGAAACATATTACAGGAATTGGGACAAATGGCATTTAGGTGAAATCCAAATGAAGCAGGGTTTTGATAGACTGAAAACAAAGCTGGGCTTTGTGTAGAGGGGTCCTTACTGTGAGGTCTCAATTGGAAAGTGGACCCAGGGTCCTGTTTCCATGGAAACTACAAAGTTAATTTAAATGTGGAATGTTGTATCCAGAAAACCATTATCTGCATCTTTGTACCTGGATTGAAAATTGCTGCTGCTGCTCTATGTCAAAATGACTCACATGCCCAGGTAGTTGTGGCATGTTTTATTCTTGGTGATATGCTTGGGAACCACAACATTTTTGATGGTATGACTTTCAGCTGACAAAGTTTTTCAGTGATTAAGAAATCAGTAGTCACTGTAGAAGAGGATTGTTTTGACACTTCAAAACCCCAGCATATCCTCAGTGATATGTTGTTTCATGTCTGAGCTGGCCTTGTCTGATAGTCTAGCCTAATGAGTAAGAGAGCCAATTTTAACTTTCTCAGTATGTGCCAAATTTAAGTTTCTTGTTACTGATTTTTGGCATGTCGGGATCTCTGTATTTGCCATTTCCTCTGTCTGGAATAGTCTTGCCTCACATATTCACATTTGTCCCCCTCTCACCTAATTTTCCCAAAAGTCATTGAAAGTGCAGCTCTCTTATCCTATCTAAAATTTCAACTTTTTCTCCTGAAACTTATCTCCTTCTCTGCATTACTTTTCTTCTTAGTCCTCATGACTCTTTATTTACTTACTGCAGGAAACAGCCTCTAAAATGGCCCCCAATGATCCCCACCTTATGCCCTTGTGTCACCTTCTCTCCTTTAAATGTGGGCAGTGCTTATTGACTCACTTCTAACAACTACAACATGATACAAGCGATGGGATGTCACTACTGAGATTACAATTCAAGAAGATGCTGGCTTCCATTTCTGGCTTTAGGGGAAGCAAGCTGCTGTTTTGTGAGTAACCCTATGGCCAGGAATGATGTCCCCACCAATAGCTAATAGTCATATGAGGGAGCTTGTTAGTGGAACTTCTGGATCTTCTCACTGCAGCTATGAATGACAGGTTGATAACAACCTTATGAGAGACCCTGAGCTGGAAACACCTTGAATAGTGCCACCTGGATTTGTAACCCACAGAAATTGTGAAAAAATAAATGTTTTAAGTTACTTTTGGCAAAATTGATTATGAAACTAGATAACTGTCACCCTTATTTAGCCTGATTATCATTTTGCCAACTAGAATGTTGACCCATGGAGGCAATTATCTTTTTGTTTTTTCCACTGTTTTACCTTAGTGCTTAGAATTGGGAATGGCACTATAGTTGCATATTAACATGTGACCATAACATGTCCAGAATTTTGTGCCCTGATAAGGAAGTAGAATATGTAATATTTTAAAAATGTTTTATATGTTTATTTTTCACATATTCTGAATGCAATAAATTCACAATCCTCTACATTACAAAGTAGAAGCAACCATTAGACACCAAAACTCTTTGCCATTCTTGCAAAGGTTCCATCTTTCACCAAATTACCCGTGTATATACTCTAGGTTGACTAGTGGTTATAAATGGCTAAATACTTCTAAAAAAGGTTTTAGACATCTGCATAAGTTGATGGCTAGAATGCTGTATGACGCTTGAGATTAAGTAATAAAATAATTTATTAAAGAAAGGTTAATACACAATTAATGCAATGTTATCTTACTGTTTGCTAAGCTCTTTTATAATATCATACATTATCAGCAGCAAAAAGGCTGCCATCTTACTCAACAAACAAACACACATGGGCTTGTTAACTTACTGAAGCTAACAGAAAACAGAGAATGGGTAAGGGGACATATGTATGGCTGGAGTAGAGAAATAGAAAATGATGGTTGGAGCAAACAAGTCTTCAAACATAAACTGGTTACATCCTGAAGGGCCTGGTAAAGCCAATCAATGCACTTGAATTTGATCCTATGGACAACAGAGAGACAACAGAGTTATACGCTATTGAGTGAAATGATTTGATTCAATTTTTAGGAAGATAACCAAAGACAACATTGAATGAAGAAAGACTAGGTCAACCCAAGAAAAGATAATGGGATTAATTTTAAGCAGTCATAATGATGATAAAAGAAAAAAAGGTAGATTGCCTAGACATTTTAGGGATAAAAATCCCCATGTTTGACAGAGCCAGTGGATTTATTGATAAAACAATATGAGAGTGGGGAACAGAGGAACATTTGGGCTTGTGTCCTGAGGATGACAAACAAAGTTACAGTTTCTTTTTATATGACACATCACAATTTACAAAACCCTTATATTTATACTGCTTTCCATTGTTTCAGTAACCCTGTGATAAATTAATATGTATTCAATAACAAATAGGGTTTATACAGTAATTTTAAAAAGGCTCTGACCACTACTAAGTCATTTCTTTGTGAGTTGCTATATGCAGTCATCTTTGTTCCTTATGAAGTAGAGATTGACTTGTGTTCCCCTCTTCAACGATACTTGTATTATACCTATATTGTCTTTGATTCTCTCCATGATACTGCATAAATGGACTTTTACAAAGAGCTTATTTAATGGGTATGTGGGTAGTAGGTGATGTCTGTGTGTCTCAAAAAATATTTAGATAGTACTTCTCAAATTTTAAGTATATGGATCACCTGAGGATTCTGATAAAATGCAGATTCAGATTCAGTGGGTCTTGGATGGGGCCTAAACTTCTGCATTTCTAACAAGCTCGCCAGGATGTCAATGCTACTAGTCTATGGGACACATTTCATTAGAAATGATTTTGACTACACACGCACATCTGTACACACACACACACACATACCCCAAAGTACCTTTGCTTAAGCAGGTGTGCCATTCTGAGGCTACAATTTATCTGATTTCAATTTTAAAATCCCAATAATTTTCTCACAGTTTTCAAGGCAGACATAGTTGCTGCCAATCACTTACCTATTGCCTTTCTTTTTCATTTCTTTTTTTTTTGAGAGACAGGGAGAGAGACAGAGAGAATCATCAATGACAAAGAGACACATCGATTGGCTGCCTCCCGCACATGCCCCAACCTTGGCTGGGGATGGAGCTTGCAACCCAGGTATGTCCCCTTGGCTGGAATTGAACCTGGACCCTTCAGTCCGCACGCTGACACTCCAACCACTGAGCCAAATCATCCAGGGCTTACTTATTTCCTTTCAATAACATAACTGCACTCTGCTTATATTTTGGATGGCAAGCATTGTCCTAAAGGTTTCTAAACATGCTAGTGGTCTTTTTAAAAAACAGATCTTATTAAGAGCTACCTCATTGTTGCTTGTTTATTAATAGTTCTTTTACTGACAACATGGATTTATGTCTCTTCATTTTGCAGGTATTTTAAAATTAAAACTATTTTGAAAGCATTTTATTTTTTTACAGATCCACACATTTATTTGATATATGCGCCATTAATGATCAGAAAGTACAGAATGTACTCATCAGTAGTTGGAGTTATCTGTTAGCATATTTTAAAATATAATGAATATAATCATTTCATGACCCATAGACAATAAAAAGTATAAATGAATTAAAAAGAAATTATTTTTTCTCTTTTTAAGTTAAATTTATTGGGGTGACATTGGTTAATATCATCATATAGGTTTCAGGTGTGGGTTTCTGTGTGACAAGATCTGTGTATTGCACCATGTGCCCACCATCCAAAGTCAAATCTTCTCCCATCATCATATATGGAGGGTGAAGGGGGTCTAATATTTGGCCAAAGCATTTTAAATATTTCTCTGGCAATAACATCTGCTTGGAAGTAAATCCTTAACTGTCTTTTCACAGATCTCCTTCTTCTTTTTTTTTTTTTATGATTCCATAGTCTTGTGAGTTTCCTTGATAGTCCAAAATTCCACAATATAATGCATGTGTATACACTGGTCAAGTCAGTGTATTGTTTTAAATAAGTTTCTAATCTCTATAATGTGTATTTCCTAGGATTCTTGTTGCCACTCATGAGAATGGGCCACATTCTGTTAATGTTGCCAGCACACATGGCATTTTCGAGGGTCCTTTTATTACAGATTGCCCTAATATTCACGTTCTTGGCTCTTGTCTTGCCAAGCACGGATTGTGTTCCAATGGCATCTTTCTAAGAAGGTACTTCTGACTGTTGGTGACAGCAGGGGCAGCTGCTGCTGCTGTTAAATTTTTCGTGAACTGTGTACTGTGCTCTGCCATACTCTTTCTGAGATCTAGAATATGTAATCTTAATATATCATATTATCTAGTATAAGGGTCACTTGTCTGATCACATAAGGGTTTATTTTCCAAAGAAGATTCAAATAATAATAGGCACACACACACACACACACACACACACACACACACAGGAGTAGCCTGCCAATTTGTAAGTACTTTTTGGGGGAGGGGTAGAGGTTGTTTGTTTGTTAATCCTTACCTGAGGATATTTTTCCACTGACTTTTAGAGAGAGTGGGAGGGTGGAAGGGAGGGAGGAGGGGGAGAGGGAAAGAGAGAGAAAGAAACATCTAAACATCGATGTGAGAGAACATGTCCATCGATTGTTTGCTTCCCATACGTGCCCTTTATTGGGACGGGGATTGAACCTGCAACCCAGATAGGTGTCCTTGACCAAGAAATGAACCTGCAACTTTTTGGTCCATGAGCCAATGCTCTAACCACTGAGCCAAACAGGCCAGGGCTGTAAGTCCTTTTGACACACACAACTGACATTTAAAATGGCAGATAATGCTTTGTTTTTTATCTGAATAAAGAATCAAACAGTACAAGAGTTCATCAGCTCTACGTTGAGCTTTTCCTCAAATTTGCAAGGCTATTTAAAAGAACAAGCCTTAAACAGATTTTGTAGTGCCAGTGTGCTGAGATATGAGCAATTTAATAATTACACAGTAATGATGAACCACAGACAAGCTGCATTCATTACTGAATTATTGCTCAGCTCTATACCTACCAATTATCAAACAAAGTGGTTGTATATGTTTATGTGTACTATAAAAAATAGCATATAGTTTTAAAATTATAATATAATTTTTTCATTCCAGTTCTGGTCCCTCCAGTTCTCTCATTAATCAAATTTCTGTATGTATATTGGATAATATCTAGGACCTCCACTCTACTGAACTAGTCATTTTTACTAGCTCTGTCCCAGTATATTCTGTTAACAACTTTTGCTTGATTACAAACCTTAATTGTTGGGGCAAGCCTTCATTCTTTATTTTTCTTCTTAAAGAGAGTATTTTTATATTCTTGGGTACAACTTCTTCAGAAAAGGCCTTTTCACCCCTCCTCCCAAAATTGTGAATGATTGAAATGAACCTAGAGAACAGTTGGAAAGGAAAAAATCTTTAAAATATTGGGTTTATTCTTACATAAACTTTGGTACATATTTAATTTCTTTCTAGACACTATATGTTTTTGTTTGTATAAGGAGTATCATCTTTTAAAAATATGTTTTTATTGATTTTTAGAGAGAGAAGAATAGAGAGATAGAAACACTGATGAGAAAAATATTGATCAGCTGCCTCCTGCTAGGGACTGAGCCTGAAACCCAGGCATGTGCCCTGACTGGGAATTGAACCAGTGACCCTTTGGTTCATGGTTCCATGCTCAACCACTGTGGTATAACTTTTTTAAAAAGCATTTCTCATTCTGTATCAATAATGAATACAATTATAAATGACAAACTCTTCTTTATAAAGAGAAATCTTTAATTTTAATGTAACTAAATTGATCAATTCTTGCCTTGTCATTTGTTCTATAAAAGTTTCATCCAAGAATGGTGGGGTTTTTTTGCCCCTAGGACACAATAAAGTTTTTCTTAATTTTCCTTTATTAACTTTAGAGTTTAACCTTCAAAATTAAATATTCAGTCCACCTAGGTTCTGTTTTTGTACGTCATATTTGATTAAGTTTCTATATGGAGAGTGAGATTTCCTGATGTAATCTACTTAAACTCTCCTTATTTCCCCAGTGATTTATTGTAAAACTTTATTGTATATGAAATGGCCAGGTATACACGGTCTGTTTCTAGCTTTCTATTTTTTCAGTTGGTTTATCTGTGTGTTCTTAGTCATGCCAAGTTTAAAAACATATGACTTATACTATAGTATGTCTTACTGTTATTTTATTTTTAAAAAGTTGATTGGGTTTTTACTGTGTGCACACTAATACTTCTTTATACATTTCAGAGCATTTTTCAGGTTTATGAAAAAGAAACAAAATCTCGAATTGGGATTGCATGGAATTTATATACACTTAAAATGCAATGGGCCTTGGCTGGTGTGGCTCAGTTGGTTAGAGCATGGTCCCGAGAACCAAAGGGTCAAGGGTTTGATTCCCAGTCAGATAAATCCACATTGGAATGTGTAGGAAAGGCAAACAATAGATATTTCTCTCTCCCTCTCTTTTCTCTAGAATCAGTGAAAAACATCTTCAGGGGAGAACTTTAAAAAAAAATGTAATGAGAAAATTGAAAAAATTTTAATACTAAAAATGGATTATCTAGACTATACAAATTATGTCTTCAAATTAACAACGAAGTTTCCAAAAGAATGTGGGTAAATAATATGTATATAGGCCATTTATTAAATAAGAAAGCAAAAAAGTCAATAAGCATCTGAAGAAATGCTCAAAATAATTGGCATTTAAAAATGCAAATTAAAGCAACACTGGGGTATCATTTTATGCCTCAATTACTGTCAAATTAGAATACAGTACTTTATAATTCCAAGTGTTGATGGGATGTGTGAAGTTGTACAATTCCCTTGGCCATAAGGGTATCTTTGAAACTTTCCCAGAAATCCAAATACAATGGTTCATGCTCAGCAGAAAATAAGTGCTTTTTTTGTGTTTACAAACTGACTTAGATAAGCAAGCTCAAGAAAAAGCACCTGACTAGAAAACATGTTGACTTGAAAAATAACACAACTTTTATTTTATCTTGCTCAATAAGGGTAATAAAGGCATGCAAATATCTTGGAATTCCTGAAACCCACATTAAGATGAATTACCCATGCATACCTCACACAGATAAAAGGTTATACATAAATTAATTTTTAACATAAAAGATTTGGGACAACTTAACAATGCATAAATAGTAGGTATATAATATTTTCTATAAGCATTGAAGGAAACTAAACACCAAGTAAAATACAGATTAGCATCTTTTAGCTATAGTATTTTTTAAAAATTTCCTTGACTCTAGTTTAAATTTTCTACTTAAGCAAAACTAATTTTGTACTTTACAGTACTTTATTTCTGTATATGCAGCATCAAAACCCTAAATTCACTTATCTTAGAGCAACAAAAAGGTATTCTTTCTTCAAGATGATAGACATTCATGTCATTATGTAGTGCGCAAAGCAGCAAAGAAATGACTGTGGAATCAAAGTACAGATCAGGGTGACCTAGACTGCAGGAAAAAGTGGACATGACAAGAGGACTGCGATTCAAACAGAGTCGAAAGGAACTATGTAAAAATCAAAGCTATAATGAATCTCACTAGACACAACGAGCCCCTATTATCAGTAGATGAATTGAAATCTCTTTTTCTTTGAGGGGTGAGAGTAGAAAATGATAATGACAAGAGACAAGCGAAATGTAGGTAGTATAGAAAAAAGTACTTCTCTGCAGACAGTTTCTTGTTATGAATTCCATTTCATTTCAATGAATTTTTTCATGTGTTCTCAGTGAGATGTTTAATCTCCCCAAATTCTGTCCATTTACCATAACTAACAAATTTCAAAAATAATATTTATAATAATTATCTCCCCTAGTTTATAGAATGATTTCAAAGAAAGCATTAGTTATTTCTCAAGCTAACTGAAGTAGTTAAGTCAGGCGCATGGTATTATTAGTAAACCTACACTGTACTTTAAAAAGTTAAATTTGAAAGATCTTCTGAATAGAGAGGAGGAAGTTGTGAATAAAAACCAGTTCTTTTTAATTCAAATGCTGTGTTTATGCCATAGCTACACCTGCTACGATACTACCATAGAATTGGTAGTTTAGCGAATTCAGCAGACACAAAATGAACCTCATTTAGGTTTGCATTTTTAGGTAGGAGAGCAGTAAGTGATTCTCATGATAAATCTGGCACCTTCTGATGGTGTTGATGATGTCCTGCCAAGCAGTTCAAAAATACAATCTTGTGTGTTTAATAGGCATATTTTTATGTTTACAGTCTTTAGACAGAACAGTTCTAGAATTACCTTATTTGTGAGACACAAATTAAAAGATGGTAACATGTCAAACTGCATTTTTGTAAATACAGAAGTGAAACATATTTTGGCTCTAGTAGTATGAGTAAGTAAAATGAAGTTGTTGAGAGGACAGTTTTAGCAAAATGGGACGGAATTCATAAGTCTATTTTGAACAAACCAGCAGATTCAACTGCAAAACAACTTGGTTATAAACAATAAATGTAGATGGGGAACTGACCTTGTGAGATTTTTTTATTTTAAAGAGAAGGGAGAGAAAAATATCAGAAAGGCAGGAAGAAGGAAAGAGAAACTAAATGAGGAAAGGGGAGCAGCAGAGCAGGAGGGGGAACAGATCTGATCACGGTCCTCCCTTCGCTGCAAACAAGTCAACCAGTGCCCGTGATGACGGGGATGACCCCCCGCGAGCCCTCCAGGGTGCTCGGTACTGAACTATGGGCAGCCTCAAATCCACCCAAGGAACTTATTTCTCCCTCTTCTCTTTCTTCCAGAACCTTCCTTGAATATCCACAGGCTAAGGTGTTTCTCTTTTTATGAAGGCCCCCATGCCTTACCATGGCCTTCTTTACATATTAATTAGTTACTTTTCAACCTGTTTCATGTGCTGCTGTGTTTGTTGTTCAGCTTTAAAACTGGAAGTCAATAATAATTACAAATTTTATATTCTTGGCCTTCTAATTAATTTTCAATTTCCCCTTATAAGAGTAAGGAGAATGAGGAACAATGATTCAATATAATGGACCCTCTAAAATTAACTGTGTTTTGTTTTTGTTAGCATATTTGCAGAATATTTTTAAAAAATGTGTATTATATATATTATGTAATTTGCAGGTTCAAACATTTTACAGTGTAAATTCCATGGCATTAATTACCTTCACAATGGTGTGCAACCATCGGCACTATTTAAAAAAAAAATTGTATTACCTTAACAAAAACCCTGGACCAAATAAACAATTGAAAATATGGAACACAACAGATTCACACGTCGTTCATGTACACGGACTATGCGTGGTTAGCTTCTCTGTATCATTCCAATTTTAGTATATGTGCTGCTGAAACAAGCAGGTGTGACTTTTCTAAAATTAATTTCCACATAAGGCTTCAGGAAATCCGCCAATGGAATGATGATAGTCTAGTGATAATTAATAGTTAGTAAAATTCGGGTAGTGGTTGAGTCCCTGCCCCTTCCCTTCTGCTTCTCACTGAATTCTGAATTGCTAAAATTTTTCACCCATCTTTATATTTCTAGGATTGGGCGGCACAAGCCTGAGACCTGAAAGTGATGTAAGACACCAATATAGCAGAATTATACTTTCTAAGTCACATGGGGTTTTGTTGATGTCATTGTTGTGGATGTGTGTTTCCCATTTTATAAAATGTATTCACTATGATTAAAGAGAAAATAGAATATGGTGACTTAGAGGGTTGTTTTTTTTTCTTCAACCAGTATGTGAAAAAAACTGATAAAGTAGACATTTGAGAATGTCTATGAAGGAGCTTCAGAATACAATAGGTTTTTGTGTCTTAAAATTAAAAACAAGATGTAATAATAAATATAAATACAAAAATATAGTTAATAAAAAATGGTGATTCAATTTATTCTATGTATTTCTAATAAAAATGCATTATCCAGCCACTCCTATGGTTGATTCTTTGCATGTAATATGCAACAGCTCCATATTAAATAAGAACTATGTTTGAAAAACAAACTGAATTGTATAAAATGACAAAAAACATAAAAACTGAATTGATAAAAAGCATTCGTAGGTAAACTAAACTATGGTTAGCTGTAGCATGCTTTTATAAGTTCCAATCAAAATGAAGCACAATGATCACAATGACCTAAAAATTATTCTGAGAAATTTCTTGGCAAATCTGATTGTGTTCATTTTCATCCAACAGTGACAAATTTGCTAAATACAAATTAGCATATGTTATTTAGATGCATTTTGTTACTTAGGCCACAGAGAGAGATAGTTGCATCATTGGACTATGAAAGACCTTTTTATTCATTTATTAGATTTTTATCTGTTATTCTCACAAACCATTGCATTCTCTTTCATTACTTTCGACATGATTATTTTGTTTATGTGTGTGTTTTGATAATGAATTGTTTGAATATTTTTATCTCATTCTGCTTTATTTTGCATACAGCATTAGTTTCTTAAACGATATATCTTGATATGTTTATGTGGGATGTAATGTATCTATACACATTTTAAATCATGCATTCTTAAGCTGATTTTCACTCTTGAAAATGTATTATGCATATGTGTACATACACATACGTACACATAAACACATACTGACATAAAAATATATACATATAGATGCATAAATACATACCTACATTAAACATCTATACAGTAAATATATATAGCTAGAAATCAAAAGAGTTGCTAAAAATAAAATTGAAGAAATTTGTTTAAAAGCCAAATAAAAATATAAAAATGAGAAATGTGAGAGATGTGATCCAAAGTTCCAAAAACCTAATTAATACAAGGCTCTAGAAGCAAGAACAGAAAATATTGAGAGGGAAAAAGATGTTAAAAAGCTTATAGAAAAAAATTCAGTGTTGCAGGACATGGAATGACCAAAATAGAAGATATAACAAACCAGAAAATTCTCATGAAATTCTGAACATTAAGAATAAAGAGATACTAAAAACCCAATGACTATACAAAAACGATCATTTACAAAAGTAAAGCAGTGGATTTCAATAAAACTTTCTGTTGGGAAAGGCAGTATCTATAGGCATGCAGTCTTTTTCTTTCTTTAATCCCCACCACAGGATATTTTTTTCCGTTGCTTTTCAGAGAGAGTGGAAGGGAGAGAGAGGGAGAAACATCAGTGTGAGAGAGACACATCGGCTGGTTGTCTCCTGCATGCACCCTACAGGGGGCTGAGGATCAAGCCTTCAACTGAGATATTTGCTCCTGGCTGGAATCGAACCTGGGACCCTTCCATCAGAGGTCCTATGCTCTAGCCACTGAGCCAACCCAGCTAGGGCTACAGGCTGGGCCTGGGTTTGGAACATGCTGTTACCAAGAGATAACCCACACAGCCTGTTCTCAGCTTATCACCTTGTGTGGAAATATATTTCCCTGTTTCAGTAGAAATAAATGCTTTTTCTTCTTTGCTTCAAGCATGTGCATTATAGGGCACCTGGACAATCCTACTGCTGCATCTGCCCTCAGCAGGGAGGGCACAGTTTCTTTCAGGGTGTATGTAGGCAAACTGCCCTGCATTGGCCTCCCAGAGAGACCTGCTGGGCCATGGGATACCAATGCCCATTATTGAAGCTGATCTTACTCACTCTCTTCTCTATGTGATTAAGAGTCTTTCCATTCAGCCCTTGATTCCACTGTGTTCTTGGTGACACTGACACCAAGATGTAACAGGCAGAAGTGTTTCGAGTTCCTTAGGATTGGTGACCCATGCACACAAATGTGCCCAACACTTTCCAATAGAAACATTAGGTGGTAGTAGAAGAAAATGGATCAGTGATTTCAAAGTTCAGAATTTTATTTTATTATAATTTTAGGAGAAATGAATATGTTAATGGCCTAAATGTAAAGTTACTAGTGACCTAAAACTGTAAAATGTTAAAAATATGTAAACATCTCAGACAATTTTGATATTACAGAAGAAAATGCTGAATAATATAGGGGGACATATATTTATCTTAAAATTCTTAGGGTTATGAGATATGTTGAAAATTTATTTCTAAAGAAATATATGTTTAGTGTACTATTTAAATATATAGCATTACAACTCTTACCAAAAGTAAAACTGAAAGCAGTAATAATTTATCTAACATTAGATCTAGAGAATAGTGTGTGTGTGTGTGTGTGTATATATATATATATATATATATATATAATCTAAATTCACATTATTTATATGATATCCACTAGGTATTGTTTAAAGTGGTTAAAATTCTGCACCCAATTCAGATTCTACATTTCTTCATTTAATTCCAATGTGTGTGGGTGGGAGTGTTTTGCTACACCACCAAGCAGTTGTTGGACACCAGCTGGATGTTCTACAATTCAACTGAACTCTGCCGGAACTCGCCTGCAGAGTCGAACGGTCCTGAGGAAGGGGTGAAGATGGAGAAAAGACAGACACAAAAAAGATGGGATCGGGAGGACGGCAGCTCATGACTGCTGCAGCCCCGAGTTTGTTTTCCCAGCTCAATTTATACAGGCACTGTTGATTGTGCTGAATAGCACCCCAGCCCGCATTCCTTCCCCTTGCCCGATACAGAGTAGTTCCTTCAAGGCCGTATGAATGCTCTTTCAGAGTAAACACCCTGCCTCCTGCAGGAGCTCAGACCTTGGTAACTATCTTTGCCTGGGCTTCCAATGGGAACTTTGGGGAAGGATTGAGTCCTTGGCTTGGTATGTGGCTTGACTGTCCTTTGATCCTTCAGTCCGGGACCAACACCCTGATAAGCCTTTCCGGAATTTATGGCCACAAGCTAAATTAGTATCACCTTGGTGCCTCAAGGTCTGGGTCAGGGAGCAGGGGAGCACATCTGCAGCTCACCCAGGCAGCTCCTTCATGCCTGGGGCCACAGCAGCTCATCCACATCTCCCCGGGAGCAGGGGAGCACATCCGCAGCTCACCCAGGCAGCTCCTTCATGCCTGGGGCCACAGCAGCTCATCCACATCTCCCCGGGAGCAGGGGAGCACATCTGCAGCTCACCCAGGCAGCTCCTCCATGCCTGGGGCCATAGCGGCTCCCCACAGAACTCTAACACTATCTACCTGGAGATAGCACTGGATCCCACAGGTGCAGGGCTCAGTCCTTAGGAGACTGCCCCCTTCCACTTCAGATGCTGATTTCAAGTCTAGATTGTCACCTGTGCTTCTAACCAACAGGCTCTAGATTGGAGGTTCTAATGACATCCTCCTTGAATCTCATTAATTTGCTAAAGCTACTCACAGAACTCAGAGAACCATTTTACTTACTTGATTACTGGTTTATTAAAATATATATATATTTTATATGTTTCTGAGTTATATATGTATATATACGTATATATGTATATATATGTATATATAACTCAGAAACAACCAAATGGAAGAGATGCATAGGACAAGGAGAGCATAATTCCCCTGCCCTCTTTGAGTGCACTGCTTTCTCTTCAAAACTCCATGTTTACCAACCTGGAAGCTCTCCAAACCTTGTCCTTTTGTGGGTTTTAATGGAGGCTTAATTATACAGGCATCACTGATTCAATCATTGACCACTGATGATTGATTCCACTTCCAGCTTTTATACCCTCTCAGGAAGTCAAGGGGTGGAACTGGAAGTTCCAAACATCTGATCGTATGGTTGGATCTTTGGCAATCAAGCCCAGTTCTTAGGTGTTGGTCAAAAATCACCTTATTAACATAAGAAAAGACATTTTAATGGTAGGCATCACTTATACAATTCCAAGGGTTTTAGAACCTCTGTTCCAGGAACAGGAATGAAGATCAAATATATTTCCATTTTATAAATCACAATGTCACAGTTGTTAAATCAAGAAATAGGTATAACTATATTATATAGTTATTAAAAGAAGCACTAGAAGAAATAAAACTGAGAAGAATTTTTAGGTAGATTCTGAAAATTCAGACAGATTGGAAACCAAAAGTCCAGATTGGATTCTTGTTTTTCATTATAATCTCTTGTCATTTTTATTTCTTACCATAAATATATTATACTTGGAAAATGAAATTAAAATAAAACTAAAGTAGAAACAAAGAATATCTTACTGACCTGAAGTCCAAGCAAATTTTGTAAAGCAGCTGAAGTCTCACAGAAAAGGCATTAGGTCTGTGCATTTATCCACAGTCTAGACCACTACCAATCTCCATGAATTGAATATGAAAATTCAATGTTTTTTAATTTCTTAAAAATTCAATGTTTAAATTTTGCTTATCCAAGATTTATAATAATATATATGGGAATCATAATTAAAACAATGTTACTTGAATTACATGGGCATTTTAAAATATAAAAAAATCTATTTTTTGAATATCTTTTTTAGTTTAGATATTTAAATATATATATTTTAAATTTATCTTTATTTTTGAAAGTATTACAGATGTTCCTTCACCCTAACTGACCCTCTCCATCCTACATCTGCCCCATCCCTAGGCCTTCGCCGAACGACTGTCTGTGCCCAAGGGTTATGCATTAATGCATATGAGTTCTTTGATTAATCTTTCCCCACCTACTCCCTACCCCACCTTCCCTCTGAGATTCCTCAGTCTGGAATTTATGCTTCTATGTCTCTGGATCTGTTTTGTTCATCAGTTTATTTTGTTCATTTTCTTCCACATATGAGTGAGATCACATGATACTTGTCTTTCTCTGACTGGCTTATTTCACTTAGCATGATACTCTCCCGTTCCATCCAAGCTGTCCCAAAGGGTAAGAGGCCTTTCTTTCTTACAGCTGCACAATATTCCATGGTGTAAATGTACCTCAGCTTTTTTATCCACTCATCTACTGATGGGCACTTGGGCTGTTTCCAGAACCCAGCTATTGTAACTAACACTGCTATGAACATAGGGGTGCATAACTTCTTTTTGATTGGTGTTTCAAGTTGCTTAGGATATATTCCTAAAAATGGGATCACTGGGTTTAATTTTTTTGAGAAAACCATGCTGTTTTCCATAGTGGCTGCACTAGTCTGGATTCCCACCAGCAGTGTACTAGGGTGCCCTTTTCTCCACACCCTCGCCAGCACTTGTAGTTCATTGATTTGTTGATGGAGCCATTCTGACAGGTGTGAGGTGATGCTGCATTGTGGTTTTAATTTGCATCTCTCTGATAATTAGTGACTTTGAGCATATTTTCACATCTCTTGATCATCTGTATGTCCTCTTTGGAGAAGTGTCTATTTAGATCCTTTGCCCATTTTTTAATTGTATTGTTTGTCTTCCTTTTGTTAAGTTGTATGATTTCCTTATATATTTTGGATATTAACCCTTCAGCAGAAGTGTCATCAGCAAATATGTTCTTCCATACAGTTCCTTTTTCGTTTTGTTGATGGTTTCTTTTGCTATGCAGAAGCTTTTTATTTTGATGCAGTCATTTGTTTATTTTCTCTTTAGTTTCTCTTGCCCTAGGAGGTGTATCGACAAACATATTGCTAGGAAATTTTGCTGCCTATGTTTTCTTCTAGAGTTTTCATGGTTTCACATGTTACATTTAAGTCTTTCTCCATTTTGAGTTTATTTTCCCAACTCCATTTATTGAAGAGACTGTCTTTACTCCATTGTATGCTCTTGCCTTCTTTGTCAAATATTAATTCAGCATATTGGCTTAGGTCGATTTCTGGGTTCTCTGTTCTGTTCCACTGATCTATATGTCTGTTCTTATGCCAGGACTAGGCATAAGATTTGATTACAATGGCTTTGTAGTATAACTTGATATCTGATATTGTGATTCCTCCAACTTTGTTCTTCTTTCTCAAGATTGCTGTGGCTATTTGGGGTCTTTTATGGTTCCATATAAATTGCTGAAGTGTTTGTTCTAGATCTGTGAAATATGTCTTTAGTATTTTAATAGGAGTTACATTGAATTTATAGATTTCTTTGGGTAGTATGGACATTTTAATGATGTTAAGTCTTCCAATCCATGACGACGGTATATTGTTCCACTTGCTTATATCTTCCTCTATCTCTTTTTGCAATGTCCTGTAGTTTTCTTAGTGCAGGTCTTTTACCTCCTTAGTTAAGTTTATTCCTAAGTACCTTAATTTTTTTGTTCTAACGATAAATGAGAATTTTTAGTTTCTCTTTTTAAGAGTTTATTATTGGTGAATAAAAATGCCACTGATTTCTGGGTGTTAATTTTGATACTTAAATATTTTTATTTTCTTGACAAATTTCTTAGGTGTATATATATCTGATGATAAGCTTAAAGATTATTAAAATGGAATTTTTATTTTGAAAAAGCAGTGATACGTTTTCTATTCTAACACTTTCTTATTATTTAATATCTTTTTAAATTACCTATTATGAAAGAATATACTTAGCTTAGTAACACATTTAAAACCATTGCTTATAGGTCTAGTCAACCATGTGTTACTTCATATCATGAAGATTCATTGATTTTTCATATTGTTCATAGTATATACTCCTGGATAAGATTTATTTATGCCTAAAAGTGGAATATACATATTAAAACAGGTAACATTTAGCTCCATTTTTGAAAAGCATGGTGCAAACTTTTAAATCTGGAATTGTAACATTCCAAATTACTTGCTATTCATTTATAACTTCACTTTCTCTTTTTGTTCTGCTTTCTTTTTAACTTCTGTTAGGGTGATGCTTCTCAAGTTCCCACATTCACCTTATCTCAAGATCATGAGGTTACATTAATTTTTTTTTTCTTAATCAGGGCCACTGTTTTCCAGTCTTATGATCTGCCCATACTCATCACCCAGAAAAACATGTTTCCTTAAAACCAGTCTTATATCTATCAAACCGTTATCAAATGAAGGGCTATAAATCTCCCCACCTCCAACTTGGGGACTTACACAGATCAGATTGTCTCTGTAGCATGATGGGCAACATTTAATTTATTTAAAATTCAATCTGTTTCTATTTTCATTTGTCCCACATTTTAAAGTAAGTCTTATTCCAATAATCTCTAGCTCTATTCCGCTCTACTCTTCTTTTATAACATCTTTTAAACTGCTAGGATCTTAACCTGCTTCATTTGTGAAATTTTAAATGTGAAATTTTACTCTATGACTGAACCTTCACTGCTAGCATATCCTTTTATTGCATAATATACTGAAAATTGAATTAGTTTTGAAGTTTCAATATAAGTTTTACCTTTACTACATATGTGATTTTTGGAATAATATTCAAGCTCTGAGCCTCATTTTTTTCTCATATAATTTTTTTTTAAATGCTACTTATTCCAGAGTTTGTTTCAAATGTATGTTTAAATATATATTTAATTATAGTATATTCATTTTTACTATTGCAGAAAACAATCGATTATATGTTTCTGTACTTTGAAATAATAAACCAACAAGGTATAAATACTGCTTTCAGTAGATATCACTATTTATTAACCCATATTTATATTCTTAATTACTAACTCAGAGAAAGGAATTCCTTTATTTTTTGTTTATTATATTGACTTTTTTGGGTTTTGTTTTTTTTAAACCTGCAAGCTACTGGTTTCAAGATTATCATCTCTTTCTCTTAAATTTTATTCTCTCACAAATTTATGAGATAAGGAGAATAATAGGGTTAATAACCAATTAGAACCAAGAAGTGTTTTGCTGGAAGATACCTGGTCCTGTGGAATAAATAAACATTTGTTACTGATAATTATTACTGACATTTGTGACCCTTTGGAGATAACCCTATTTTGACATTTTCTTATATCTGATTTCAAACAGGTAAATTGCACACACAAGCAAACAAAAAACAGCCAGCAATTATTCCTGGGGCTGATTTTATAATGATTGGAATTATTAATTAAAAAAAGAAGTTATAATTATTCAAGGATTTGTCACAAAAAATAAGAGTAAATTTATTTGCTGTTTTGCCATAATTGCCAGAAGAGAAGAACATGGAAAAGAGTTCAATGACTTTATATTTTGGAAGAAATCTAAGCAGCTTTGCCGGGGTCCAGCCCCAGAGGGTCTAGGGGTCTCCAAAGGTGTGGATGGCATTGGTGATGAATGAAGGAAGGACACGGAGACAGCGTTCAGAGCATCAGGAGCATCAGCAGCTTTTTATTGCCTTGTTACTACTGTATTTATACTATTTGATTTTGTTGCTGGTTAAACAACATGACATCATGCTATGTTCTGGTTTCCGTTTTGGCTTTTCAGTTAATGAATATACCTTCTTATCTGATCTTTTAAAGAATTTACATCTGTTAAGGTGTGTTAATTTTTCTCTTACCTACTGTTTTATTTATATTCTGAAGTTTCTATTTTATTGCTCTGCCACATAGCTAAAAGGAGAATAACTCAGCCGGCTTTTCTATGTGAAGGTTATGCGAGTCCTAAGTGAGGGTCTGTAGCTTGCGTGTGACTGTTTGTAGCTGTGGTGACTGACCGCCCGTCTGGCACCAGCCTCAGCCTCTCCGCTGCATTCCCTCAGTCCGTCCTCACTGTAATATCCTGTGTATGATTATTCTGTGTATGATTATTCTGTGTATGATTATTCTGTGTAGGATAAGGGCTCAGGTGTAGACTGAAATAATCTCTTCCCTAGCCTGCTCTTTCCTTGTGGGGATTCCCAGAGTTTTCCATTAATATAAACATCCCCCAGTGATCCATTCCTTGTAGGAATTCACTGGTGGGCTCCCTGCGGATGGCCCTGCGCCACCGAGTCAGCAGGGCCCGGACCCAGGCCTCTTCCCTGGTGGGAAGGCCCCCGGGGTAGTGGGCCTGACAAGTCCTGAACTCTCTGCTGACAGTCTGAGTTCCTCATGAGCGGCACATGATTTTCCCATACTCCTTGGGGCTTTTACTGAATCATTGTCTTTTCTAGTCCCATCCGACTCCCCTGCTAGGGAAAAGTGTCCAGCGAGGTTGGCAATGCCCTTTTCTGGTGCAGTGACTCGGGTAAGGACAGAGCGTCAGGAAGGGGAACAAGCATGGGCAGAGGGACATGCCACACGCCAGGTCCCATGGAGCACTGGCCGTGCGGATGTCTCCTCCTGGAAGGGCCGTGCCAAGCAGCAAGGATGGGACGGCTTCCGGCACAGCTTCATTATAAGGTGTCCACAAGCAATCTTTATAGCATCAATGTGTAAAGTTGAATGGGTTATTTGGTACAAATTTTTATTGTTTGCATCCTTAGAATATTTGGTAATTCAATTAATGCCAACATAGGTCCATAGGTTAATTTAACATTTATTTTGTTAAATATTAGCAATTATTTTTATTCTATTTAAAAAGAATGTATTCATTCTGTAAGGCCATTTGCCTTTGAGATACAGCTTTAAACAAAGCAACAGATGACTTCTGATGTTGTAGCTGGAAATTTGTCTCTAAATGTGTCCTTCATTTCTGCAACACACAAATTTCCAATATGTTCTTTAGCTACGAAAGCTGAATATAGCAAGACAACAGATTTTCATTTAATATTGTCACATTTGATTACTTCTGTTTCAATTTGTGATCGAAACTCTGACATACACATCAATAATTATTGTTGTTCCTATTTAAAAGTAAGCAGACATCAAAAGTTTTCTCATTTTTTGTGTGATTAAAATGTTTTAGTGCTTTTGTAGTCTGTGTTTGTGTGCACATTTTTTTTTATTGGCTGAAAACAATACCAGCGATAGGTTGAACAAGAGCTTGCTAAAAGAGCCTAATGAAAAAGTTTACCTAGTATTTGCAGAGACATTTAAGATGAGTTAGAAGATTTGTCTTGCATTAATAGCACAGAAAAACCAAGCCAAATCAGAAACAATCAAATAGATATATTAGGGAAACCTAAGGATGGGTGTTACAACTACAACCATGTGTAAAATATAGACTTTTTAGCTTTATAAGCATTTATAAGCCTTAATTAGAATTATTTTTAAAGAATTACAACTGTCCTTTTATATAATTGTAAATTATTGAAAATGTAATATATTGAATATTGCATGAGGTTCTTTATCAGCATTATTATCCTCATTCACTTGAAGTTGAGCTTGATTGCTATAGTAACATACATATATTTAAATAGCAATTGGGTAATGATTATGTTATATCATTTGTAAATTAAGATTTACTTTACTGCAGTTCTAAGAAAAATTCTAAGTAAAGGTGACTCAACCATTGATGGAATAAGCTTTATCTATGCCATATAAACCTGGATCTCCCTGCTGCTCTCCAGAATAAACTAAGTCAATGTGTTTGTGAAATAATAGGCAGGGCAGAGTTACATTATAGGAAAGATGCCTTTCTTACCAGAATACATGAATCTGCAAATAAGTTTCTCCCAACAATGCACATTAGAAAGCTATATTTTCACTGCTCAAATAGAGTCAATAAAATATTAAAGTATTCTTATGTAGCACTTTTTGTATAACTTAACTGAGTTATCTGGTTCATTAAATATTTTTACTTTAATCCAGCATTTTTTAATTTAGATAGAAACAGCACAGTTGGGGAATTTTTACTATTTCCAAGTCAATAAAGATGCTTATTATATTGACTTCTAATTTTACTCTAGATTAATAAATATACCAACATTCATCATATCTTATTACTTAAACATTATAATTCATCATCATACGCATGTCTTAGTATAAGCATCAAAATTGTTAACCTATAAACACTAATATTGGAGAAAGTAGTTATATTTACTGCTTAAAAATTCTGGAAGCTTTAACAATCTCTTTTCAATATGTTTTTGTAGAGAAATTTGATGTTACTTTTTTATGTAATATATCCAAAGTTTGCTTAACTTATAGTCACTTCATTTTAAATAAAGACTGCTTAAACTCTCAGTCTTCAGTGTCAACGTTAGGCTATGGATCCCTGAATGTTAGCTTGGCTCAGTGTCCATGGAGACGGATCTCAGATTCCACAATAGTAACAGGATTTATTTGGCACTATTCCTACAGTGTATCACTTTGGGCTGAATCATATTCTGTAACATAACAGACAAAAGAAACCTAAAGTACCAGACCCCTCAAATCTATGCTCAAAAGAATAGAATTCAATTCATCTTAAAAGTATAACAGTAATTCATTTCCAAATGACATAAAGAAAGCAGCAGGCGCCAGATAAGTTTATTGCTATTTGTGTGAACTGTCAGGAAAAAAAGAGAATTATCCAGTTGAGCATACTGAGAGACTTATTATCACATACAAATCATGAAATTCAATATAGAAAGTGTTCAGACACTTCTGCCAAAAAAACGGAAGGAATCAAGATGTTTGCCTTCTATTCTGACCAGTTGAATTTTGAAGGACTCTTTATTAATCATTTTTTGTTCTTACATTCACATAAATTCATGCACATATACTCACAAGCAGTTGCCTATTAAGTCAGATTAGCCATGTTAAAGCAAAATTGTCATATTTTAATCCCCCTGATCATAATCTTTGGAGCATCTTTTTTGTTTAATAGTTAAAAACTTAGTATGTCACTAGAGGCCTTCATAGCTTAAACTCATTTTTATAGTTTTATCTTTCAAAATTATTGATTGTTCAATATGTATGGATCAATCAGTTTCTTAAAAGTCTATGTAAAAACAAGCTTAGAATTCAAATAAAGTTAACATTGATTAAGTAACAACCTTGTGCTGGGCTAAGTATTTTAACATATGATATCTTACTAATACTCATAACAATGCTACAAAAACAGAATGGTGGTTAAACCATGGTTATCCTGGAAGAAAAGAAAGGAAACTAGTCCTTGAATTTTCTAGGTTAGTTTTTTTTGGTGTGTTTTTTTTGTTTGTTTGTTTGTTTTTTTGCTGTTTTTAGTCCCTTTGCCTTTTGCTTTCTACCAAAATTAAAATTTAGATTATTTCATTATTCAAAAGAAACTTAATCAAGTTTATTCTTAGAAATAAGAAACTGTAATTTAAAACAAGATAGTGTTTTATTCCTTAAATACAAACATTTTATGCGAAATAGTTTCTATTTTGTAAGTATTAAGAATATTACATTAAATTTGATATTTTTGTATTGGTGAGTCTTTGGATTGTGCCATATCTTCTACAACCTAATTGACCATTTCATCATTTTCTGCAATTAGCAGAAAAATGTATCATCTTTAAGAGAAAATTCATGTTTCCCCCATCTTCTCAGGTAAAATACAATTTTAGCCTTAATGAGTAACTATTTTAAATACTACTTTATGTGTAAATATAAGTATCCTAAATGTGATCCTAAGTAAATACTTAAAGAAGAAATATATGAAAATATGCAGATAGCAAATAAATATATGAAAAGATGCCCCACATTATATATCATTAGATTAAAACAATAAGGTTTCATTACACAACTCCTAGAAGGGTCAAAATCCAGAACACAGACAACACCCAATGCAGAAAGCATGTAGAGCAGCAAGAGGAGCTCTCATATATTGCTGGCAGGAATCCAAAATGCTACAGACCCTTTGGAAGATAGTTTTGTCATTTCTTACAAAACTAGGCATATTCCTACCATATAATCCAGCAATCGTGCTCCTGGCTATTTACCCAAAGTTACTGCAAATTTATGTTCACATAAAAATCTGCACACAGATGTTCAGAGCAGTTTTATTTGTAGTTGCCAAAACTTGGAAGCAGCCGTGTCCTTCAGAATGGATAAACTGTGGTACATTCAAACAATGGGATATTATATAGCACTCAAAAGAAATGAGCTCTTGAGCAATGAAAAGACATGGGGGACACTTAAATGCTTATTAGTAAGTGAAATAGCCAACCCGAAAAGGCTATAAATTGTTATGATTCCAACTACATGGCATTCTGGAAAAAGCAACACTATGGAAACAATAAAGAGATCAGTGGTTGCAGTAGGTTGTGGAGATGAATAGGCAGAGACCAGGGATTTTTAAGCCCAGTGAAAATATTTTATATGATATTATGATGATGATTTGTCCAAACCCATAGAATATACAACATCAAACTGGAACCCTGATAGAAACTCTGGATTTTGGGTGATTATGATGTGTAAATGTGAGTTCATCCTTGGTAAAAACAGACAAAGAAAAGTACAATTCTGGTGAGAGATGTTGATAATGGGGGAGGCTATGCATGTGTGAGGGCAGTGGGAATATGAGAAATGCCATATAATTTATAGTAAATATAAATTTTATAGTAAATCTTCCTCTTAATTTGGTAGTAAGTTTAAAACTGCTCTGAAAAAGGCAAGTCAATTTTTTAACAGAATGTTTTGTGGCCGGCTGGGAGTGGCTCAGCGGTTGAGCATTGGCCTGGGATCCAGGAGATCGGGGTTCGATTCCCGGTCAGGGCACATGCCCGGGTTGCGGGCTCGATCCCCAGTCGGGGGGGTGCAGGAGGCAGCCGATCAATGACTCTCTCTTCATTGATGTTTCTATCTCTCTCTCTCTTTCTCCCTTCCTCTCTCTGAAATCAATAAAGATATATTTAAAAAAATGCTTTTTGTATCTTTCAATAAAACAAAAAAATTTCCCAGAGTTTACCAGCTAATTAAATTAACAGCTGAAATGCTCGTCTTCTATGTAAGATATAATCGCTATGAAGTTATTGCCTAAAATGCAACATCATTGAGCAAAGAATTACATTCACCTCATTTACGGTGCATTCTGAAGTGAATCTACTAGTGTTCAAATTGTTATTAAAATCGGGGAGGGGGGGGGAATGGAGACAGCATTGATATTTTAATGTTTTAGTCCCCAAATGAAGCATATTTAAGTTGTCAGTTATTCATCACTCAGAAATTGAACAGACATATAATAAAAAACAGGAGAGCCTGTGAAAAATGAAGGAGTAAAAAAGAATTTATTTTCTAAAGCCTAGAATGACACACAGTTTGCTTTCATTTAACATTTGTCACCTTTTGTAGAAACACAAATAGAAAGCTGCTTTTCAATATTTTGCATACTCTCACAGTTATTTAACATGATTTTGATTACGTGAGCCCTTATAAATGATCTCTAAATAAACTTTAAAATTGTGCCCATTATTACTTTCTACACTCTCACTGGAATTTACCTAAATAACCTACCACTAACTTAAAATATGTCTAAAACTGACACCTTGCATTCTTTTATTTTGTTTTTTGTTTTTTTCAATCCCAGCCCCTAGATATTACCTGACATTTGGTGTTTGTGGTTTCAGGTACACTATTGTATAATTTATTGAATAATTTATTGTATCCAGATTTTCTTTAATAAATATTTTAAATCTAAGCTATTATTAAAATATAGGTCACTTTGATTGACATTGCTTATTTATTTAAAATATGATGGCATGTTCTTTTAGGAATTGTATTTCTATTGTAATCAACACATTTTACTGGTTAGGTACATTTTTTTGCATATTACCAATTATGAGCTTTTGGGGATTATAATATTAATCAAACATAATCATTAGTAAAGCTTGATTACTACTTGCTATGAAGTCTCTTACTTAGCTATCCCACTTGTTTCTCATATTTTGCTTTACTATAAAGTTCCAGTGTTAAAATGTCATGGCTGTTGGCAGTTATCTTAAGAAGTTTTTAAGTCCATTTTCTACAGATTGTTAGCTGAAGTTAATTGACACAGATCTCTCATTTCTTTGTGTTTGAAATGTGTCATTTTGAGAGATTGTTCTGTTTGCTGCTATGCACCTGCTTTGTGGAACTCACCACTGCTTACTGACATCCTTTCCTTGGGTAAATTCTAAACTTAAAACGGATCTCTTGTCGCTGATTAGGTTAATGATTTTGCTTCCATGTTTTGTTTTGTGTGTTTTTTTCGTTTTAAGTCTGTGATGCATTTTAAAGTTCTGAATGCTAAAAGTTAATATAAATGTTTAGGTCATTTAAGATATAAATCTGAAAAGTTATGCAAACACAAGCATCATAAAAAATGCCTTTGGTATTCAAACTTCATGTAGTATTATATTTTATAGTAAATTTTATCTTAACAATGTTGGACCCAAATAATAAGCAAAGATAAATCTTAAGCTGAATAATGAAATAAGTAAAATATTAGACTATATTTATATATGAATGTATAACCAGGAGATTTTAAAAGGATATATAGGTGAAGAGCCCATTGTGTAGTTGCTACAAGCTTCTCTTGTTGATTTGTATATAGTTCATTCAGAAGTGCAACTGAGTCAGAATCAATGAAATGCAGCCCTGTGATGGTCATGTACCTTGGTTAGAGTGGCCTCTGAACCTATCTGTGTGTGTGTGTGTGTGTGTGTGTGTGTGTGTGTGTGTGTGTGTGTGTAACCCTAAAGCAACTGCAATAAATAGAAAAGAAATCTAGGCAAATAGTAAGATCTTGCTTAAAATGTTGTACTAAACATTAGCAGTTTTTGATACTACTGTGCTATATTCAGTTGCCTAAATATTTTGTTGAACTTTACCTAAAGTTTAGCACAAGTTCAATATAGACTGCAGGGGTGTATGCCCAACATCATGTGCTTGGAGTATGCAAGAAAATTAGCAAACCTCACCATCTTTGTATTCATTGTGATACTAAACTGGATTTCCAGACCAACAATAAATAAAATATTGTGTCTGGGAGTATAAGGTTAGGGATTGGAAAACAGGGAAAACAGAATTTAGTGAGAAGAAATGTTCTGTTTTATGAGACATTGGGATTTGTACATGGTTCTTATTTTTTAAAGCGATATATAATAAAATCTTTGCTTTATTAATTTCACTGAGAGAGAAAAACTAAGTAAATGCATTACAGTAAAATATATATAAAATCACACAACAGTGCTAAAGTTTCTAATACAGTAAAGGGATATTTTTAAAAAGTTTCTGTAACCTCAATATCGTCCCTTCTTCCTGGGAAGGAAATATTGTGCTTCATTAATAGATATCTCTGAGAACAAGATTTTAGTATCAGTAATATACCATTCTGGAATTTTTTTCAAATATTAAAAGAAAGATTTTGGAAAAGATTATATGCCAACTCCAGGAGAGAGAGAGATAGAGAAAGATAAATGAAAGAGGGAGATTTCCTGATATCAAGAAATTCTTGCAAGAGTTCCCAAGAAGTTTATATTTACAAATAATTGTTAGACTTAATAAATAATATTATCCTGGAAGACTTTAATGAAAAATATATATATATACCAGGTCTATAGAAACTAAAATGTATACAGTGGTATCAATGGCATCTGTAATTATTTTAGGAGTGTGGTTTTGAGACAAAGTCATTTCGAGATTCCAGAATTTAGAAAATATATTTAACAACACCTTACCTAATACCTATAAGAAAAAAGAATGAAACAGTAAACATGCACATATATACACATGTACTCACGATCAGTAATTTATTGTATAAATACATTTTTGACACTTTAATATCTTACTAGTTTTGATCTGTAAGTAAATTTTCAAGAGTTTTGTTAACTATATGTGTACATATTTCAAAAGTGGACTCCGAGCTAGAACACTGAAACATGGACAAACAGATGGAAGGGGACATGAAGCTTAAAAGAAATGCACTATTACTTAGAGAAAAGGTGGAAAAGGTAGACTGCAAGGACTTCATGAAGGATCCTGCCATCTAGACAAAGAGGCTTGGACCCTGTACCCAGGAGAACTAAGGGAATGTTCATTGCTGGTCCTGAAAGACACACACACACACACACGCACACACACACACACACACACACTGGGTCAATTCATACTTGCCTCATACTAATATTTATCCTCAATATGCAAGTTTGATATTTGTGTAATTATTATTTTATTCTACTACATGTCTTGAGACAGTGAAAAAAACTGTGCAGAAATATATGACAGAATTTTTTTAAAAAACAAGAGTCATAACAAAAAACATATTTGTCTTCACATCTAATTAGGAGAATCAAGAGAGAAAACATGAGAGGGAACAAGAACATGAGGCTAAATGAATACAGGATAGTTACAGGGCACTGCAGCGGGATCTAGGCTAAGAAACAGATCTGAGAGGAAAGATATCAAAACGACTCATGCTTATATTGACATAAGATATTTGACATCCCTATATTTAAGGTACAATTAAATTTCTACTTAATATAACCTATTGATTGAATGAGA
The DNA here is from genome assembly GCF_054644295.1 of Miniopterus natalensis. Lineage (NCBI taxonomy): Eukaryota > Metazoa > Chordata > Mammalia > Chiroptera > Miniopteridae > Miniopterus > Miniopterus natalensis. Next base: position 67,903,180 of record NC_142082.1, on the reverse strand, counting down.
TTTGTGTTTGAATTCCAAAATAAATGTGAAGATATCTCTCACTAGAGCTTTGTTTCACTTTCTTACAAATCATGATTCATACAAAAAAAACAAAAACAAAAAACCCAAACATTTAAAATGAGCCAAGAAACAAAGTGAAGGTAAAGAGTAAATGTTCAAACATTTTATATGTGGGCATGTGGCCAACTCTCAATTTAAAAGTATTGTAAGTAAAATCTCAGTACGGTATCAAGATAAGTAGGTAGAATTTACTAAGATTTTAGAGAAATATATTATGCAAGAAAAATATAAATTTCTGTAACAACTATTACATCTCAATAACAGACAAAAATAGTACTTGCTATTTCTGGCAGCAGATTAAGTGGATACTTAATTCACTTAATCAAATTTTTTGTCCTCAAACATGATTTTATGGTAAGCAATATGGGTTCTTAAAGATCCTTGCAATATTTCATTGAATGTTTCTATTTAATAAAAATATCCGCAGAGGAAATGTGTTAATGAGCTTCCTTAAATTGCTATAAATAAATGAATGAAAGAGTTTTACTCATCTGTTGTACTTACTTCATGAAGAAATATTTTAGAGTTAAAGCTAATTAAAATTTTAGTAGCTTATCACAGAAATTATATGAAGCAGCAGGCCAGTCTGTAATGAGTTCACTAAGGGAGTGCTTAGAATATTTCCAACAGAGAATATTACCTGGCTTACTATCACTATGTTAAACTGTGTACAAGGGCAATGCATTAAAAAAAAAATTGGGTACTTAATTGTTCATTAACTCAATTATATTAATACTTTAATTTTTATTCTATTCATTTAAGACTACCAATTCCAACAATATATTTTGTTTAGAAAATTATGAGTCATAAAGCAGTGATATTTAATAATTTCTTCTTAAAAAAAGGCAAAAAAGATTAAGGATCAGTGTTTTCTAAACAGATGTTGCTTGCTCCAATATATATCTCAGTCGTGATTATGTTCACTGTTAACAATGAAGTTATTGCTCTTATTTATTTATAGCAATAGTTAGAACATAAGACAAAACTGATTTGTATTCCTTCATAAATCAAACTGTGAAAAAACAGATGTGTCCCATGTAAGCATTTGCCAAACTGGATGAAGAGCACTCCTCTCTCTGGGTTGTGGCACGGTTTGGGGCCTAGTTTTTCATAGGTATTGCTGTGAACCTGAGTGAGTTGGAAGAAGGGTTGAAGGTAAAATTGAACTGTTCTACAAAAGTGATGCATACATCTATTAGATTATTGTTTTTTGGAGTGAAGAAATAGAGTACAAGGAAAAAACACTGGCTAGTGTGACTTATTTTCCCACACAATAGTGCATTGACATGAACAGAGTTACTTCTGTTTGTTTTCCTGGCATTGTTATCAAATTTCTCATGTTCTTACCATTATGAAAACTTTGCTAGAAAAATCTATTAATTTGGTGCATTGATACAAGGAAACAAATAAGCAACTGTCGCTTTTTGTTTTATGATGTTATATAAGCCTGCTGTGAAATGGAGTAATCATTTATAGAAAATATGTTCTTGTAGAAATGCATCCGTGATGCTATGTATAAATTCACTTATGTTCATGTGTGAAAACAAAACACAGTAATATGTGGCCATATTTTAATTTCTAAAACTGGGAGGCTAACTCTGTTATCAACCCCAAATAAATTCTTGTTCTTAACCTCTTTCCCCTCCCCTCCCCTCCCCCTCCCCCTCCCCTCCCCTCCCCTCCCCTCCCCTCCCCTCCCCTCCCCTCCCCTCCCCTCCCCTCCCCTCCCCTCCTTTTCCCTTTTCTCTTTCTTTCTTTCTTTCTTTCTCTCTTTCTCTCTCTTTCTCTCTTCTCTCTCTTTCTCTCTTTCTCTCTTTCTTTCTTTTTCTTTCTTTCTTTCTTTCTTTCTTTCTTTCTTTCTTTCTTTCTTTCTTTCTTTCTTTCTTTCTTTCTTTCTTTCTTTCTTTCTTTCTCTTTTCTTCTTTCCTTTTTTTACTATAGTAAGAACACTAAACATGAGATCTACTCTCTTAAATTTTTAAATGCACAATAGAGAGTATTTTAAATATAGGCACTATGTTGTACAGCAGATCTTTAGAACATTTTCATCTTAAATGACTGAAACTTTATACCCCTAGAGCAACTCCCTACTTTCCCTCCCCTACAGGCCCTGGAACCACCATTCTCCTCTCTGCGTCTGTGAGTGTGACTATGTTAGATACCTCATACAAGCAGAACCATGCAGTATTTGTTCTTCCCTGACTGACTTATTTCACTAAACATAATGTCCTCCAGGTTCATCCATATTGTTGCAATAGAAATATTTCCTCCTTTCTTTTCTTTCTTTCTTTTTTAATATATCTTTACTGATTTCAGAGAGAGGAAGGGAGAGGGAGAGAGAGAGATAGAAACATCAATGATGAGAGTCATTGATCAGCTGCCTCCTGCACGCCCCCCACCGGGGATCGAGCCCGCAACCCGGGCCTGTGCCCTGACCGGGAATCGAACGGCGATCCCCTGGATCCTAGGCCCATGCTCAACCGCTGAGCCACGCCCAGCCGAGCATTTCCTCCTTTCTTAAACGCTGAATAATATTGCATTATATGCATACTATAGCACATTTTCTTTATCTCTTCATCTGTCAATAGATATTTAATTTTTTTTCATATTTGGGCTATGGCCAACACGTGTATGAAAAAGTGTTCAACATCAGTAATCATCAGAGAAATGTAAATTAAAATTACAATGAGATCACCTCACACTTGTTAGTGAGGCTGTTATCAAAAAGCAGAAAATAATTGTTGGTGAAGATGGAGAGAAATTGGAACCCCTGTGCACTATTGATGGGAATTTAAATGGTGCAGCCACTGTGAAAAACAGTATGGAGGCTCCTCAGAAAATTAGATGCAGAACTACTGCATGATCCTGCAATCCCACATCTGGGTATATATACAAAAATTTGAAATAAGAATCCTAAAGAGATATATACACTCCAAGTCTCATTGCAAAGTTTTATGTTTTTAATGAAATAAGGGAATGAGATATTTACCATTGTAGTAGTAATCCGTGTTAGTGAGTATATTTACTCAATGTCCACATTTATTTGCTTATAATTTAATAATCGACTCTTAAAAATAATTAAATTGGGTCTCAATGGATTACAGCTGCCTCAAATGGCTTAATTTGTTTCTACAGTTTTAGATGTATATGTGTGTATGCAGTTACTAGATTAAGTTCAGATGATCAGGGATTTGTTTTAGGCTTTGTTGGGCTTATTAGATATAAAGACCTTAGTAAATTTATATTTTCTTATGAAGAAATTTTATAATATATGATATATACATAATTGTTAATGTTTGTATATGCTATAAATATATATATTTAAAATTTTAAGTATATATGTCTTATAAAATTTCTACATAAAATACAAATTTAATCCATTTGTTAAGTAAACATACTGAGTCAAATAATATATTAATATTTAGTGCAGTATGATACAACTTACTCAAGGCCTAATTTGGGGAATTTAGTGATTTTCCAAATGTTTAGTTTAAAAAAGTTTTTTGCTTAGTCACTACTTAATTTTAAGAGTATAGATTTTGACCCAAAAAGAAATAAGATTTAATGTGGAATTGTTAAAATGCACATCATTTCAAGCTATAAATTCCTTTTTTGTAAATCTGAGCATTTATAAGTTTTCTTACTATGCATGGAAATTAAAGACCTATGCATTAAATATCTTCAGGTATAATAAGATGGATATACTTCTTACAGGTTTTCTTATCAAGTAGATACTTCCCAAACTGCTAAGTATATTTGTTGTATAAACACATGAAACCTCCATTACTTGGAAAAAATAAATCTAAGCATTCCTGATGCTTGTACAATTGCAGAAGGAGGCTCTGGCCTTGGCTGTGCTGGTATTTATACTCTTGCATGGAAAGTATGCACAGGGAGCAAAGATAAACCATTTTTATAAAGAAATGTCAATGCAACCTTTTGTTAGCATTTATTTTAAAAGATTGTGACAATATCAAGATTTTATCTCTCTTGGAAATATAGAAAAATAAACAGGAGTCAGCAACATCTGCTGAAAGAGAGTTGGTATTAAAGATGGGAGACAAAATCTGCTATGAACAATTTTGCTGACTTACTCCAGAAGTTGCAGTAATATTTAGTCCCTATGACTAGAAACGTATATTTAAAATAAATGACAGACACAGGTATTCACCACTCCTACCAAAGTTTTCAAGTCATAACTTCTTGTTAAGGGAAGGCAACCCAGTATCTCTGAATTCTATGCCCAAACTGAGATGAATCCAAGAAGTATTTAATTACCTCTGATTCTGCTACAGTCATATATATAATTTGTCTCTTGGTATTGTTTAAAAACAGGGCTAAGGATTGATCTTTGTCTGTTCTCTAAGTACTTTTCAGCTAATTGTGTTGATAAATATATCAGAATCAGTAATATTTATAAAGTGTCCCGCATACCAGTGTAAGATTGCATATACCAGAATATGTCTAAATATTGAAAGAAAAACAGTGACTCATGCTGATGTCCACCAATGCACACTGACTATGACAATGCTAAACCACCCAGGTCTGTGTTCATGAAAAACAGCAAAACTTTAGAAACCCCCCACTCTTTTGTGTTTTGAGAAAAGGCTCACTTCAAAGGGTTTAGACAAAGTCATATTTACTTTTGAGAAGGCCAGACACAGACCATCCAAATTTTTGCCTCACAAGTGATTAGTTGAAATGTTGGTACTCACTGACCAACCTTGACAAAACAACTGCAAATTTTACTTAAACAAAGTTTAGTTAAGCTTCTTTCTTGACCCCCAAGATTCACAAACATTGACCACCCTCAGACTGTGAAAATAGTAGAAAATGGAACAACCCTTTTTTAATAGCCACTATTGAGAATAGGCTGACCTCAAGGAAATAAATTTCTTGCTCAACTGTCCAATCATACCACTAGCTCATCCCACTGCCTTATATCCAGTTCTTTTTGCCTCATTTAAACTTCCCTGTAAAAGAAAAAACCTTTCTACCTGACCCTTGATACTCTTGCAAATCTTACAGTCAGAGTACTCCCTCTATTGCAAGTCTCCCTCTCTTACTTTGATAATTCTTTTGAATAAAGGTAAGTACAGCTTTAGTGGGGGGTTTTTGTTTGTTTGTTTATTTGTTTTTTACAATCTCTTTCTCTCATAATCCTTATTGAACTTATTTTGAATTGGTAGCTACAAGTATTTTCAAGGCAAAATTCTTAAAGTCACATTAAGTTTGTTAACCTAGTTTTACACCAACATTTAACAAGATTTTTTTTGCTATATTTATTTAAAGGTATCAAATTACTTGGATATTAGTGACTAAGCAGTAAATTTAACATTCATGAGACATATAAAAGGAAAAATATTTCTGTATATGATAAATTTTTAAGGTCTTTTTGGGTTATCTAGTGAGAACAATCACTAAATAATTTTATATGAATGGTAACTTCTCTAACTTAAAAGACAAGCAAGAGTAAAAAAGCAAACAAAAGTAAATAATGAACATGTATTCATAATATCCCTTAACATACACACATACATATCATATATGTATATATAGCATGTATGTATATAATGTGTACTCATATTAATGTATACATAAATGTAATATTTATATATCAATTGTTATGGTTGTGTTTTTCCAAAAATTGCATGTTGAAGCCTTAACCCATAATGTGCTCTTATCTTGAGATAGGAAGTTTAAAGAGATAACTAAGATGAAATGAGATGGTATATGTAGGCCCTAATTCAATGTGACCGTTGTCCTTGAATAAGAGGAAGAGACACATGTGCACAGAGAAAAGGCCATGTGAGGAAAACAGAAAGGCAGCCACCTACAAGTCAAGGAGAGAGGCCTCAAGAGACATCATATCTGACAACATCTTAAACTTGGACTTCCACCCTCCAAAAGTGTGAAAAATAAATTCATGTTGCTTAAGCCAACCAGTTTGTGGTATTTTGTTATGACAGTTCCTGCAAACTAATACAAAGATTGTAGGCATCACTTCATAAATCACAGTTCAGGGTCATAATTTCTTACTGGCTATCAAATAATAATTATAGAAAACTTCTCATGGTAATACCTTGACATAAACTATTAGTCAGCATCACTAGTGAAAGAATTCATTTCTATTTATAAGAAACTGTATCTGGGGTTGTATCAGTACTTCTGCTCTGATAAGAGTAGAAGCAGCACCATTTGACCATACTCTGGAGCACACTGACTACATTCAAATACCAGTGTTGTCTCTTATTAACTTGATGACCTTTGACAAGTTACTTAATCTTGCTGTGCCTCAGTTTCTACCTATGTAAAATGGTGATAATAATAGTACCTAACTCAAGATTATTATACACATTTACAAAATGATTCAAATATAAACACTTAAAATGCACTATTCCTGACTTTTAAAAATTCCTCACTCAATCTTAACTCTCCTTCCCTCTTTCTTGCCTTTCTCTCATTCTTTGTGTGTGCCCTCCCTCAAAAAGGTACATTCTCTATTTTTCTTTTCTCACAAATTTCCAATAAGTTGTTTCCATAGACATAGAAGCAGGTAGGAAAAGTATTAATATTTTTCTTAACATTGTACACCTTAAACCTACACGATGTTGTATAGCAATTATATCTAAATAAAATTGGAAGAAAAAAAGACTTTAAAAAAGTTCAATCAACTATGAATCTTTAAAGACATTGTTTTTGGTGAAGATTTTAAAAAATTAATGATGATGATTTTCTTCCAAGCCCAATTGTAATCAAGCAGAAAAAAACAAATGTGCCTGTGTTTTCTCTATGATATAATATATAACATAAATAAGTAAAGATCCAATAATTGATACTCGACATGCTTCTTATCTCCAGAAGACACTTCCTCCTCAACAGCTTTAATGAAAGACTTCGGCATCATCTTTATAAAAATTGCTATAGGATACAGATTTTCCCCCCAGAATCACACCAAAAAGGTATATCTAATATTATGTCAGTTTTTACAGTGATTACAATGCTGTGGATTAATAGACAACCTAAGGAAGACACAGGTTATGTACTAAATTGCACCAGATGAAAACTACATGTACTTAAAAGTCTTTGTTGGCAACACCTCTCTGGAACTTGTCACTGAATTTTGCTACTCAGCAGGATACTGTCAAAAATTTTTATTAATAGACAAGAATCAGAGTGGTGAATCAAAAATCTCAGTATGTTCTCTGGAAGGCCAACATTCTGACATTCATGTTATATTAAATTCCAGGCAAAACTAAAAGTTTACAAAAAGATGATGCTACTTGCTCCCATGTGCTTGCAACTCAAGTTAGCTCTAGCAGTCTTATCCTCTAATACCTTTCTCAATGTGCTATAGATAATACTAAATGGTAAGGAACTATCCATTGTAAAGACACCACAAATTAGCCTCGCCGGTGTGGCTCAGCGGTTGAGCATTGACCTATCATCCAGGAGATCTCAGTTAGATTCCTGGTCAGGGCACATGCCCAGGTTTTGGGCTCAATACCCAGTAGGGGGCGTGCAGGAGGCAGCTGATCAATGAGTCTCTCTCATCATTGATGTTTCTGTCTCTCTCCATCTCTCCTCCTCTCTCTGAAATCAATAACATATTTTTTTAAAAAAACACATCACAAATTAGAGTTTGGTATTAGTGTTTCTAAGTTTGCTGTGCTGTAAAAATGTTTTAAATAAGGTAAGAAATAGGAAGAAAAGAGAAATTCTGTGGTAAACTATGAAAAGCAAAATGGGAAGTGTATGCGTTCAGCAGACATTGAGATGCCTTGTGAGGAAATGCATCTGTGTTGTCATCTGAAAACTTGGACAGAAGCTATTACTGTGGAACATGTGGAAATGGCATGATTTACTTTCAGTAATGAAACAAACACAAAAATAAACCAAATCAATCCAACAAAACTCAACTCAACTCAATGTTTATGAAGCACAGCAAGAAGCCAAGATGAAATCAATAGGTGCTGTCTGTTCTTAAATACAATATAGTTTTCAATCACACATAAAGTAGCCTTAGTTCAGTTAAACTCAGAAAATAATTACATTGGTAGAAATAGCATGTTTAAAAATGAATACAAAACTAGATAGATACATAGAAAATTGTAATTAAGTAATAAAACTGATAAAAGGTCTATTTTATACAACTAAAAGACCTGTTTAGTTTTTTTTTCAGATGTTTTTGCTTTTTACTACTGCTAAGTAGCCACATATGGAATTTGAATAAATCATATAGAAAACCAATGTATTTTACAAAATATTTAAATAAAACAAAACACAGAAAAAATTTAAAACCCTACTAATTTATAAAATGCGGCTAATGAAATAATATATGAAACTACAACATATTTAAAGGATCTTCAGTGAAGGTACTGAGTTCCTCATATTATTTTATATTTTTAGATGTTTTCATTTCTATTCTGATTTTCTCATAAATTCATATTAAAATGGTCAAATTTGGTATAAGTACACTTTCCAAAGGATCAAGATTTGCGGTGTAAATTAGAAATTTCAAAAAATGTGAGTTGCCACACGGTTTTTGCTCTTTATTAGTTTGTAGTCTAGGAAAAAACATTTACTTCTCTAAGTCTTAGTTTCCCTACTTTTAAGAAAGGATATAATAAAAACTGATGGATAGATTTGCTTAAAAAGAAAACAAACAAAAAAACTGCCCTGGGCTGTTTGGTTCAGTGGTTAGAGTGTTGGCCCATGAACCAGGTCTTGGGTTTGATTCCTGGTCAAGGGCATGTACCTCAGTTGCAGGTTCCAACCCCTTGCCCTGGCTGGAGCTCCTGCTGGAGGCAAACAATGGATGTGTCTCTCTTACATCGATGTTTTTCTCTCTCTCCTTCTCCCTCCCTTCCACTCTCTCTGAAAATAAATGTAAAAAATATACTCAGGTGAGAATTTAAAAAATAAAAGCTGATGCAAAACTGGTATTCAATGTATGTAAATCTCCTTATTGTTCTATTTATTGCATAAAAATATTACTTATTGCAAAGAAAAATTAAAATAACAGCAGGAATGTAAAAACTGAAGATGCAAGCTATTTACAGTCCCATTTGATAATCAAATAAATGTTAACTGTTCACTCATATTTTGTTTTTATCTATTTGCTGCATGATATGGGTAACATTTTATATTTCACATCTTTAGCTAGCATAATCAGATGCATCATTCTTTTCTTCGAGTCATACCCTTGATGTGTCTAAGTTTGCGTTTGTTTTTATTTTTAAATATGTTTTTATTTATTTTAGAGAGAGGCAGGAAGGGAGACATAGAGAGAGAGAGAAACATAGATTGGCTGCCTCCTGCATGCCCCTTACTGGGGATCGAGTCTGCAACCCAGGCATGTGTTCTTACTGGGAATAGAATTGGCAGAATTGGCAGCCTCTCAGTGCATGGGATAACACTCAACCAACTGAACCACATTGGCCAGGGATTTATCTTTATTAAGATTACTTTGAATCACTGGACTCTGTGAATATATAGAATATTTTATTTCATCAGTTCTGGAAAATTCTTGGCTTGTATATGTTCCAGTGATATCTGTTACTTAATACTGTTTTTATTCTTCCACAACTCTCATCTCTCATATTATCCCTCATGTCTTGTAAGCTTGTTTATATTTTTCATTTTTTTTAAATCTCTCTGATGCATCCTGGATAATTTCTGTAGATTCATCTTCTGGTTTACTATTCTCTCTTAAAATGTAATTTTGTGAATAAACTAACACATAGGATTTTACATTTCAATTATTTTATTTAATGTATATTTTATTTTGTAAGGTGAGGTTATTTTTTGTTTTCTGAAGTGTGTGTGTGTGTGTGTGTGTGTGCATAAGAGAGAGAGAGAAACAGAGATTCATTTTCTGTAAAGATTTATCTACAGAAACTTTGTGAGGCCTAAAATTCGTGAGACTTCATCTTAAGAAAATTTGTACTTGCATCTGTGAAATTTATCAAGACACTAAAGGTCTGGGATGGTTTTTAACAATATTATCAGCTCAATGTTTTTTGAAACATATGAAATGTCTATTTCTTGTTCTCACTGCACTGAAGATATATCCAGCTTCAGGAACCTGCTTAATGTATTGCTCTCTTATTAAATTAAATTACTTTGGTAGTCCTTGGGTCCTGTGAGATCATGAATCAGAAGCTACTATTTACCTGGCTAGGGAAACATTTTCAAGGCAAGCAGGCTTGTGGATGAATAAAGTGAGACCCTAAGAGCTGAGATCACTTAAAATCAGAGCAAAATAAAGCATGTGCTATTAATGTTGAAAAGCAAAGCAGTAAACTATGAGAGTTGCTGATGCTAGCACTTATTTATAAAGGCATTATGGTACATATTTGTAAAGGGAGTGTCATTGCCTTAATATTTATATTAATGATTATTTTCTCAGTTTATATTAAATGTGCAAATTATCATTTTTGATGGCAAGTGCAGAGTAATACAGCAGCTCTTCCACAGGCAGAATACAGAGGCTATAGTCCTAAGCGTAGAAGACTTAAATTATTGGGCCATTAGGAGACAAAGACATCTATCTCTATGAACAAGAAAGTAAGTTATCCCCTCAGAGTAATGGATTACTGGAAACCATTTTCTGATTATGTTAGAAGGAAGGAAAAATAAAGCATTTGATAGGGTATTTTTGTTGTTAAATGTGTGGAAGCAAATGAATATGTGTAAAAAAATGTTGATACCTGAAAATCAGAAGACATCCCAAATGAGCTATAAATAATATGAAAACCTTAAAGAATAATATCAGAACCTGGACAGCACATAGAAAAGTTCAAGACTGATGGAATTGAGATAAATATAATATCTGGACACATCCAACTACAGGTTTTTACAAGGTCCTGTATAAGGAAGAATTACAAATTAACAATGCTTTTGCATTTCATATTATACATAAACTAACCTTATAGTATATTTAGATTATTTTGAATATTTTTGATTCAATCATTCTTGTATTCTTGACTGCAGAAGCAGGAAGTCTTAGGTTAAATATTATTTTATTTCAGTGAGAGCTAAATTTGAGGAAGCTATAAATTTATTTGATAATCTATTAAAATGTATATATTATTTTCTCTAAATGTATATATGTGTGCATGTGTGTTTATGTATACTAATTTCAGAATCCCCACTCTGTGTATTAAGGCAAAATGATTTCCACCTGATGGTTGCAGTTAAAGCAATAATAGAAATACTATTTTGGCCTTATAGAATGTGGCCTCAGTGAGAATAATTTCAATTTAGGGATTTTATCTACAATGCTTCATCTAGAGAATGAATTATAGCCTTCATTAGAATTTATGTATTCTGTGGACTTGTCCAGGATGGATTATACTATATTACAATGTTTTGTAAGATTTAAATATTTGTTTGATTTCATGACATACCCAATGATATTTTGACAGGTAAAAGGTAGAATTTGTTGTTGCTTATAGCTCCAAAAGAGGTAAGGCTCACATAGGATAAGGTCACATAGGAGTCTCTACCCAGGAATAGGGTAATAGCAACCTGGAGCTGTAGGGAGCAGCTGACATATCACAGTCAGGGTGTGGATTAGCTGTTTCAAATCATTTCCTAGGCTCTGGGACATAGGGCCTATCCCTAAATGTCTGGTACCTTGCCCTAGTTCTGATGAAGCTGCATGTGTATTGGCCCTAGAGTGTGAGAGCCTGATCAGAGAAGAAGTTGGGTCGTGGAATTAATTGGCTGCTCAAGAAGGAGAACAGACCAGCCACTAGCCAGGGCTTCAAATCTGGGATAAGACAACATTAAAAAAACAAAACAAATAAACCCAAAATATATAACATACAATGTGTGTTCATTATAATTTAATATATAATGATTTAAAAAAACACACCTATCTTTATTGATTTCAGAGAAAGGAAAGGAAGGGGGAGAGAGAGAGATAGAAACATCAATGATGAGAGTCATTGATCGGCTGCTTAGCCCGCAACCAGGGCATGTGCCCTGACCAGGAATCGAACCCCGATCTCCTGGATCCTAGGCCGATGCTCAACCACTGAGCCACGCCCGGCCAAGCTAATATATAAGGATTTTTATCATATTCCACCATTTTAACATTTTAGCTCTCCTATATTTTTATTTCGAACTGGAAATTTTTTTTTTCTTGCTCTATCAAACTCTAGTATAGATTTAATAACTAATATAATAAATAGAGTCTAAATGATCTGTGAAAAAATATTTCAACTTTGACATAACACGACAAGGCTGCCTAACTGAATTTGACCTCTTGATGGGCACTGAGAATTATGAGTGACATGCCATGTACCTTGTTGGTTGTTCATTTATATATCTGTTTATCTCATAATTTGACTTTGGTGCTTCTTTTCTGAAATGTCTTCACTATATTAGGTGTTTAGGGAGAGGGTTGCATATTTTAAAGTCTATGTAAGTTCATTGTGATAAAAACCTGCATCACTTTTACAAGGTTAGGAACTCTAATTCCTGTGATGAATATTGAGTTTTGTACCACCTGTAACTGTAAGTAACTAGAATTTGCTATTTGTCTACATTTTTAACTCCCTATTTACTTAAGAAATAGACCCATCCACTGGGAGAAGCTTGATCAAATTAAGAATCACCTAATAGAAATTTCACTACTTATGGATTTGATGTTTCTGCAATTTTAATTAAAAAATTTAATATAAAATATGAATGTTAGCTATACTTGTTCTATGAAGAATAATGCATGACAGAAACAAGAGAAAAACAAAAAACTCTCCTTTTTCCAAAGGTATCACACTTTTTATTTATTTATTTATTTATTTTTAAATATCTCTTTATTGATTTCAGAGAGAGGAAGGGAGAAGGATAAAGAGAGAGAAAATCATCAATGATGAGAGTCATTGATCGGCTGCCTCCTGCACGTCTCCTTACTGGGGATGGAGCCCGCAACCCGGGCATGTGCCTGACTGGGAATTGAGCCACATTTCCTGGATCCTAGGTTGATGCTCAACCTCTGAGCCACGCTGGCAGGGCAACGTCTCACACATTTACAGTGTCTGCAAATACTGAGTTTTTTGTTTTTTTTTCTTTTCTTTTTAGAACATGTCTGTTCTAGGATAAAATCATTATGACCAAAGTCTGCACAATGTATTTTAGGCCAATTAAGGAGATGAATTGGAGGATATGTTATTCACACCTGAGCAAATTCATCCCTAGACATTTTCTGAAGATATTCTTTTCACATTAGTGAATCCAGTTCAAAAACTGGACCTGTTCAGCATATAAGCTCCTAAATGCTGAAAAATGCCTAAGGAAACTGTTCTGCTATCACTTTTATCCCTAACAAAACAGCATAATGAGAATTTTGATAAAGTTAACCAGAAAGCATAAAAATCTTGATAGATATGAGTAATGGACTATATACTAGGGGTTCACCTGAAGCAATGTGAACATTTTGATCTTAAATTGCAGCACAGGATAGTGAAGACAGAAGTGGAGTTCTGATTTTAGGGTCATTATGGACTTCAACTACTTGAGTGACTGGAACTGCAGTTTTCTCAAGTAAAAATAAAAATAATAATAACTAATTTCCAATATATTAAGAAAGGTTCTCATGACTTTTAAATGAGATACTGTTGTCAAATTATTTCTGAATATGTTTTTAAAAATTTATAAAATCTAATAATAATTGATGTGCATTAAATAACTTCAATCTGAGTTGGATTATCTAAAATGAAAATGTATGTTTCTTCAATGCTAAAGTCACTTATAAATAAATATATAATTTTATCAAAAATTACATTATAATAAATATTCTAATATATTGTTTGCTGATATTATTGGAATTTTTAAAAATTCTCAAATGTTATTATAAGCCTGTCACTGTTTTAAATTCTGAATGCATTTTAACTTGCTGGATGGTGGTGAGAAAGTAGTGATGAGTCACTCAGAGGAGTTCAGGAAGTGGCTGTTTACCTAAACTGCTCTAGAAATATTTTAATATTTTATCAGCTGGCCATATGATATGCAGTCACTTGAACCCAAAATATGTATAAACATCATTCATGTTCTAAGTTATTCTTATTACCTTTTGAACAATGAAGAGTGAAACTTCATCAAACACAATGATGGTAACATTCCACAAGAAATGGTTTGTTACATCTTACTGGACACTTTAATCCAGTCATACCTTTTTGTACTTACACTTTCAACACATTTGACTCTAGAGGAAATAAAAAATAGAAATTCAAATCTGTTGCCTGTCTGTTAGCTGTATTAATGTGGAAAATATGATTTGTAATGAAATGATTCATTTTCATCAAAGACATCTGTAAAGAAAATCAACATATAAAAATTTAAAAGTAATTTATTTTAAAACTTATTTGAAACTCTTATTTAAAAACTCTTATTTAAAAATAAATAAAAAATAAATTGCCTCACTAACTCAAATAAAACCTAATTGATATGCTGATATTGATTTTTATTTCCTCTTAGAGTCTTATATAGATTAGAGAGAGGATAGGGAACTACTTAAGAGTATGATAAATTCTATCATCTATTTACTTACCTACTTACTTCTTTCCATAATTCCATCCAACCATTTATCCAGTTATCATATGTTTCATGCATCTATCATATCATGGAAAATAAAACAAGTCATATTCAGAACATATAATATTCAAAATTGAACCTTCAAAAATACATCATTAGTGGCTATATTTCATGAAAAGTCACCTTATCATTTCTAGCCTGGATAGAATGCACTTCTTTTATATTCTTTTAGCTTTGTTGTATCTAAGGATCATGTTGTATTGGTTAAAATTTATGTAAAACAGAAATATAGCCCTGAATATTCAACCATGTATAATCATAACACTTTAAAATACCAAGTGCTTTTTAAACATGTACACTGAAATTTTTTGTAAAGTACAAAACAGAAAGAAAGAAAAAATAGGATAAAATACCTATAAAGAGAAGTGGATAAGTGACTTTAATCAGCTATTAAAACACTTTTATAATTTTGTACTAAGAAAGTTATTTCAGGGATAAAAATATTTATGGGAGGTGACAGAGTGTTAGGCAATTTTTCTCTGTAACTGTTCAAATGTTTGGTCAGTATTCTGTCAATAAAAGAAAATAAAGCCTACTTGCTGGGTCAACATTTCCATATAACAAAAATAATTTGTTAAGTCCTGATTTGGTATGCTTTATTACATTTAATAATTTTACTGTGCTAATATTTGTCAATAAAAATCAACTGTTATTTCTTTGCTGCCTAAACACACACTAACAGGTCATAGAAAGATTAGTTGTAAGGCTCTCAGAATTTAAGATGTGGAGTTCAGAAAGACCACCATGCCAAAAGATGATGATACTGAGTAAATTCTAAGATGAGTTCTGAGATGTATGTTGATTCCATAAAGAAGAATGACTTATTTCACTCATGTTCAGATTAGTTTCCAGTAGTATTATATGTTCACATATTTATACTCACAATTCATTTAGCAGGATATTATATAATTGATTAAATACATAAAAGAATGAAAGGATGAGCAATTAGAGAAATAAAGATATCATTATCATTTTTACTTTATTTTTTATTGTTGACACTACTAGCCAAAGAACATATATGCATAACGCATACACATTATCATTTTTTTCACAAATATTGTCTTTCATAACAGCTCATGCCATTAAAATTAATAATTTATCATTTGATTTATAATTACTCAGGTTTATATAAGGATGATCAATCAACACAAGTTCATACTTTATTTTTTTAATCTGAGTGACCTTTGAGTCTTCGCCAGATAGGTGTATTTCACCTATGTCCAATCACCAAGAAAAACAAGGTCAAAGCAAAGTCACTGAAAGTCTCACACCCTAGTATGCTACTCTATGGGATTGATGAATAGCTTCAATTTTCTCAGTTCCATGACAAAGAGAATTGGAACAGTTCTGTGGAGATCCATAAGAAGCTGGCTGTAGCCAGATGAAAAATGACATTTTTTTGTACTGGTAATGGCAAGGTTAAAGCTTTTTACAAATAAAAAGCTTAAGTTTTTCTCAGAATTCAGTTTAGTTTCTGAGTCACATTGTCCAGGTGAATTGGACAATTGGGGAAACTTTCTGAAGTGTTAACTACATTTGGAGATATCTTAAAATAAACCCTAAATTCCTTTAGAGCGACAAATATACTTCACCTTTTAGAGATTTATTTCCTGCATTGACTTAGTAGATGTATAAAAAAATGTTTCCTTTGTGTTACAGGTTGTTGTGACAATTATATTAGATGCAATGATATATATGAAGATACTTAAATGCAAATAAATTAATACAAATGCAAAATGATCTAATTAAAAAGAAATAAATAAGAAACATAGGATTTGGAATTTGTCTTAACTTAATGAATAATAGCTCCTTTTACATAAGCAACCCATATATTAGAGCCTAAGGTCCTGCTCTACAAAGTTACATTTTTTTGAATAAATTATTTTCAAGTTTCCAGAAAATTTCTCTAAATATGTTTAAATGAAAAAGCAGCAGTTTTACTGTGGCAGTTTTAGGACCTTCAAGAGAAGGGTGGTTTTCTTCTCTAGCTTGTGTAGTATACACCTAATTAAAGTCTGAGTGTTATATAGGCAGTTAGGCAGACATGAGCAGAGCAAGGACAATGGGTCAGGTACGGAAACTCACCAGGGCAGAAAGCCCTGGATGCCTACCAAGGGGCAAAACTAGAAAACAAGAATCTCACCCCCAGGGTGGCCTTTCCTCCCCTAGCATATTGCTGGTCATGTGGTTTGGACCCCCTGACATTTTCCTCCCTAAAGATAACATCTAGGCCTCCGCTGTATTTCAGCTCCAGGCCCAGAAAAGCAGCAAGACCAGACAACTGTCTCTGTGGCCACCTCAGAATCAGCTACATTGACTAATGACCCCCCTTCCCTGGCACCGACCATCAGTGGAGACCACGACCCTGAAAGAGCTCACCTGGAAAGCTGATGCATATTCTACTGAGACCGTCCTCTGAGGCCTCCCCTAAGATTTCCACCTGCAAGAGAGAGATAGATATGCTCAGGACAAAGGACCCAGTGCAAGCTCTTCCCACCAGGGAAACACACCAGCACCACCTCCATCCCTCTGAGGGGACCCCACAAAACTTGCAACCAGGGGACAGCAGCAGCTCATCCAAGGCTTACCCCCTGAACCTGTCTCCAAGGCCCCCTTCCCTCTCTGACTTCTCAGCGAGCCAGAGCAGCCCACCCTGGGCTCTCCTGTTGCTTCTTCTTCACTCTTCCTTGTTTCAGGGTCTCAAGTACATTTTTGCTGAGGCCAATAAATTCTTGCTTGTCTACAGTTTGTCTCTTGATTGAAATCTTTCCCTCAAGAAGACAAGAACCGAGGTCTTGTTGTCTCCCCAGTAACATGATTATACCAAATCACAAAAAACAGTCAAAGTATGTTCTATTCTTCACATTTTTCTCTATCCATGACATTTTAAACAACATTCAGCTCATTTCCTCTCCTCTACTGATGAGGTGAATTTCTTTTCAAGATATGAATAGTTCTGAAACCTCAGTTTCTCAACACTAGCCAAGGTTTATTGCTAAAAGTGATGCTGGAGGAACTAAAGACTTCCCAGACATGAGTGGAAACTATCTTGGAGTGTTGCTGAAAGAAGCCCCCATGGGGAGGGTGGAATGTGGAAGTAGGATTTATTTGTGTAAAGTTATATTACTAGGGTGGCAAAGTCCTCTGTCCCTTAAGCCAGCCTTGGAAGAAGGGCAGTTGGAAACTCAGCAAAGTCAGAAATAGGGCCAGTGTCCAGAGTTTCCATTCCATGTTGCAGGCCCCTGCAGCAGGAGCCCCGAGAGGGCCCAGTACCCTTGGAGCCAAGAGAGAAGAGCTTGAACTTCCTTTGTTAGGAAGTTTATATATTTAGTTTTTGAGTGTCTGCAGTGGCCACAGCCATCCTGGCAGTGGCCACAGCCATCCTGGAGACTGACTCCCTCCCAGGTTTGATTGACAGGCCAGTACCTTCCCATGTCACTCAGACTTCCCGGGCATGAGCCCATCTGGCCTTCCCTTTTACTTCTTTCCTGTCAAATAATAACCAGGTTACTACAATAGCATCAAATAGGTAAATGTTTTCTGCTTCTTTTATGACCTATTCAGGGGCAAAATTTTGGGCCATGATGATAATACATCCAATCATAAATTCTTTAATTTACCAGGCATTGATGCATAGGCAATTTTATTATATAATTAAAAGAATAAAGTACAGTGTCCCTCCCATCTTTAGGGGATATGTTTCAAACCCCCAGTGGATGCCTAAACCCATGAATAGTACTGAACCCTACATACACTATTTTCTTTCCTATGCATATGTTAGTGTAGGTAGCTAGATATTAATCAAGGAAGGGAGCAAAGGGAATCAGATATTATTAAGTATAATCAACTAGGAAGCATGAGCCCGCTTGCCTCACTGTGAAGTTACAGATTCACACACTCCCCAAGGAACCACCAATTGTTTCCCCCACATCACTGGGGGAGGGATAGAACAGTAAAGGTGAAGGTGTACACATGTGAGATAGGAGCAAAGATGGTGGCCATAGAGATCTGCAAGTCCAGGCTGGAAAAAGGGATCGACTTGGATAAGAGACAAAACCCCAGAAGACCTAGGAAATAGATTTTTTAGAGGTTGGACCCATCAGACACCAGAGAAAATTAGGGAAGTGGATTGGTTAGTTTGAAAAGAGCTCCTGGTCTTTCCCAAGCCTGAGATAATATAATCCCAGGAAACAAAGACCTCTCTCTCTATGTAACACATGCTCGCCCTGCGCACTTGCATGTTTCATAGATTCATAGCAGCTACGTGGAAATAGCAGCAAAGGACTAGCAACCGCACACACTCCCACCGTGGGCCCCGGCCAAGGCTCAGCCAGCAAAACCAGCTAAGCTAGCAGGATGGTGATAAAGGCTGGACTAGACTAAGTTTTAGAACCAATGGCACAGAAACTTTGGACACTGGCTTTTGTTTTGGCATTGACGAAGACAGGATTAGATCTTTTTTTACCACGGACAAAGGGAGATGAGAGATTGGGAACCCAGGGGCAGCCTCCTATTTCCACTTAAATAAATACCACCAAGCCCCCACCTCTCATGTGTGTCTCCCAGAGTGCTTTCCTCTGAGACACTGCAAGAACTCCACTTCCACCAGCAACACATACATTTCTATGATCATGTTCGATTTAAAAATTAGGCACAATAAGAGATTACCAACAATAAATAATGATTAAATAGAACAATTAGAGCAATATGCCATAATAAAAATTCTGTGAATGTGGTCTGTCTCTCCCTTTCTCTCTCTCAATATATCTTTTTGTATTATCCTCACCTTTTCACCTAAAAGGGACACTTTACTGCTACTCTTTGGAATATGTGAATTGCCAGTATCACTACTCTTATGCTTTGGGGTTATTATTAATTAAAATAAGGGTTAATTGAACACTGTTTATTTTATTCAGAAATTTTTAAAAATACACTTGTATTGCTAATGTTAGAAATGGCTCTGACCAAGGGAAAGGTTCCTAAGATACTCTGGCAGAGTAAGTAAAAAATAATAATAATAAAGAAAGAAAAAAAGAAAAGAAGAAAAGAAGAGGGGAGGGGAGGAGAGAGAGAGAGGGATAAGGAGAGGAGAGAGAGGGGAGGGGAGGGGAGGGGAGGGGAGGGGAGGGGAGGGGAGGGGAGGGGAGGGGAGGGGAGGGGAGGGGAGGGGAGGGGAGGGGAGGGGAGGGGAGGGGAGGGGAGGGGAGGGGAGGGGAGGGGAGGGGAGGGGAGAAAAACTCATTTGCACCCTGGCCTGTGTGGCTCAGCTTTTTAGAGAACTCACTCACCAAAGGGGCAAGGGTTTGATTCCTTGTCAAGGGTACTTACCTGGCTGCAGGTTAGATCCCCAGTCCTGTGTCTCTCTTACATCTCTCTCTCTCTCCCCCTTCCTTCCCTTCCACTCTCTCAAGAAAAAAACCCAAAATAACATCATTTGCATTTAAGTGTGTTTTGTCCATTAATTGTCAAGATTTCTGAGTATATTTGATTTTGTTTTTTGGTTTCTATTTCTAAAATAATTTTTAGTTATTAAAGAATAATTATAACTACTTTTAAAACTTCAAAATAATGTCCTGTTCATTACATTTATTTTGAACAATTAAAAATAACTAAAAAAGTTAGGTTTCAGAGAAATGTTATGTTTTTGACTTGCTATTTAACATTCATAGCAAATCCAGCCTTTTAAGTTAATTTTCTTCTTATTTTAGCACTATTTTTAATGTATAATTTTAGATTTGGTTGATCATGCTGGCTACCTAGTGTTATTCTTTTAATAAATACCTGCTATGTTTTAGCCATCAATCATAGCTGTCATATACTAACTTACTTTTTTTTAATGTTTGAAGGATTAGTAATTAAACTTGTGATGTTTAATTAAGTGCCTACAGACTGGTTTTCAAAATTGCATGACCTTTGATATTATTTCCTATAAATTAAATTTTAGTTCAAATAGACATTCCAATAATGTAATGCTTATGGATCATCTACTCTGAATTAAGACTGGTGCTCAGTGCTTTTACATGCTAATCAGTATTCAGAAAGGTTAACCTGCAGATTGATAAAACCATGCCTTTTCCAGGTTAACTCTGATTAGATGCACTGTCTTTAATTAGGTAGGTACACAGTATCACACCAACAAGTTGCTCTCTATCACTGAAACTGCAAGGAAAACCTAGCGATTGGAGTCAGAGATTATTTCTTGATATTAGATACTGACCAATAAATAGAAGACCAGACACAGGAGGTGGAGTCAGAGATTACTTAGTAGTATATCAGAACAATTGAAGAGAGGACCAGACATAGGAAAATCAATAATTTCATTAAAGTTAAAATTATTTATTCTATATTTAGTTATAAATAAGATTATAATGCTAATTATTTATGTAAATCTAACATATGTTGAGAATTACATTTTAATCTTATAATGGATGCTTAGATTATATTACAGATTATATCTGTAGCAAAATGTTATTTATTGCTTGATTTAGACTATTAATCTACCTAAATATTATTTTATTATTTTATACAGCACATATTTTTGCATTTTTAAATTATAGCTGAAATTTGTAATCATAAGCGCCTCCTAGGATTTAAAAACTATAAGGAAATATGAGTTGAATTTGAAGATGGTTATATTCTTCACTGTTGTTTTTATTTAATAATCTCATGTTACCAAATTTTTATACTGGTTATATTTAAAGAACTGCTAAAAAATTACAGTTTTTCTTATTAGTGGGATTTTACTTTCCTCTTTTAATTAGATTGTAATTATGTGTTGTCCCAGATATCTCTCCATTGACCAGGAAAATACTTAATGACTGCTCACCATTGAGCAAGAATAAAGGCTGAGTGTTTTTGTGGAGAAACACAACTAGGATCTTTCTTTTTCTGTTTTTTGTTCATTTGTTTGCTTTTTCTAGTGGAGATTTAGATATGGTGCTGATTATTTTTACCACTAATATGAGCACCCTTTCTTAAATTTCTTCTGCAAAACATAAATTCACTAAAATTTCTGATATTTTTATGATAAAAGATATTACCAGGAAAACAAAGTTGCATCTTTAAATGTTAAATCATTTGCATTGGTTCTTTCTCTCACTAAGAACACATCTTCTAAAAGGCAGGTGTTCTACAACATAATTTTTCTGTGTAATAACCAGAGTTTTGGGATACTAACCACCACATCACATTTCAAAAAATTGCATTAATAGCTAATATTTCAAATTTGTTTCCCAGTTAGTAACAAAACTGTTACATTCAGAATGTGAAGCAAAATATGAAATCTAAATGGAAACTTAGCAAGACATTGTTATTCTGATATTCTTACCACTGATAGCACAGACCTTATCAAATGGGTTTACTGAAAGTTTCAATTAACTAGAGAGGGTCAGGGGTTATGGACACAAAAAGAACTAATCAAATCCCCAGGTTCATCTGTTATAGCTTAGCAACTGTACCGCAGAGGAGTGCTTTGTAGTAATTATTCTACACCTACTGCTACTGCCCACGGGCTTTTATAAACTCTGCTATCGACCTCGTTCACTGAGAGCTGGCAAAGCTTGGTCTGCAAAGTAGTTTTGTGGGCAGATAAATGGAACAGCATACCATTTCAATATTTCTCATTATTTTAAACAATCTTCTTGTTATTTCTGCTTCTGTCATCAGAGACCTCTCATCTATGGATGCCCCTGCCTTCTTCCTTTTGGGTTGGGGGTGGCTTTTTCCTGCCTTAAAAGTAGTAGATGTTGCAACCATAGTCTCATTTCTCTAAGTTATATGTTTTCAAGAAACTACATTTTCTTAAATAATCAGTGTCTAGACTGTGCCATGAAACTTACTTCACCCCTTCTCCCATACTCAATAAAGGTTAAACGTGACTTCTCTTTTTCCCATCCACTAAGGTCTTTTTCTCTCTCTCTCTTTCTTTGACAATAAATGTGCATGAAGGCATTTGTCATCTTTAGAAAGAAGACCCCTGCGAATGACAAACACTAATGTGCTTGAGAGAGTAGATCCCATAAAACCACAACTGTCTCTCCATCTGTAGAACACCTGTCCTCTGTGCCAAATAGGAAAATTACAGAGAGGCAATATAATTTTGTAATGAAGAAATTCAAAGCTATTAAACCAGAGGTCTGTGTCAAAATCATTTAGACAATAAAAACTTCTCTACAGTTTTAGAATATCACATTGTAATCATCCTACAACTAGAATTTTCTCTTTTTAATTCCAAGTAAATTGCTTAATAGATGATCAAATTGGTAATACAACATATTAAGATAAAAAAAATGTTTTCAGAATACTTTTATGCCTATATTTGGATCTTTAAAGATAAATGAGTATTTCATTTCTTGAAAGTCTGGAAATAATGGAAGAAAATGAAGAAAATAATGAAATCATTTTCAGATCTATCATTCTATGAAAATAAAAATTTATGAATTATGTTTGGAATGTTTTCCTATTTAAAATAAATGTTTGCATGTCATCCATTAAATTTTTAACTTAAAATTAAATTAACATA
This sequence comes from Miniopterus natalensis, assembly GCF_054644295.1. Taxonomy (NCBI): domain Eukaryota; kingdom Metazoa; phylum Chordata; class Mammalia; order Chiroptera; family Miniopteridae; genus Miniopterus; species Miniopterus natalensis. Next base: position 67,879,998 of record NC_142082.1, on the reverse strand, counting down.
TAGAAAATTATCATATTTTTATAACCTCAAATATCTAAGTAAGTTTGAGCATAAAACCATAATAGATAAAGCAAGAAAAGGCACAGATAATTTTGAAGCAAATATACAGTAGTCAAGCCCAAACTTTAATATTAGAATTAATGATCCTAGAATATAAAAAGGTTAAGTAACTTGTTTTAATATAGTTGTTTTTCTGAGCCACCAATACTAGAACCAATATTCTGAAGCATTTCCTACATAATTTTTAATAAAAAATGTAAACCCCTAGGAAAAAGGAAAAATGGAGAATTATATCTAAAAATAACAACTTGCGTCAAATCAGTATAACTGATGTGTGGTCCAGATGTATCTCTTCATTTAGTGTGGCTTGAGAGTTTCAAGACAGCATTCAGCATTAGGAAGTGACCCAGATGGGGGAAAAAGGCTGTTCAGCAGATACTCTGTGCCTTACAAGCACATCATTGCTGGAGTATTTAATTCATGAAATAAAGCAGGACCAGAAGTCGAATCACCCCATTTCACCACAATCTTCTTTCAAACTAAATTATTTCATATATATATTTTTTTCTTTTGGGAAATATCTCTTTGGAAGATATTTCATAATATGTTAGTGGGAAAAGAGGACCTCTATTTTCAAAAGGTGACTCAGAAAAGATTGAGTCTGGCAAAATTTCATCAAAACTTAGCAAGTGGTGAGGATACAGGTGACTCCGAAGAGAAACACTCACTGAACCTGGGATCAGAGCAAGCAGAGGCGATTAGAATACATTTCTTCTGCATTTGTAAATTCTCACCCTTCTTCCACCACATGTTCCTTGGTTCTGTCAAAATAAAACTATTACTGGGAAGACACTCAGCTCCATTCTTCTCTCTCTTCATCTTCTGTTCTGCTAAGTGTCTGCTTCTGTGTTGTCAAAAGAAGGGTTATAAGGTGAAAAGGGAGGAAGAGATGAAACCTTCTGCCGTTACTCCTCACACTTGTTTTTTAGCTTCAGCTGTCATCACACTCTGGGCCCCAATAAAATGAACAAATGCATAGGAAAAAGGAAAGAAGGGTACAGCCCGTGGGGATTGACTAAGGAAGGGAAGAGTAGCGAGGCGGAGAGAGGAAACTCAATTACAGTGTTTTCTCTAACCCGCCCCACATGCCACAGGCTTCACATGTGACTAACACTTGCCACGGCTCTCAGGCCGCATGATGACCACAGGCCTTATCTAGTTAGTTTTTGAAAAACAACAATAGCGAAAATAAGCTGGTGGAGGAAAACATAACGTTAAAACAGCCTTATTAAGAGAAACATGTGGGTGGCTGACTACCCTTCGTGGGTCAGTGGGTGTCCAGAGCTAGATGGAAGATAAGCGTTTGGGTGAATAGCGTGGCCTGTGATGCTTTTACCTCTTTAGAGTGATGCGCAGGCAGAGAGAGAAAGAGGAATTGTCACTTGTAGTGATAGCCACCTGCTTTGGACTGGTCTCCTACAAAATTTGTGTAGAAGTTTGGCAAAGATTTTTGAAGAAAGGGTGGTGTGTTCCTATAGGATTAGACGAATTCTTATTCAATTCTCTTGTGGTTAAATATTGATACCAGAACACGGAATAATTATTTATTTCTTTTGATTTGATGACTGTTTACATTATTTCCACTTTTTTCTAAAGTAGCAATGCTGAAATAAATATACACTGTGCTTTCTAACAGTGAACCGCCTTAGTGTTGAATACTTGGCCTTCACCTTGATATTGTTTTATATTTCAAAGTAAAAATACTTTCTACAAATAGTAGTTGGGTTTACTGGTGTGTGCAATACAGTGTGTGTTTATCCTCTTTTTTCCTTTATTAATTGATGACATGTTCCTGGATTTACTTTTTTTCCCCCTGAAAATTGTCAAATATTTATTAGCATAACTGTGGAGAAAATTATTTTGTCTCTTTTTATTGGAAAATGTCTTCATTTTTCCCCCGTACCTTAAAAACAATTTGGTTCTATAAAATTCTGGGAGAAATGTTTTTCATTATGTTAAAAACAACACTCATCTTTTCATTTCTACTATTTCTGACAAGGGATTGGCTGTTAGTCAAATAGGGACCTCTTTCATTTTTATTGGTATGTTTAATGACTTTTTTTACTTCACTTTTAATGTTTTATTTTTTAACTATTACAAAATTTCACAAGTTCAGACATTTGAAAGGATTTACAGGAATCCATATAGCATACAAGGTAAAAGGGGTTTTTTTAAAGGAAAATATAAGGTACAGCAAGAGAAAGCGAGTGCAGGCAATTAATATTAGAGTTCTTAGGAACATCCAGAAGCAAGCTCACTAGTGCCTTTATTCACACATGGACATACTTCTTCCCAGTTTGAATCTCCAAACCGTGCAATGAATCTTGGCTTCAGGAAGCTCAAGGCAGAAGTTCCCAGGAGAGTCTTTTCTGCCTCTTTGGTCAATCCAGGCTGTCCAACCGATTATGCTGGGTGAAAATCTCCAGTAAAAAAAAACTGGCCTTAGGGATTGCCAGGGGAATTTCAGATCTTAAAGAGCATGTCATGAACCCCACTCCCTTTATTGTGGCCAAGAGTCTAAGTCAGAAATCCTGAGGTCCCTGAAGATAAAGATAGAGAATTCGCAGTCCAGCTGTAAAATAGCTATCCCACACAACCATCATATTCTGGGTGTGAATGTATTTTTCTTTATCCAGCTCAGTTCTCAAAATATACTTATCTGAGGACTTATGTCATTCTTCTTAAACTTTGAACTTTATATAACTAATTTTAAAGGGCAGTGTATAAACATATGACAAAAATAAGTGCATATTATATACATACTCCATTAAATAAAAGCATAGATTTCTAGGTGGGCCGATATGTTACCCATTTGGATTACTTTTATCCCATATACTCTCTTCATTTCTAAGATGTCAGTTACTTGTTAGACCTCTTAATTTTATCTCCAAAGTCTCTTGTGCTCTATTTTATGCTTTTTATTCTTTCACCTCTTGGTGTTTCAACCTGACTATTTTCCAGCTCACTAGTGCTCTTTCTCCTCTGTTCAGTATGTCCATGAATTAATTTACTGAGTCCTTAATTTTAATTTTTGGATTTGTATTTTTATAATTTGTTTGATTTTTATTCCAAATCCCTTGTTAAATTAATTACTTTATCATCAATTTCCTTGAATATATCAATCATAATTATTTTATAACCTAATCTATAAACACAAATCACTCCATCATTTCACTGTGCTTGTCTGCACGTGTAGCTTTTTTATTATTTATTTATTAAATACATCTTTACTGATTTCAGAGGGAGGAAGGGAGAGGGAGAGGGAGAGTCATCATTGATCGGCTACCTGCTGCACAGCCCGACTGCGGGCACGTGCCCTGACCAGGAATCAAGCCACGATCTCCTAGATTCTAGGTTGATGCTCAACTGCTGAGCCTCTCCAGGCTGGGCAAGGTGTAGCTTTTTAAATAATATTCTCTTGGTCCACTTCCTAGGTATACTTGATAATATGTTATTGGATTTCATATGTTATGTAATAAATCCTGCAGAACCTCTGGTTGCTGCTGCCTCGTCCTGGAGGAGATTCCCCCTTTGCTCTGAAAAGCAGAGGGAGCGGGACAAACCAAAACAAGCGCTCGGATGAGCTGACCCTCTCCTGGGCTACATTTTTAATAAGACCTTTTTTACCCCTGGCTTGCTTCTGCTTCTGCTTCTGGGATAGAGCCCTGCAGGGGTTTCCAACGTGGAATATGAATCATTTACCAAGACCCCTTTCCACCGGTGAGTACTGAACTACAGTGTTTTTTCCGTTGTTGTTGTTTTGCTTTGCTTTCTACTGTTTTGGTTTTTGACTTCTCAGACCCACAAGACCTTCTGTTTCACTTTAGAAGCTTTGTTCTATTTAAATTCATAGATTCTCACTCCGGGAAGTTAAAGAATTCAAAAAATGCCTGAAGGGGACAAACATTGAGGAGCCATCTAGTTCCAGAAGGAAAGTTTAGTACTAGGGATGAAATGTAGGCTCCCCGCCTAAACAAACAACAAATGGGACATATAAATGAGACAGTGGCTTTAAGACATTGAACACCAGGCACCGAAGGACAGTGATACCTGAAAGACAGGCAATACCAGCCCCACAGCTGTGGCCCCTGCCCACCTACAGAGCTGCCAAGCTGAGAAATGGGGGCAGGGGTGGGTGTGGGTTGGTAGGACAGAGGGAATAAAGAAAGGCTCGTGAACCACCTGAACTGAGACAGAGTTCATTGTTTTGGGGAAACTAAGGGGGGCGGAATTTCAAGGCAGACTGCCAGGAGAGAGAAAGCCGCACAGAGAGAAAGTTATATTTGTCTGCAGAGGATTCTCCTGGAGTCTTCAGCTGAGTACTGTGGAAACATGTGTGAAGAGACTGCTGAGGCCAGGGGAAGGACCCATGAAGGGATGATTTGTCTCCTCATCCGCTAGAGTAAATGAGTTAAGCACAGTTTTATTAAAAAGTAAGCTTACAGAACGAACAGAGTGCATTTGGGTAAAAAAGAGAGAGTCAATCCTTTCAGGTAAGTAACAGGGAGTTAGAGGTGGGCAAGAAAACCTGTTTGAGCAAAATCTGAGAGAGGAAAGATATTTATAACAAGATTAAAAAAAAACAAACAAACACCAGAAATTGTACCGATTGGCATTTCAAATTGGTCTCATCTAATCTACTAATTAAATATGTAATTACTTTCCCTCAAAATAATAGGAATCACATAGCAAAGTGTAAATAGTTCATATGCTTCTGAAAAAGAAAAAAAATGTTGAGGAGCTGTCTTCTGCATCATTAATTGGACAAATAAATAACAGCGCTTCCTGGATTATAACAACTAATGCTCACAAGAGATCAGGGGCTAAAATAAGTCCTGTAAATCAGCACTAGTGTGGTAGAAAATAAAGACAGGTAACACATTCCCACAAAGAGAGTGTGATGTGACGCCACCTCTGATAATCAGGTTTAGATGGCATTCTTCATTAGATGACACACAGCAAGGCATTGTTATCTATACAGGAATTTAAAAAGAAATAAAATAAACTTGAAATAATCATACATCAAAATTTGTAAGCAAATGATGAAAATAAATGAAATGAATACCCCTTCCTTTACCTATTTCTACCCTTTTTTTTATCTTCACCCAAGAATATTTTTTCCATTGCTTTTCAGAGAGAGTGAGAGACAGAGACAGAGAAACATCGATGTGAGAGAGACACATCAATTGGTTGCCTCTCGCATCTGCCCCACCAGGGCTGGGGGTCCAGCTTGCATCCGAGGTATGTGCCATTGTCCAGAATTGAACCCAAGACCCTTCAGTCCATAGGCCAATGCTCTAACCACTAAGGCTCTGCCTAATTTTTAATCAATAAACTTTATTTATCCTTTTAGCTCAAATATCACTTTTTCAGAGAGAGTTTCCATGAAACCCTAATCTAAAATAAGCCTTAATCACAATTTTGTTTACCAGGATATTTCCTACACAATGGAAATAGTGCAGTTTAATACATTATTGGAAAAGAATGAATGGAAAAGGGAGGCAGTCTACCAGAAGGATGTGAAGTGGGGTCTTTTTTGTGTGTGTGTTTTTTTGTGTTTTTTTTTTCAGTAATATTTAATTTGTCTTTCTCTAATTAAAGTAAATTAGGTAACTTGAGGATAAAAGACAGAATAAAGAGTGATAACTTTTGGGTTTTACTTTTATATAGTGTTTTATTATGTAAAATAATTAAACAAGAGTATTTGATTCTTTATATATGATGGCCAAGTAATTTCCTTCTTTAATGTGAAATATAGACATTTTAAACATCTCCAGCTAAGTTATTGTCAAATTGTTTTTACTTATAAAGTCCTGCATTATCTGAAATCCTGATGCCCCTCAGCTCATTGCTATGCGAAGTGTCCTTCACAGAATAATGGCATAAACATCCTGTGGGCACATTTGCAGAAAACCGGTTCCTACTTAACCGCTGAATCAGAAACACAAGGTTCCATAATTCACCTTTTAGAAGTAACACTTTACTGAACGGTGACAATAGGGAGTCCTGGATTTAGATTCTGTTTCCTGCTCTACTACAGCCTTTCTGTTTTATCAGTTAACCTCTTTGAATAAAAGAGGCGTTTGCTACATTATATCTGAGAAGCATTTCAGAGCAAACAAACGGTCGCTCTGTGATGGAAAAGCTCTTAGAATAGTTTCATAACCAAGGATGGAGAACTCCAATGCGATATTTTTCTTCTCATTGTAACTGATGGCATTGATATATTCTGACTGTTATTACTAAGCAATGATTATATTAGCTAATGTTTATTCAGCACTTGCTGTTTGGCAGACACTGTTTTTGTGTTATACATGGATTATTTCGTTTAAACCTAAAACCCTATAAGATACTACTATTAGTCACATTTTCAAGATGAGGAAACAGAAAGTGTAGCTACTTGCCCAAAGTCACATAGTTACTAAATGGCAGAGCCAAGATTTACAAGTAGTCATTTTAGCGTTTAAACACTGAGCTGTCATAATGCATACACTTTTGAGTGAGAGGCTGTATGTCTGCCTTAAAGAAGAACACTGTAACACCTGCACAAACTTCACTTTTGAATTTATGATTTCTTGCTCTTTTGTTAAATAGCTTTCTGCATAATTAAGGTAGAAACGTGTGCTTGAAAGGGAAGCTAAAAGTTTTTCAATTAGTGACCCTGGTCATGGTTTTCTAAGAAAAACTGAGCCAAGTGTTAATGTAGAGCAGCAATTTTCAACTTTTTTAATCTCATGGCACACATAAACTAATTACTAAAATTCTACGGCACACCAAAAAATATATATTTTTGCTTATCTAACAAAAAAACACAGGTATAATTTTGATTCATTTGCACTGGACAGCTATTGTTGTGTTGGCTGTTGTCATTTTTTTTTTTTTTTTTTTTGGACAATCTAAGGGAAAAGAGGTCAGTGCCCTTGACTAAATAGTCAGGTACTGCATGTTTTAAAAATTCTTGCGGCACATCGGTTGAAAAATAGCTGATTTAGAGGTGGTCTCCAAGGACTGGCTTGCCATAATATAAAGTTACCAGATAAACTACAGGACTTCCAGTTAAACTTGTATATGAAATTTTCATGAGAGGTACATGTAATATAAGCATTAAGTTGCTTATCTGAAACTGAAATTATTGAGCATCTTGTATTTTTATTTGCTAAATCTGACAACCTTAAATACTGTGATAAGAAAGGGTGATGACATTTAGTAGCACATTAACTATACTCATTTCACAGCTCATATTCATTCTTTTCCCTTGTGCGAAAACAAGAGACTTTATTGAGATTCTGTCACAAGGCACTACTCTCCCATTCCTGGCTTGCTGCTGCTTTTCAAAGATATCGGGGGCTAAGTGGTGATGGAAGGAGACTTGACTTGGTGTTCCGAACACACAGCACATTGTATACACATGGTGTGATGTGGAATTGTGCACCTGAAACCCATATAATTTTATTAACCCAGGTCACCCCAATAAATTCAATAAAAAGGAAAAAAATAAAATAGGGGGGAAAACAGACAGATTGTCAATTGACTCTTATTTTGAAATTGATTTAGACACACTCTTCTGTAAGAAAATAATGTTTATGATTTTTGAACAGCATTCTTGCTTACAATATGGTGATAATTCCTCATTTTGCAAATTATTGGTAATTTCAAAGCAACCTGGTGGTGAGCTGGGAGGGCATAAATCTCAGACCCTTTCAATCTCATTTTGCAAATATCTCTTTCAAGTTCCTCAGACTCAGTAATTCACCCTAACAACTCACTCATCCCTTTATCAGTAAGCCAGATTGATTAATGTTTTTAAGCGCTTTCAACTGAGATATAATATTGATATGTGCAATACAAAAATATCTTCTGAATAATAGAGTATCGATGCATTTCTTTTCAAATACATGATATCAGAGTATATCACATATTTTATCGTGTGCTGGGAATTCAGTCAAAAGGCACAAAGGACTCATTGACAATATATTTTCCCTCATAACAGAAGTGCTCCCTTACAGATACACAGCTGAGCAAAGTCTAAAACAGCAAACATCACCCAGCACACGCCGCCTTTCTGTGGCATGTGCAGAAAGGGGCAGAGAGCAATTACACGCCCCGGCTGGCCCTGGGCGGCAGCCCCGCAGCGTTACAGGGGAGCCACCTGATGAAATCAGGGAGTCTTTTCCCATGAAATTGGGGGCAAGAGGCTATGCTTTGCTTGGTGTGGCTCTTTTATTTCTCTATCTGTTTACTTATTTGCTTTCTACGTGTTGTGTGCTGCAGCCAGAATTTTGCTCCAGTTAATGAGAGGTGGGACTCCACGCTCTCTAAGGCTGCTGCTGCTTCTCAGCTTCTCCCTTAGGGAATTCCTTAAGCTAGTTTGGGTGCCTCAGCTTAGTTAATACTATCCGAGAAATGGGAAATAAAGAGCCATAATCCTGATTAGATAAAAAAAGAAAAGAGAAAATATTTCTTTGTGTAAGTAATTCATTTATGATGTATAAAGACAGGGAACTGAGGAAATAAGTCACTGTTCCAGCAACTTGCCACCCTTCATGTTACTCAGTACAGAGGTATGGAAACGGCTGAAATCTCCCCTATCTGATCCCATGGTGGGCTTACAGTCAACTCTTTAGATTTCTTTTATATCATTAGGAAACCAACTTGTACATGCTCGAATACCATCTTTTTTTATAGGAACCTAAAATCTTAGTTTTGTAGAAGAAAAGTTATGTATCCAATTTATTTGTCACATGTTAAAGACAGGGTAGATCAATGTTACCAAATTGTTGAATTCAATGACATAAAACAATAGATAAGAAGCCTTTGGGTAACACAGAACTGTGATTAAAAACGCATATTTTCATCCCTACACACCAGGTTTGGCCATCACACACACACACACACACACACACACTCTCACACTCACGCTCACACTCCAACCACATTCAAACAAAAACTCCATAACCCTTTGTCACTTAATTGAAAAACTAGACTACATAGTGTTTTAATTTTTTATATCTGTAAGTTGTGAAAATATTAACTGGACTATAGTCACTAATCTTTGTAACTTACTTTTTTAAAATTTATTTTTATAACTTCTCTCTTGTTTTCATCCTGCCTTTTTCCTGTGCTAGCGTATGGAGATTTACTAAGCAAAAATATTTCTAATCTGAATTAATATTCTATGTCTTAACAATAACTATCCCCCTCCCTAAAAAGGCACATTCTCCACCTGTTTCCATGAGAAAGGGTTTAAAATATATCTTTTAAAAAGCCTCTGTACTGCCTTAAATATTTTGCTTTAATTTCCTTAGATTCCAATAAGTGAAAAAGAATGAGTTTTGCACAAGTCGCCTGCATATGCAATTTCAAAAACCTCAAAAAATATTTTACTTTGGCCAAAAGGAAACAGGTTTTGAGATACATCATGCATTCACTTCAAGGTGTAAATACTTCCCAAGTTAAATTACACATTTACATAAACACAATCAAATTCTGCAATAATATCATTTGCAAAATATTTGGAAAAGCATGGTCTGATTTCAAGTCCTCTCCCAATGATCACTGCTCACATAAATAAGACTGTGTTTTTTCCTGCTTTTCATTAATTTGTTAATAATACATTTCATACGAGCATCTTTTCTGAGGCAGGCCATGTTCTCACACATCACATTAGGAGGAAGAGAAAATAAAACTACAGATTAAAGCAGGAAAATGTGCTATGAAAGTGGTAGATAATACCACACTGTGTTTTCTTTCTGGATAGGTCAGTTGAAAATTCCTTGATTGAGACACACAGATTCTGTGAACTGACACTAGAGAGGGGAAGTGAGAGTGTTACAATGTAGAACTGGAGCTAAAAAATTATGATCAATATGTGGAACAAAATAACCCTACAGCCTTTCTCAGCTGGCTCAGTGGGTTGGAGCATGTCCCAAACACTAAAAGATTGTAGGCTTGATACCTGGTCAGGACACACACTTAGGTTGTGGGTTCGATCCCCAGTCGGGATGAATAGGGGAGCAACCAATTAATGTTCTCTCTCACATCAATGTCTCTCTCTCTCTCCCTCTCTTTCTCTCTCTTTCTCTCTGTCTCTCTCATCAATAAGCATATCCATAAGTGAGGATTTAAAACATCTAAAACAAAAGGCAGCAGAAGCAGCTATTTAGGTATATATGGGATCCATTTATTGATTTCTTAAATAAATTGAGTGAGATGTATCATATTAGTATATGACACAGGACACTTTTCATGTTTTGACAATTCAAATTACTCCATACCTCCATAGTTATAATTAAACAAAAAACAGCCACCGGAAACTTGGGATTGTGACCAGGTATGCTTTTCTCAGATGACAAAATGATTCAATAATAAAAATTGAAGAATCTTATATTTTATAAACAAATACTGTTTAGAAGAAAGCATTGCATGCTTAAACTTTTAAACAATAATTTTTATGACTTGACCATAATTTTTTGAAACCTAATTTTGGTATATTTAATTTCTGGTTCAATTATGAATAATTTAATGATTTCATACAAAAATTAATATTCTGAGTGAATTTTGAAATTATACCACTTTTGGATTTCTTATCTTCATTAAATAGGGACAAGATAAATTTTTATAAATATATAATAATTTTAAAAGTTTTAAGCTAAAATTCTTACCATTCAAAAATATCAATAAATATTATGATGATGAAGATTTTCAATAAAAGATTGGTAAACTGTGAAAAGCGATTAACACTGTTTTTGGTTAAGTGTTGGAGGACTTTATATGATGGTCATCAAGACTTTTAAATACAAGAAAACATCACTCTTTATTAAGTCATTTAACTCATTCTCAATGTTTTTTTATTTATTTATTGTTGACAAAAATGGAATCTAAGCCCACATAGAGGATTGGGCTTACCTAGGAGCAGACAGGATTGTGCATGCCAGTTGAAAGGAAGGCAAAGTACATGGCAACTGGCAACTGATGCTATGATAGGTGAAGGTTTACATGTGATTTGATTCAAGTTTAATAATTTAAAAAATTAAAACACTGAAACCATGAATGACTTCAAATTGAATTAGAGACTGGACTATTAGACTGAAGTGCTATAGGCAAATAGTTCATTATTTTTAAAATATGCCTGTGTGTGTGTGGATGTGTGTTTGTTTACTTTTGTTCCTTTCCTGGCCCCCAACTTCCTTTTAATATTGTTAGGAGCATGTTCTGACACATGGCTAAAATATTATTCTGTAGCAGGCAAATATATTTCCAAGGGGCTAATTTCTAGAAAGGCATTCTATGACACAAATATCTTCCCTAAGAGTGTGCTAAGCGCATGGCATTTCCAGTAGAGGAGTCATTTTTTAAAAAATAAATAAAATTTATTATTGAGGATTTAAGAAAAGGAAAATCATGTGGAATAAGACATGATAGGTAAAGCCTAATTCATGGAGTAGTAGGGACCAAGGTAAGGATACATTGATGGTAATATTACATCTTAAAGTCCTCACACTGAGAAGACAATGATGGCGTTGGAGGCCTGGTTAGTACAGTATTAGAGAATGAAAAGTTAAAAAATATTGTTTTATGTCGAACTCTGCTTACATAAAATCTGGTGTGTGATCGCAATCAATGACGTACGGTATTTAAAATGCGCGATGTTAGAGTTTTCCAATGATTTGTTTAGTCAGCATGATGCCTATACTATCTACCACCTGCTTCAAGAGTCTGTTCTTTGGAATTTCAAAACCTACAACTTCCCTGTCTATAAGGTTTGAAAAAAATAGCTTCAATGCTTTAAAATTCTCAGAATATTATGGGACATATATTACAAATTTCCATCTTTTCTAAGGAACATCTCAGAATAATTCACCTTCCCTCCTGCATGATAATTACTGAGATTGCTAAGTGTCACAATCATGTTCTCTTTGAACGAGAGAATGAGGGGTAATTGGGATCTCAAACGAAGGGGAGAGTCCATGTCTTGATTCTGATTTGTAGCTGATGAAGTGAATAAAAAAAACAAAAAAACCCGACAAGCTGGAATTTTAAACTAGAGCTCATTCAGAACAGCCTTTCAAGGTCAAACCTTATAAATTCCTAATAGAATGGGAAACAATGATATAAATACCTTACCTACCTCTTATCTTAACTATATCATTTTTTATATAATGTAAATTATTTTAGTTATACTGTCTGTTAGATTGTCTGTTTGGAGAAAAGATAATAGTCGCTGGTTTAAAAGAAATTTTAGAGTTAAGAATTTTGTAAAGCAAAGCTCTGATTTATCATTTTTCTCAGGGGCCCACAGTCTTGTCCCCATTGCCCGTAATCATGTCAGTACTTTCAAAATGAATCTGTCTCGTTGTTACAGCCCCTCTTCCAGGTTATGCAGTGTGACCTGGAAATACAATGCTGCTAGGCTGCCCAGTGGATCCAGGGGTAATTCAGCCTCCTCGCCTTGTGCCCATCCTTCTGACTATAGTTTCTCTTCCAAACACTTAACAAGTAAGTGTTTGTTTTACTTTATTAACTCAATATCTGATCAAAATCTGAGTCCTTCCAAAAGACTGACAGGATGAAGAATGCTGTCACTCTTTGTACTCCCTTCCTTTTTGTCTCCCAAGACTTAGCTGATTTTATTATATATCCAACCATTTCACCCAGTTTTTCGTGAATAGTTTCCCAAATCTTAATGTGAAGCTCATATCTAAAAACAGTGATAAAGGTCCCCACATTGCCTCCTTAAATAAGATCTCCAGACCAGATTGGACCTGCTCACTTCAGCAATCCTGGCACTGAGTTTGGTGTCGTCCTGCTAATTCAACAATGTCAGTCACTCACCCCTGACTTTGCATGTGTTCTGCCTTCTGGAAAGTAACTTAACTTTTCTCTTCTGCAGCTACATTAGGAATATACATATTTCTCAAGAGCCGGTACACATAGCATTCATAGGTAAAGCAATTTCTGACTTTTCCTGACAGTTTTGGTTCATCTCTTCTCTGACTCCCTCCGTACTCTGTGAAGATGGTTACTCTGTAGCATGAAACTCACTGTTTCCTTCTCTGGCTCCCTTCTTACTCTGTGAAAGTGGTTACTCTGTAGCATGACACTCACTGTTTCCTTCTCTGACTCCCTCCCATTCTGTGAAGGTGGTTACTCTGTAGCATGACACTCACTGTTTCCTTCTCTGACTCCCTCTCTACTCTGTGAAGATGGTTACTCTGTAGCATGACACTCACTGTTTCCTTCTCTGACTCCTTCCCACTCTGTGAAGATGGTTACTCTGTAGCATGACACTCACTGTTTCCTTCTCTGACTCCCTCCCATTCTGTGAAGGTGGTTACTCTGTAGCATGACACTCACTGTTTCCTTCTCTGACTCCTTCCCACTCTGTGAAGATGGTTACTCTGTAGCATGACACTCACTGTTGGCTTCTCTGACTCTGAAGGTGGTTACTCTGTAGCATGACACTTACCGTTGCCTTCTCTGACTCCCTCACTGGACAGTTAATGTCTGGAGGAAGTTTTACCTTATTCATCTTTGTATTCACAGGGCCCCGGGCTTAGCTCATAGGAAGTGCTCAGAGTTAAGTGTTCCAATTAATATTCTTATCTACCCTTTCTCTTTTCTCATAGTTTATACACAAGGAAAATGAAAGATTTGAAGAGAAGTGAAAAAGTTGAATCTTAATCTTATAATTGTGATAAACTAAGGCTTACGGGCCCCTAGTTGAGTGGGCACTTTGTCATACTGCTCCATTATAAATATCACTGACTTTTCATCAAGCAAGTTCTGGCTTTATGTTTATAGTATTTTAACTAAACACTCAGCCAAAAGGAACCAGATATCAATAACCCAGATATCAGATGAAGACCCTGAGGCTTGGAAAAGTGGAGTCACTTACATGAAATCCCTCCCTATTTAGTAGAAAACTCCTGACTTTAAACACCGGCTTTCTGATTCCAAATCTGTCTCTTAGTCGCTGTTTTACATTGCCTTTCCGAGAGTAAATATATCTCCTTTAATGATCTTTTGTGTTATTTTGCATAATAAGGCTTGCCATGCTTTCTGTTTTCCCCTCTATTCACAAATAACACCACTTTCATGGTAACAAAGGTGACTAAAAACTTATTTATTTATTACAATAGAATTTATTTTACCAACCACATGACAGTCATCATTTGTACTACATAGGTGCATCATAATTTTCATGTGGTACCTTTGCTGGAAATGGAAATGTAGCTTTTTTTCTTTAAAATAGTCTGTCAACTATGAAAATCAGTTTTGTATCAATTTCATGGCAAGCCCACACAAGAGAGAAAGCTTCATGCTTAGGCATTTCAGTGTATAAGTTACTATTTGTGCTGTCATTTTCAATGAAGTCAATAATTCTTACTGCTAGTGAAGTATCTCATAAGTAGCTTTCGGGTAACAATAATATTTTCAAGCAATATTCCAAAAGATGCCCTTTGAAAGGGAACACTAGTGCTACATTGTTACACATCACAATGTCCTCACTGCTTTGGTTCTATGAACCAGTGTGCCTACTTCTTTCATTTATTTGCCCTTGCTTTGCTGTTACTATTGCTCATAAGGAAAAGTTTCCAACTCAGTTGCTTTTCTATTTAAAAGCTTCTTTGTTGTGGATTATAGTAAATGATTTAGCTAGCTGGCAGTATGCTTGGTGGAGCATCCTCAGGCTTATTTTCACAGCTAAGCAAGATTTTGCTAGATGGTCTTTGAATTCAAAGACTGCTTTTGGCAACTCCAGGAAGAATAGTGCTGATTATTTAGAAAACTGTGGCTTTATAAATGACCACTCTCTACTGGCAGGAAATTAATGGCAGATGAGTGGCAAAAAAGGTCCATTTTATTTTATTCACAACCTCCACGTATTCTAAGGAAATGGTTATAGCCTAGAAGAAGAAAATGGGAAAGTTGTAATATGATGGAAAGTTTATTGGGAAGAGTGAAGGGAAATATCATGTACAGCTGGTTATAATCAGTATAAGTAATGGAATTTTATTGTTCACTTATGAAGCAAAATAGGGGCAGACTCTTAGGCAAACTCAGTGAACAGGTAGCATAAGCAAGAAATATGCTTGCGTAGTTTTAAGCCTCTGAGGTTTGGAGCTTATTTATTACTTCAGGATAGTAAGAAGGTTTTAAAAAGTTATTTGATCAGATATTAATAATATTATTGAACTTTCTTTTCTTAGTAACATATCAAACATTGTTAGTCTATGTTACTGAGATTAAACCAGAATGAGTTCACATTTGGGATAAAGTTATATTTTGTTCTTGTTTGTGTTTTATTTTGTTTTACCCAAAAGACCTTGAAGAATAAATTTCTTCAGATTTGTTTTAAGAGCTTCACATCATTTTGGGGCATATTTCTGGTTGAGGTTGTTTTATCTCACAAATATATACCTGTTACAAATAAAAATAGCCCAAAATCTTTGTTTTGTTTAGAATATGGACTATGCACAGTTGAGATGGATAGCCAAGAGTCTCCAAAAGTGTGCGATATTGATTAGATACAAATTTTACACTATTACAGAGACCTCAGAGAGATATGTGAAACCATATTGGTCTCAATCTATATATTTGAATACTAGCCAGCATGTAAATGATGTCCATTGCATTCTATCAGTAAACCTTTATTACAAAAGTTGAGTGGTCTATTGTAATGAATTGTGACAATGCAATTAGTTATAAGGTCTTTGAAAAGTTATTACCTTAAACCTTTGGGGTCTGAATCAATAGTCCTTTACTCAATCATAACTGAAGTCAATGAAATGAATTCTCCAAGAAGGCCACAGAATTGAGTGTGAGATATTAATATAGTGAACATTTAGCCACTAGCTAACAAGGCAATGCTTTTGAAAGTGAAAGATGATTTATCACAACTGCAAGAAAAATTTCTGGATCAGTTAAGTAACATTATATGGCTTCTGTTCCCTAGCTGGGTGCACTGAATAAGTAAGATAACTTAAAGCTGCTGTTGTGATGTTGGTGGCGTAGTCCAATATTATCTTCATTATCCCCCATTATGTATGTTGCTAAGCTAAGACTAGAATGTGTCATATTTGCAAGGATAGTGTTAATAACCCATCACCATTATAATCAGGCAAAGGATAAGTTTGAAAATAGTAGGTAAGACAGAGCTTTCTTATTTCATTTTAAGTTCAATAGAAACAATATACTCTCTAAGTATATGTTTAGAAATATACATAAAGAGTCCATTTATACACTCCCTTCTTCAACTATGAGTGTATTTTTCCCAGTATTATGATACAGAGAGCACACTTTACATACTACTTTTCTTGTGTACTTTAAAATCAGTAAATATAACATTGTTCATAAAATAGAGCATTGATTCCATTTAATTCACTATTTGTATCTATTTCACTATACACACCTGCACTAAAAAAATTAATTTGCTATTAGCATCAATTTTATTTATCAGTGAAATGTTAGTCATACATGAACAATAATGTGTTAACTAGTTAAATTTCTCTCTCCCCAACAAATATGTCATTCACAACGTACACTGCTTTCTTTCAGTCCTAAAAAGTATGTATTGTTTATACAATATAATTGCTAATACAATTGATCATCTTTTTTGAAAGAGTAG
Organism: Miniopterus natalensis; assembly: GCF_054644295.1. NCBI lineage: Eukaryota > Metazoa > Chordata > Mammalia > Chiroptera > Miniopteridae > Miniopterus > Miniopterus natalensis. Next base: position 67,863,311 of record NC_142082.1, on the reverse strand, counting down.
CTCTAAAAATATTTTTCTTAAATTGCTTTCTATCAAAATCAAGGTGCTGTACAAACATCTATTTTCTAAGACATTCTTTACTAAAATAAACACATTACATCAGATGTTGTATCTTTTCTATATTAGTTTTTGAGCTGTGGGCCATTGCTATAAAATTTTATAGAACTTCCTGCAGGTGGTCTACCTCAAAATAATGAGCTCATCGTAATTTAAAATGAAACATCACTGCTTTTGAAACTACTTTACTGATATATTTTTTCTAACATATTTGGAAATTCTAAAATATTAAAAATTATTTCAAAGTTTGCTTTCCTATTACTTCTCAGTACTTTGTTTCCACACTTGGGATGTAAAGCCATCCGATGTTAATTATTATTTCCCCATCTTCCTCTGAGAATATGGGTATTATAAGAAATTCATATTTCTTTACTCTCAGAGAACAAGGTGGCACCCTGTTTGTTTTGTTTTTGTGTTGTTTTAGACTCCACATATAGAAAACATCAAATGACATTTGTCTTTCTCTCTATGCTTTATTTCAGTTAGCATAATGCCCTCAAGTTCCACCCACATTGTCACAGATGGAAAGATTTTATACTCTTTTATGGTTGAATAATATTCTATTGTACATCTATATGTGCCACACTTCCTTTATCTGTTCATTCACTGATGGACACTTTGGGTGCTTCCATATCTTAGCTATTGTAAATAATGCTGCAATGAATATAAGAATGCATATATCTTTTCAAATTAGTGCCTTGGTGTTTTTGGATAAATCTTCAGTAGTGGGATTGCATGGTCATATGGAAGTCCTATTGTTATTATTTTAGGACCCTCCATACTGTTTTCCATAGTGGCTACACTAACTTACATTGCAATCAGCAGCATTCAGAGGTTCCCTTTTCTCCACATTCTTCTCACCAGCACTTGTCATCTTCTGCCTCTTTGATAATATCTGTTCTTACAGGTGTGAGGTAATATTTCATTTTGGTTTTGATTTGCATTCCCCTGATGACCAGAGATGTAGAGCACCTTTTCATGCACTTGTTGGCCATCTGTATGTCTTCTTTTGATAAATGTCTATTGTTTCTTTGTCTGTTTTTATATCAGGTTATGTATTTTATTGCTATTGGGTTGTTTGAGTGTCTTATCAAATAAATAGTTAATAAATATTTTTCTCCCATTCTCTAAGTTGTCTCTTTCCTCTGTTGATTGCTTCTTTCACTATGCAGAAAACTTTTTTACTTTGTTGCGATCTGAATTAAGTTTTGGTATTGTTACCTGTGTTTTGAGGTCATACCTAAAAATAATTGCTGCCTAGACCAATGTCAAAAGGTTTTTGTTTGTTTGTTTTCTCTATAGTTTTCTTCAGTAGTTTATAGTTTCAGGTCTTATGACTAAGTCTTTAAACCACATTGAATTGACTTCTGTATATAGTGTGAATTAGAAGCCAGTTTCATTCTTCTGTATGTTTATATCCAGTTTTCCCAGCACCGTTTATTGAAGACACTATCTTTTCCCAGTTGTATGTTCTTGGCATAAAAGGTTTATTTTGATTGAATGTTGGTAGCCCTTGTCTATTCAGAAATTGGTCCATCTCATTTAATTGTTGACTTTATATACATATACTTGTTTATAGTGTTCTCTTGTTATAGTTTTAGTGACTTTGGAATCTGAGATCTTGTTCAGTAGCCTGGGAGTTGTATAAACTTTTTTGACTTTTTATAAAAGAAACAGCATTTGGTTTCACTGATATTCTCCATTGTTTTACTATTTTCAGTTTCACTGCCTTGTGCTGTTAAAAGTTATTTTATTTTCTCTGCCTGCTTTAGTTTAATTTGTTCTTTCTTTTTTCTTTTGATTGGTAAGGTGGGCACTTAAATAACTGATTTAAGTAAGGTCTTTCTCCTTCACTATTGTAAGAATTTGATGCTCTAAAATTTCTACTAAGCACTAGTTTAGGTGCATTTGACAAATTCTGTGTTCTGTGTTTTCAATGTCATTCAATTCAAAATATATTTTAATATCTTCAGAGAGTTCCTCTTTAACAAAGTTGTTAGTTAAAAGTATATTGTTTTCTAAATATTGAAATATTTGAGAATTTTACAGATATTTATAGATATATTTTAATTTGTTACTGTCTTTGTATTATTTGTATTGTCTTAAATTTGTAGTTATTTTTTATGGACCCAACTATGGGCTATATTGTTGAATCTTCCTTTCACACCTGAGAATGGGTAAAGTGTTGTATAAAGGCATTTAGGTCAAGTTGGTTAATACAGGTTTTCAGGACATCCATACATTACTGATGTTCTGCCTACTTGTTTTATTAATTATTGAGAGAATAATGTCAAATATTGAAATACATTTGAGCATTGTTTATTTCTCTTTTCATTTCTGTAATTTCTTGTTTTACATATCAGAAAAATTTTGGAGAGCATATATATTAAGGTTTCTGTGTTTTACTGGATAATAGACTCATTTATCATTTTGTAATATTTATCCAATGCCTAATAATATTCTTTCTTCTGAAGTCAATTTTGTCTGATATCCATATAGCAATTCCAGCTTTATTTTGTTCTGTGCTTATATGATATTTCTTTGTTCATCTTTTAAAAAAAAAAATCAAAGCCCTTTTTATTCCTATTGAGATATAATTCATATATCATAACATTCACTGTTAAAGTATGCAATGCAGTGAATTTTAAAACATATTTACAAGGTTTTGCAACCATCATTACCTAATTCCAGAATGATTTTATCCCTCCCCCCCAAAAAAATTTCCATACATGTTAGCAGTCACTACCTAATTCACTTTCTGTCTCCATAGATTTTCCAGTTTCGGGATATTTAGCATAAATAAAATTACACAGTGTGTGGCCTTTGTGACTGTCTTCTTTCACTTAACATAATGTTCTCAAAGTTTACATACATAATAACATGTATCAGTTCTTAGTTACTTTTTATGGCTGCATAATATTTCACTTATAGACATGACATGTTTATCTGTATATCAGTTAATGAAAATTTTGATAGTTATCACTTTCTTGCTATTATGAATAATACTGCTAAGAACTGTTGAGTACTTGTCATATACCAACACCGCACAGACCTGAGCCCCATTGATGGGATGGATGAGTAAGAAGGTGACTGGGCTTCCACAGCTGTGCTCCTGGGCTCAGTGGATATAATCAAACTACAGCTGAAACTCCAGAACAGTGTGAGTGTTCAGGTCAATGCTGGTCCACTAGCATGTGCCCCAGTTTTCTTATATGACGCAAACACGAAAAGATATCCTGACAATACAGTTAAGTTGCTTAAAGAAGTTTCAGGCAATTTGTGGAAGCTTGTGGCCAAGCCTTAGCGGTGAATGAATGCCTGATTAAAGGCCAGTTAGAGCCCTGGCTGGTGTTGCTCAGTGGTTGTAGCCTCTCCTGTACACCTAAGGGTCTTGGGTTCAGTTCCCGGTCAAGGCATATACTTGGGTTGCCGGTTTTATCCCTGACCAGGGTCGGGGCACATGCTGCAGGCAACCAATAGATGTGTCTCTCTTACATCGATGTTCCTCTCTTTCCCTCCCTCTCTCCCTTCCACTCTCTGAAAATCAACTGAAAGAATATCCTAAGGTGAAGATTAACAAGAAAAAAAAAGAAAAGGAAAGAAAAGAAAAAGAGCAGTTAAAGTATCAGGAGGAAATGAAGGTCAACTGTAAGAAAATGGCAAAAGAGTTTTCTGTAATTATGCAGATTTACCCCTTAAAAGAGAAGACTAGTGTTTTACCAAATTCCCTTCACATCTTTAATGCCATCAGTGGGACTCCCACCAGGAACAATGGTTCACATGATGACCAGCTCATCCTCAGTTCGGTGATTCACCTCATGGACCATGTGTGCGGACTTGCTTTGTCATTTGCAAACTCAGGATGATTTCCAAAGCTTATCACTGGGCTCATGCAAGACAAGGGGAGACAGAGCACAAGTAGAAATCAAAGGAATGGGGGAAAAAGGAAGTAAAGGACTGTGTTATTTCACAGCATATTTTCTAGAGGAGTCGGCACATATTTTTTAAATCTCTCTGGCAGTATTCAAAGTTTTCGTTATGTCTCAACAGAGGCGTGTGGTGGACACTCATAAACTGAAGTTAGATTTTATGCCTCTATGAACTTTGAAAGCAAGACATGCTTTGAATTATTTTGGGTATATACTGAAGAGTAAAATTTCAGGTTTACATGACAACTCTGTTTAACTTATTGAGGAAACATAGACTGCTTACCAAAGCAGCTGTACAATTTAATGATCCCACTAGTTTCAGTTTCAAATTTTAAATTGCCACAGCTCCAATTTCTCCATCCTTGTTAACATTGCTTATTTCTATTTTTTATTTTTATTTTTTAAATTTACTGCAGCCATCATGGTGGGAGTGAAGTGGTATCTCACTGTGGTTTTGTTTTGCATTTCTGTAATGACTAAGGATGCTGAACATTTTTCATGCACTTGTTGACCATTTGTATACCTTCTTTAGGAATTGCCTGTTCAAATCTGTTCCTCATTTTTTGATTGGATTGATTGTCCCTTTATTGTTGAGTTTTAAGAGTTCCTTACATATTCTGAAAAGGAGACATATCAGATATATGAGTTACAGATATTTTCTCCCATGTGGGGGGTTGTCTTATTTCTTTCCTTTTCTTGATGGTGTCCTTTGATTCACAAAAGTTTCTATTTCCATGAAGTCAAATTTATTTTGTCTTTTTTTTTGGGGGGGGGGGGTCATTGTTGCTTGTGTTTTAAATGTCATATCCAAAACCACAAAGATTTAGACTTATACTTTCTTCTAAAACTTCTATAATATGAGGTCTCACATTTAAGTCTTTGATTTACATTAACTATTTATCTGATATGAAATAGAAGTACAACTTCATTCCACTTGTTTCAGAGCCATTTATTGAAAAAAAATTTTTTCCCAATTGAATTGTCTTGGCATCCTTATTGAGAATCAGCTGACCATAGAACATACAGGTTTATTTCTGGACTCTTAAGTGTATTTCATTGACTGATATGTCTATTTTTATGCCAGTAAAACACAATCTTCCTTAATGTAACCTTTGTAGTAGGTTTTGAAATCAGGAGGTGTAAATCCTCTGACTTTGTTATTATTTTTCAAGATCGTTTTAGGTATATTGGAATTCTTCATTTACATGTGGATTATAGGATTAGTTTGTTAATCTCTGCAAGAAATCCAACACAGATATTGAAAGGAATTGCACTGAATTAAAAAAATTTTTTTTTTCTTTCCTCTCCAACCTTTTCATGGGAAGAAGAAACACTTCTTTCTCTAATGCTCTGACTTAGGAGGAGAACAGAGGGAGACAAAGGAGAAGGAAAGTACACTGGCCAGTATGCTGAAACTGGTTGGGTATCTTTGACCCAGGAACATCCCCCAAAAGACTGATGTGATTCATTACCATCCCAACTGAAACTAATAATGACAGCATTACAATCACACAGGGCCTCCTTCCAAGAAGTTCTTGATTCACCTACACCCTCTCAATTCTCATGCCATCTCCCATCAAGGCAGAGAATGGGGGCAACAAGGAGGTGACAGCTCCATGCCGTGAGAGCTGTTTGCCAGTCCATTCTCAGTGAGTCAGTCCCTGGAAGTTGGGGTCAGGCCTTAGAGGCAAAGCCACTAGCTATCTTAGCCACTTGTCCACTATGGTGATTTTAACATCTTGCTTCTCAATGTCCTCGTATGGAGTCCAGGACAAGTCATGTTATAGCCTGTAGGCACCAAGGAAGTCATGTGGATAACTCATTCCCCATTCCTTTGGAGAAATAATAGAAAAATACTGTTGACCACTCTCCTGTTTATAAAGGTAGTAAATGTTGCCAGGTTTTTTCACTATATTATAAACTATATGGTACAAGTCAGCATCTCTGTGAGCATCTTCAAATACCCTCCTGGCCTGTTCTTGCCAATGTTGGATTTGCTCAGCTATCACTGTCAGCTTGTTGGTGGCATCTGCCCTGACAAATTCATCAGCCTCAAGGGCTGTCCTACCTAAACTGTCTCCAACTGAACTTGGTTTTCAGGGGCTCCCTCAGCCTGCCTGGGCCCTGCAGTGTCTTCCATGACAGCCTGCATGAATTTTGTAGATCAATTTTGAAATCATTGCCATCTTTTTTTTTTAATTAAAAAAAATTTATCTTTATGTTGAAAATATTACAGATGTCCCTTTTTTTCCCTAGTATTGCCATCTTAACAATATGAAATCTCTGATCTTTAGTCTGTCCATTCATTTAGGTCTTCTTTAATTTTTCTGAATGTTGTTTTATAGTTTTCATTGTACTAATCTTGCACCTATGATTAAATTTGTTCCTAAGCATTTTATTTTTTTAATGCTACTATAAATAGAATTGCTTACTTAAATTTATTTTTTTGTTTGTTGCTAGTACTGCATATAGAAATAAAATTGATTTGGGGTACATATTTATCTTGTATTCTATAACTTTGCTTAACTTGTTTATTAGTTCTAGTAGATCTGTGAATGGAGATAATTTTAATTATTATTTTCTAAGATAAATGCTTTTTATTTCTTTTCATCCTAACTTCCCTTGCAGGAATCCACAGTCAACGCTGAGTCCAAGTGGGAGACTATACATACTACCTGCATTCAGTCTTTCATTATTAAAAGTGATGTTAACTATGGGTTTTTCACTGATGGTCTTTTTAACTATGGTCTTTCAATAGGTTGATGAAATTCCCTTCTATTTCTAGTTTTTAGTGGATTATTATTTTTATTATTATTGTTATTATTAAAGACATAGATTTTGTCACATTTTTTGCATCTATTGAGAGAAGCATGTGCTTTTTATCCTTTATCCTATTAATAAGATGCAACACAGATTGATATTTGTATGTTGAATTAAGCTTCTGTCCATGAGATAATTTCACTTTGTCATGATATATAGGCCTTTTATATGTTGCTGGATTTGATTTGCTAATATTTTGATGATCATTTTTGTGTGTATATATTCATAAGGAATTTTCACCTATAAATTTTCTCTCTTGTGGTGCCTTTGTCTAACTTGGGTATCAGAGTATTGCTGGCTTCATAGAATGAGTTAGAAAGTGCCTTCCCTCTTTCTTCAGAGATATATATATATAGATAAGAATTTGAAAGGAATTGGTGTTAATTCTTTTTGAAATCATTGGTAGACATCACAAATAAAGCCATATGGTCTTTGGCTTTTCTTTGTGGGAACTTTAAAAATCGCTAATTCAATGTCTTCATTCATCAGAGTTCTCTTCAGATTTAATATTGTCGTTGAGTCATTCAGTATTTTGTGTTTATCTAGAATTTTTTCCATTTCACCTAGACTTTGTAATTTGTTGACAATTGTTCATAATATATTTAGTATTTTTTTTTAATTTCTGCAAGTTTGGTTTCCCTTTTTATTCTTGCTTATAGCAATTCAAATTTTCTCCTATTTTACAAACTAGTTGAATAATTTTAATTCTGTTGACCTTTGCAACAAGCCAACTTTTTATTTCATTTTATTGATTTTATCTGTTAGTTTTGGACTCTCTTCTTAATGTATTTCCACTTTTATATTTATCATTTTCTTCTTTATGCTTGCTTTGGATTGCTTTTGCTCTTCTTTTTTCTAGTTTTTTTATGGTGAAATTTAAGTTATAGTGAAATAACTATTCTTGTTTGAGTGGGAAAATTGATAGCTATAAATTTTCTGCTAAGCATTTTAAGTCATTGGTATGCTGTGCGTTCGTTCACATTTATTTCACATTATTTTCTATTTTTTGTGTGATTTATTTCTTGTCCCACTAATACTTTCTGAGCGTGTTGTTTAATTTTCATATTTTGTGAATATTTTAAATTTTCTTCTGCATTATTTCTAATGTTATTACCTTTTGACTGCAATACATACTTTAGATGATTTTTACTGTATTAAATGTATTGAGACATGTTTTATAGACAAGTGTATAGGGTAGTCTGGAGAATGTTCTATGTGTAATTAAGAAGAGTTCATAATTTCTAGTGTTCAAGTCTTCTATTTTCTTGTTAATCTTTTGTTTAGTTGTCCTATCCATTCTTAAATGTGGAATACTGCTATGCTGTTAGCTTTCATGATTGTTGACTGGTAGCTTTTAAGGCTACTAGAGAACTGTAGGCAGGAAATTGGAGTGGAGCCTTGCGACACCACAAAACTCACTCTTTTTACTTAGATTCAGTCAGTTTTCTTTAGAAATATTACTGTTCATTACAAATCTATCTTTAATCAGAATTCTGAAAATGTTAATTCTGTCAACTTTTGGTAGTTTTACTATTGCTTCTATGTAAGAAAGAATTTTCAGAGATCTTTTCTTCCAATTTTTGTTGTGTCACTCTTGTCAATATCTTTCATTTCATTGTGTTTCCTTTTGTAGACATATAATTAAGTTGTCTTTTAATTCAACCTAAAAGGCTTTTTCATGAAATAATCTTTTTAGACTATTCCCATTTAATATGATTACTAGTAGTTATATCAATTCTACCAACTTGCAAGTTATTTGTCCTATTTGTTTTTTGTTTATTTTGATTTTTTTCTGCTTTATCTTGTTTTAACTGAGGATTCTTTATTATTTTAGTTTATCTCCTCTATTGATATTATTTATACCTCCTTAAAAAATTTAGTGTTTGCCATAATATTTAATACGCACTATTAACTATCAGTCTATCTTCAATTATATGAAATTATAGAAAGTCACATGTAGTGTAAGAAATTTATTACAGTAAATTTTCTATATCTCCCTCCCATATCCTGTGCCATTTTTATAATGTCTTTTACTTTTAAAATGCTATTAACCTATAGTTTATTATTCCTATTTCGCTTTAGACATCAGTTGTCTTTGAGAGCTATTAAAATTCTTTTAAAATACCAGATGTAATATTACATGAAATTATCTCATGGGCACAAAGTTAGTTCAACATGTAAATATGAATCACTGTATTGCATCTTATTAAGAGAGTAAAGGATAAAAAACACATGCTTATCTCAATAGATGCAAAAAATGTGACAAAATCTGTCTTTAATAATAATAATGATAATAATAAATCATTAACAACTAGAAATAGAAGAGAATTTTCTCAATTTGTTAAAGGACATCAGTGAATTAAATAGTCTTTAATATTCCTGAAGTGTAGTTCTGTTGACAACAAATTCCCCATTTTTGTTTGTCTGAGAAAGCCTTCATTTATCTTTCATTTTGAAAACATATTTTTACTGGGTATGGAATGCTGGTTGCTCATATTTTTTATTTCCACTCTTTAAATATATCAATTTGTTGTCTTCTAGCTTGTATGGTTCCTGAAGAGATAACTACTATAATTCTTATCTGTTTTCCTCTGTGTGAAATGACTGTTTTTCTGTGCCTGCATTTAATTTTTTTCCATTTCTTTATGTTTCTAGAAGTTTGAATATGGAATGCTTCAGCATATGTCTTATTTCAGATAGTTCCAACATCAGTGTCATCTGGATCTAAAACTGATGCTTGTTTTGTCTCTTTTCAATATGCATATTTTTTTCTAATTTAGTATGCCTCATTTTTTGTTGTTGAAAAGCAGACATATTGTGTTTAACAACAGAGGCTGAAGTGATCAGTTTCTGTATTTGCTGATAGCCTTGCCTTTGCTTATACTAGGCCTTCATCATAAGTGAATAAAGTGGGAGTAATGTGGGCTTTGAAGTTTCTTACTCTTATGGTGAACCTCAGAGCCTCAGGTTTCAAATTACCTTTCTGATATATATGTGTCTTAAGGGTGGGACCTGGTTTACCAGAAGTTTTTATTTTGTTTGTTTTTTTATCCTCAATCTCTGTTCCTGCTTCAGGTTTGTTTTCCTTTTGTGTTTTACCTTTGAGGTAGTCAGACTGCTGTAATTTATTTGTTATTAGGTATATATTAGCTTGGTTGTGTGGGTAGTAGGAAGTTGGGGATATTCTATTGATTCTATCATTTTCAGATTAAATTTTAATTATAGGTAGTCTCAGTATCTTTGAGTTTTAAGGTATGACCTTCTCAGAAGTCCTTTCCTCAGTACAGGTGTATTTCCTATTCCCTTTCTCCAATTGCATTGGGTTTTCCATTTATTTATTTATTTACTTACTTATTTATTTATTATTGAATTTAATGGGTTGACATTGGTTAATAAAATTATACAGGTTTCAGGTATACAGTTCTACAATACATCATCTGTATATTGCATTGTGTATTTACAGCCTCAAGTCAAATCTTCTTCCATAACCATTTTCCTGCCTCTACCTTCTCCTACCTCCCCCCCCTTTTCCTTCTGGCAATCACCATACTTTTGTACTTTTGTCTGTGTTCATGAATCTTTCTTTTTTTTTCTTTGCTTAACCCTTTCACCCTTCTCACCTAGCCCCCAACCCTCTCCTGTCTGACAGCTGTCAGTCTGTTCTCTGTATCTATGAGTCTATCTCCACTTTGTTCGTTAGTTTATTTTGTTCATTAGATTTCATATATAGGTGAGATCACGTGATACTTATCTTTCTCTGACTGGCTTATTTTACTTAGCATAATATTCTCTAGATCCACCCTTGCTGTTGCAAAAAGCAATATTTCCTTCAGTTTTAAGGCTGAGTAGTATTCCATTGTGTAAATGTACCACAGCTTTTTGGTTCACTCATTTACTGATGGACACTTGGGCTCCTTCCAAATCTTGGCTACTGTAAACAATGCTGCAATGAACATAAGGGTGCATATACTCTTTCAAATCAGTGTTTCAGGCTTCTTTGTATAAATTCCCAGAAGTGGAATTGCTGGGTGATAAGGCAGGTCTATTTTTAATTTTTTGAGGTAACTCCATACTGCTTTCCACAGTTATTGCACAAATCTGCATTCCCACCAATAGTGCACAAGTGTTTCTTTTTCCCCCACATCCTTGCTGACACATTGTTGATTTATTCATTATTCTTTCTTCTTTCTTTCTTTCTTTCTTTCTTTCTTTCTTTCTTTCTTTCTTTCTTTCTTTCTTTCTTTCTTTCTTTCTTTCTTTCTTTCTTCTTTCTTTCTCTTTCTTTCTCTCTTATTTATTTATTTATTTATTTATTTATTTATTTATTTATTTATTATTTATCTATCTTAATCCTCACCCAAGGATATGTCTATTGATTTTGTTGTTGTTGTTAATCCACACCCGAGGATATTTTTTCCATTGCTTTTCAGAGAGAGCAGAGAATGGAAGGAAGGGAGGGAGGCGGGAGAGAGAGAAAAACATTGACATGAGAAAGACACATTGACTGGTTGCCTCCAGCACGTGCCAGACCAGGAGCAGGGAGGGAACTGCAACCCGGGTATGTGCCCTTGACCAGGAATCGAATCTGCAATTGTTCGGCATTCTGACCACTGAGCTACACTGTCCACGACTGTCTACTGATTTTTTAATTAATTAATTAATTAAAATGTATCTGTATGGATTTCAGAGAGAGGAAAGGAGAGAGAGAGAGAGAGATAGAAACATCAATGATGAGAGACTCATTGATCAAGCCCACAACTGGGGCATGTGCCCTGACGGGGAATTGAACCCTGATCGCCTGGAGACCAGGTCGACGCTCAACCGCTGAACCACGCTTGGCTGGGCTGTCTACTGATTTTTAAAGTGAGAGGAAAGTAGAAAGAGAAAGAGAGAGAGAAACATCTACTTGAGAAACATCAATTTGTTGCCTCCTGTACACGCCCCAACCAGGGATCAAACCAGCAACTAAGGTATGTGCCTTGACCAGGAATGGAACCCCCCACCTTTTGGTGTATGGACAATGCTCCAACCATCTGAGCCACTGAACTAGGGCTCATTGTGATTTTAATTTGCATTTCTCTGATCATTAGTAACAAAGAGCATCCTTTCACATGTCTACTGGCCATCTGTATGTCTTCTTTGGAGAAGTGTCTATTTCGATGTTTTGCCCACCAGTGCCCCGAGGGTTACAGTTTTTGTTTACTTTAACCTAATAACATTTGTTGCATCAGGATATATGGGAAAGACCTTCCAGTGGAATTTCATTTCCCCCTATCACAGTAACTTCTTTCTCCTCTGCAGTTATGCACCATGAGGGAAATAACTCCAGGGCTCTGTCAGTCTTTTTCTGTGAGTGCCTAGTGGGGTCTTAGAGAAGGGCTATGTGATGATATGGACTCCCCCCTGTGTTTTCAGACTCCAAGAGCTTCATCCTTGTTATGCCAGTGAACATTCAGTCTCTATTTATTCACCAGCCACCCCACCTGAACTCTTGTCTCTGGTTTCCAGGTGAATGTGCCCTGGTTAAGTGAGGTCTCCAATTTTGTTTCTCCCAGGGGGCACCAGGCTCTTCTCAGATTTTTGTGTCAAGTGCTTGTACTACAACCTCGGAAACTGGATGATATTCAGAAAAGCCTCAGACTTGCAATTCGTCTACCTTGTTTTCACTGTGTGTTTCGAGCCGATGCTTCTTCCAGATTTCTATACCCTTGTGGGTAAAGCAAACACTCCATATTATGGTTTCAATATCTTCGATTTCTTTATGAAAAATACTTTGCTAACATTAAGAAATATGTTTTAATACAGGATGTTTAAAATAAAATGTTATGTGATACATACATTTCTAATAATATTTGTGTGTATATAAGTAAAGAAGGCACAATAAACATGATCTTAAAATATAAAGTCTCAAGCAAAATAGAAGTGTATTTCTTGCTCATTTATCAGCACTTAATGAATGGTTATGACAGTGTGTTGCTTTTCCCCACAGTCATCCAGAGTCATAGGCTTGGACTGCAGGGTTACTCTAGATATTGATTCCAAACAGAGAGCTAAGCAAAAACAAGAGCATGGGAGTGTGTGTATGAAAAACTTTAATGGGTTAACCCATGAAGTGGAAAGTACCACTTGGCTGCACTTCATTGGCTAAAATTTAGTCATGTTGACATAGTGGAGTACACTAAAAGGGGAGAAAGGTTGTCTAGCAGAGTGCCCAGGAAAAAGAGAACATAGATTTAGGTATGAAGTTAGCATTTTTTTGGAAAAAGCAGAAAGGACACAGACTTCTCTGAAGGATGTATCAAGAATCTAATTCATTTTGGAGCAGTTTAACCCAAATACTCAGACACTCCTAAAAACCATAACTCTCAATATAATAAGCACACAAAAAACTCAAACTTTTAGAAAAAAATCATAGAATTCTTTAGCAATGAAAGCAAATACAATATATGTTAAGTGAATTTTTTTTTAATTTCCATAACAATTCACTGCATTCTTGGAGAAGATGACATGATTTTGCCAACCTTTTAAGTTTTACCTTTAATCACCATAAAATAAAATAGATTATACAAAAATGCTAAAATATAAAACTGTTTTACTTTAATTCTGCTCATTCAAGATAGCAAAGGGACTGAATTATTATTTTATTTGAAATTTAATTCAGGTGATATTATTTTTTCATTCCCTCTCTCTTATTTTAGTAACATATATTTAGCTGTAAGTAATACTTTGAACAAAGCAGTGGTTTTCAAACAGTGTTAAAAACAATGCTCAAAACAATGTTTGTTAATAACCTCTTGGAGTGTTGAGTTCAAATGTAGATCCCTAGGACCATTACTCAGAGACTGATTATATGAATATAGCGGAATCCAGTAATATCTACATTTACTCACCCACCAGACTAATTTATCACAGGTAATGCATGCTATATAACTTGAAAAATATACCTTTTTTTAAAAAAATGAGAGTCTCTAATCTTTTCACTCTCCTCTCAATGACCAAAATATTTTCTGAAATCAAAGCATTAGTTTAACATTTTAGTAGCAGAGCTTTGCAAAATCAACACCCTCTTCCCCCCTAGAGAGGCAAAATTCTCTAAAACAAGAAGCTGAGGTAAGGTCACCTGTATATCTACAACCTTAGCCCCTGGTAAAATTTAGCAAATCTTTAACAATGAATAAAAATAATACATTTCAGTTAGAAAGAGTTATTTAGTGTGGTGTTGGTTTATGATTTGGTTTGTGTTTCTCTATAATGTTTACATTTCTGCTATGATAATTCTGGATGATTATTTAGAAAATTATGACAAAAAGTATTTCATCTGAGTAAAATTGTCAAATTGAAAGCTTGCTGATTCTTAGTCTGTATTTGTAAATACTGAATATCAGATAGACAAAAGATCATTAAATTTATAAATATTGATGGAATTGGAGTACATTTACCATGCTTATCTTAATAACTTAAAAATATTATTTTACACAAATAGAAAATAATTAATTTTTTTAAAATTAGATACTTTTTTCAAGTTATGAGGTCTATTTTTCTAATGGGAAACTCTTTCTGAGACACAGAGTGTCTTAATTTTTTCAGGGACTTAGACATGTAGCTTACAGTGGTTAAGTCTTCAATGTCTACAATTGATCAATTAATCAATTCTAATACTTGATCTGTTGTTAACAAATTAAGAGTATATAAGTACTGGGCTGGCTGGGTGTGGCTCAGTGGTTGAGCATTTACCTAGGATCCAGGAGATAGTGGTTCGATTCCTGATCAGGGCAGATGTCCGGGTTGCCGGCTCGAGGATCCTCAGTCGGGGGCATGCGGGAGGCAGCCGATCAATGACTCTCTCATCACTGATGTTTCTATCTCTCTCTCTCCCTCTCCCTTCCTCTCTCTGAAATCAATAAAGATATATTTTTAAAAAAAAAAAAAGTGTATATAGGTACTGAACATTTCATCTCCACTGTTTTTGGCAGATGAAAATATGATACTAATTCTTTCTTTCAAATTTTTTTCTTTAAGGTTTATTCATCTTCTCACATTGTTTCTGTTTTAAATAATCTTTCCCCAGCTTTACTCTGATATGGTTTTCATATAATATTTTGTAGGTCTAAGGTGCACAACATGATGGTTTGATACAGGTATATAATGTGAAATAATTACCACATAAAGTTAGTTAGCAGCTCTATCACTCTGCATGACTACTTACTTTTGTATGTTTGTATGGTGAACATATGAGATTCACTCTCTTAGCAACTGCCAAGTATATAATTCAATATTGTCAATTATATTCACCACTCTGTACACTAGGTCTACAGAACTTATTTATCTTCTAACTGGAAATTTGTACACTTTGACCAACATCTCCCCATTTTCCCTCTCCTTCAGCCCCTGGTAACCATCATTCTACTATCTGTTCACATGAGTTTTTTGGTGTTTTGTTTTTTTTTTAATATTACACATGAAAGTGAGGTTACACAATATTTGTCTTTCTCTATCTTATTTATTTCACTTAGCATAATGCCCTCAAGGTCTATCCCTGTTGTCACAAATGGAAGGATGTCTTCTTTTTTATGGTTAAATAATGCCCCATCATGGACGAATAATGCCCTGTATATATACCATATTTTATTAATCCATTCATTCATTGATGGACCCTTAGGTTGTTTCCTCTTTGGGTATTATAAATAATGCTGCAATGAACATGGCTCTGCAGATACTCTTCAAGATAGTGATTTAATTTCTTCAGATATATTCCCAGAAGTGGAATTGCTAGGTCATATGGTAGTTTTATTTTTAATTTATTACGAAAACCCCATATTGTTTTCCCTAGTGGCCTCATCAATTTACATTCCCTCCAACAGCACAGGGTTCCCTTTCTCCACATCCTAGGCAACACTTTTTATCTCTTGTCATTTTGAAAATAACCATTTTATCAGGTGTGAGGTGCTATCTCATTGTGGTTTTGATTTGCATTTCCCTGATGATTGGTGATGTTGAACATCTTTTCATGTACCTATTGGTCACTTCTAGGTGTTCTTTGGAAAAATGTCTATTCAGGTCTACTCCCATATTTTAACCGGATTGTTTTTGTTTTCTATTGAGTTGTGGGAGTTTTCTATGTACTTGGGTGTTAACTCTTATCTAACATATGGTTCGCAAATATTTTCTCCCTTTCTGTAGGTTGCTTCTTTATTCTGTTACTTTTTTCCTTTTGCTGTGCAGAATCTTTTCAATCTGACATAGTCTGATTTGTTTATTTTTCATTTTGTTGCCTGTGTTTTCGGTGTTATATCTGTATCACATTGGAAGAACCCATCAGTGGCCTCTTCTAAGTCTTTATTGACTGGCTTTCGAGAATAAATACTTTTTAGCAGCCCTCTTAGGGATTCTGATGTTTTTTCATACCTTTTCTATGTCTACAATAGCCCACACTTTTTGTTCCCTCTTGTGGGATGTTCTTACTAGTGCATGCCTTCTCTCCATCCTGCAGAGTCGGACCCAGTGCTGACAGCTTCCCTTTTGCTTTCCCTAGGGAGCACTAGCTGTGTAATTTGTGTGGCTTCTCCTACTCCACAGAGTTGGGTGGGCTTTCTGTCAGTGTTCACTAGCCAGCCTGTAAAGGCTGGCTCTCCCTGCCATGGAGAGTGCCCTCAGGAAACCAGCAATGAAGCTGGGAGAGGGAGGCCATGGTTAGGCTAAGTGGAGCAATGAGAGTGCCTATTGGCCAGTTGGGGGGATCCATGAGCAACATGCCCCCAGCGGCTCTTGGAGAGGCTTACTGACAGTGAGTCGGATCTGCTTGCTTTTAGTGCCCTCCGAGAGCCCTGTGTGATGTTCTCCTAGCCTTTCTCCACACTCCACTTGTGCAACACACAGTATTCTGAATGGGATGGGAAAGAAGTGGGTATCTTTGGCAGCACCCCACACAGCTGGAGGAGCCAGGGACACTCTCACTTTCCCCTGCAGGAGAAATCAGTTCCAAGTTCTCTGTGCCATCTTATGGGAGGGGTAATACAAGGGAAGTGAAACTATTTCCCTTACTCTTTTAAATGTGTTCAATCTCAGACTTTTTGCTCCAATCGTGTGCTGGAATTCTCCACTGGACTTTCACAAAGATCTCTCATCAGCGGTGATTTTTTAAACCTGTGTTCTTTGGGAGGAAATGGTTGAAAACTTTTATTCCATCATGCTGATGATGTCACTCTGTTCCTTTTAAATGCCTGTAAGAGGTACTCTTCAGGTCTTGCTTATTTGTTTATTTTATTTAAAATATTTCACCTCTTATAATTTGCATTACATAAATGTTACAGCAATATTACTATTATTATACAAATATATACCTTGCTGGAAACCATTATTTGTAAAAATAACATTTCTCATAATGCTTTTATGATTGCATTTTATTTTTTAATAATAGAATAAGAACTGTAATGTTTCAAGGTTTAGAAGTGCTAAAACAATGTCTAATGCTGCTCATATTTTAGAAAAATATATTTTTGTTTTTACACTTAAATTTTAATGTATTTCAGTGATAGATATTTCAGTGATAGATACTATAAATAATAAATTGTATATGAAATACAATTTATTGATTATATATAAACATTTTTATTTGAATATGATATACTTTTATAGCACACACACACATGCATACACACATTTACCCTGAACTTCAAAAGAATAATCTCAAGACTATTATTAATTATAAATACTAATGTTTGTGAAGTGGCTTAACATTGCCTAATAAGCACTAGGTAAATGTGTCCTATTATTACTAATAGCAGCAGTGTTTATGCATATATATGTGTGTTTGTGTGTGTATATATATATATATATATATATATATATATATATATAGTTGTTGTTAATCCTTACCTGAGGATACTTTTTCCATTGATTTTTAGAGAGAGTGGAAGGGTGGAAGGGAGGGAGAAGGGGGAGAGAGAGAGGAAAACATGGTTGTGAGAGAGACACATCCATGTATTGGTTACCTCCAGTAAGTGTCCTGATCAGGGAGGATTGAACATGCAACCAAGGTACTTGCCCTTGACTGGAAATCGAACCCACGAACCTTTGGTCTTCAGGCCAGTGCTCTAACCACTGAGTAACACTGGCCTGGACTATACACCTATATTTTTAAATATAAAAGTAAACGAATGGCATATGCCTCAAAGAAGTAATAGCAGTTATCACACAATTAAGTAAAATAAAGAATAGTGAATGTATAACCTCAGATATGAACATTAAATATAAAATAATCTGGGGAAAAAATGCATAGTGAATGAATAGGCAGAAATGGAATACAACTGAAGTAATTTTGACTGTCCACACTTGCAGTTCTTTTATTTGGATTTCTTCATCTTGCAATCTTTCTCTCTGATATTTTCTCACTTTTACTTGTTATTCTTACCTTTCTGATATTTCTATTTTCTTTCCTTTTCCCTATTATTTATACTGGAATTATTTTAAACATAGAATTATGTTTACTGACAAAATATTACTCAACTATTTTATAGATGTGTCTAATTATTTAAGCTATAGTTAGTCTTGGACAGCAGTAAACCGTCTATGGATCGTTTACAGTAGCAAATTAAGCAGAATCCTTCTTCACTTAAAAGAATACCTGATAACAGAAGGTCCTAATAAGTGTTTCTCAAAGTACTAACTACATATTTGCCATGTCAAAACCTAAGTAAAGGTTTTGTCAGTTGTTGCTTACAGAGTCATTCCAGTGTTACACTGTTTCTGACATGATGATGACTTGTAGTGACAAGGCCGACAGGTACTCTGATGTCAGTCAGCATCATTATGGATCTGTCTCGATCTGAAAGTTACACAGCACCACTTAGAGGAAGCGTTTTTTTCATAGTGCAATAGGAACCGGTCCATCATGGCTGGAAGGGGTCTTTGCCAAGCAAATGGTTGCCACTGTGTTTGCAGGTTCTAGCCAATTTCCTCTTCCTATAATTAAAGTAAAAATCCATTCCCTTTGTTAAAATACTGTGGTGGTATTCTGACTAGCAAAAAACACTAGACCTCTCAGTCCTGTGATTTCTTCATTTTTGTTCTACTTCTTTCCAAACATTAATTTTAGGAAAGTTAAATATTATAAAAAACTCTTTAAAAAGCAAAAATTTCCACAATTCAGAGACATCATTAACATGTTACAAGATTTTGGTATATAATTAATTCAACTCCTTATCCATGTTGTTTGAGTAATATAAATTGGCTAGATCAGAAAGGATTCAGGCTGACTTGTGGCAACAGCCTTCCAGGTACTTAGGGCAGACTAGTTTTCTAACTTTCACTGCATGTTTTTCAACATTTTTTTTTACTGTCACATAGAGTTTTGGGGCAATGAGGCTGCTGGTAGAGCCTAGGAACATTGTTTGGTTTGGGACAGATTTGAGTCCCAGATCTGTCACCAGCTAGAAATGTGACTTGGGGCAAGTTATTTAAAATGAGTTATTTAAAATGTCTTAGTTTCTGTTTCTTCAGAGGGCAAAAAGGGCTCAATAAAGTCCTAACACCTACATTTATCATTATTACATTGATATATCAATTTAAGTGGTCTGTAAATATGAGTTATTATTATTCCATGATTTGCAAAGGCCACAGGATCTCTTTGGAGAGAAACATTTAGCATGTAAAAACGGCACGAAGTAGTCTTACTCTTACTCGTTGTGACGCACTGCATTCTTTTCCATTTGATAACTTTTCATGTCAATTAAATTTTTCTAATGATGATTCACAAAATTTGTTCTACACATATTGACTCATGAGCCATGGTTAATAAAGCAGAGTTCTAGAGAAAACGAGTTTTGTACTGTGAGCTTAGATATAGGAAATTGTCTTGAAAATAACACATCAAGAGAGAGAAGAGCAGTTAACTTCAGGTATTTAGAGGTAAATCATAGTGGCACAGGTCATTGTAATGGGAAAAGTGATAAAAAGGTGTTTGGTGTTTGCAAAGATCACAGTCCATGTGCATCAGGACCAGCATCAACAGAGGACATTATGAGCAGTGAACATTGAAATTCTGCATCACTGTAAAAGCAGATCTGACAATAAGTGAGAATCAGAGAATCCTTCCCTGGCAGTTTCCTACAGAGTGGAATGGGTGGGGAGGAGACTGGGCAAACTCTAGACTTTTGCCACTCAAATTGATGGATGCTTGTGTTATTGGAATTTAAACCATAAATTTAAATACTGCAGTATATTATGTTAAGAATTTAACATATTTAACATACAAATGGAGAAGTTTGGTTGACTATATACATACACAGAGAGGGTCCTATTTTTTCTTTATTTTTCACTTACCAATAAATGCAAACATTTCCCATATAATCACATATTATCTTACATTTTAGTAACATATATGTGTAAATATATAATATTTATTTACTCATGCACTATTGTTTCATGTTTATTTTTCTAGTTTTTTTTATTTTTAATTACTTTTATTTATTGATTTGAGAGATGACAGAGAGATGGATTTGTTATTCTATTTATGTATTCAGTTGCTTCTTTTTTTTAGAAACTTTATTTTCCATCAACTTAATTTCCATTTTGTTAAGAGTTTGTGGAAGAACAGCTTGACCATTCAGTGGTTGTCCCTACGCATTCAGTGGCCTGAGCGGTGGGGCCTGCAGCCCCGTCTTCAGTGGCAGGCTGAGCGTCCAGACTTCAGGAGGAAGCTGCCTAATGGGCACGGGGGCACCTGCGCCTTTCGGCCAGTCTGTGACCTCAGGCTGAGCAGCGGCGACCTGGGGAGCTGGAGCGTCCGTTCGCCCTGCACCTCCTCCTTGGTCACGGCCTTTTCAGCAGCGGCCTGCTCCTCCTTTCCAATCTCTTCGGGATCCCTGTAGAAGCAGAGATCAGGCATGACCCCCCTTGGGTGTTCATAGGAGATGGTGCCACGCGTGAGCAGTACTTCCCAGGCCAGCATCCACCACACCAGACCCACTGAGTGACCCCTTGTTGCTGCAGGAGGATGGCAGTGTCCACATGGCACAGAGGAGAGTCCTTGTTACCCAGAGCAGAGTGATGGCGGGCAGGTTGGCACAGGACCTGTGAGAGGCCTTCTCTGTGAGAGGCTGGTGGTCAGCCCCGGGGTCAGTAACCACCAGGAGCCCTGGCTTCCAGAAGGCTGCCTGGGTCTGGTCCCTGAAGGGTCCAGGAGTGAAGCGGCCAGCAGTGGGAGCGGCTCCAGTGGCAGCCACCAACTCCAGCACTGCTCGCTGGCTGGCTTCCTGAAAACATGACACTGAGGTCCGCAGGGCTTCAGTGGCAGCAATGGCAGGAGCTGCCAGAGGAAGCTTCTTGCAGTTCCCTCCAGGCTGATGATGCAGATGCCATGACCTTCCTTTTGTAGATGGACTGCTCCATCTGGAAGTCAAGGTGGGTGCCACCTAAGCGGGTTCCTGCTGCAAGGAACTCGAGACCATCTTCCTCCTTCGTTTGCTGGAGATCAAGGGCTCTGGACGTTATGAAAGTTTCCCTTTAAGTTGCACGGAAACTGAGAACTCTTACATTTTTAATATTGGAACATTTTCTGGGACTTTTGCAATAAACTTTCAAAACCTTGTATTTTACTTTTATTTATAATTGTTATTTTGCTTAAGGTTTATTTGATATAAATTGCCACCTACTGGTAATAGTGAGTTTTCAAATTGCTTTTTAGCTATCAGGAGTTCAAAATGAAGGTTTAGGTAGAATAACCTGATTACGATAGCATTCAGAATGGAAAAATAAAGCACTTGCTTTCGGCTGCTTGGTGTATTGTTATGTATAAACAAAATTAGAAAGGTGTGTCTTGATCTCATCCTCCCTCTAAAACAGCTTTATATTTTTAAAAAGTTAAACATCTTGAGAAAAATGTATTTTTATTTTCCACTAAAACCAAATTAATCCTAAAATAATTATTCATCACAATTAGACGTAATTATTAGAAAAGTATGCAACCGTTAATATATGTAGTGCATTTTTATGTTTAAATGACTACGTCAGCAGCAAGGAAAATAATGACTTGTTTTATTTGATTATATGAGTAAAGTAAGTCGAGATTCTGATGAAAAGTTTACCATAAATCCCATAGCACAAAACTGTGGATGTCCATGCTTCTTTATAAGTCACAAACAAGCAGGCACTTACATCCATGAAGTTTACCAAACAGTGACTGCTGAAAATGTTTTCCCCAGTAGAGCAAATGTTCAAAATAGCTCCCCACAAAATTTCAGAAATTATTAGTTTTGAATAGTGGTAACAGTAAATTAATTGCAGGTTTGTTTCAAGTTCACAGCAGTTTGACAGCGCTCTAGTATCCCCATCACATAGCCAGTACCTCCACGGGTCTCCATCAGTCTGTTAAGGTGTGTTACAGGGTGAAAGTCTCCTTTCACTCCTGTCGCGAACTTCTTCCTGAAGCTGAATGGTAAGGAACTATGAATGTACAAATACAAATTTCCAAGGGTTGAAAACAAAACTGAGGCACTAGAAACAAAATGTAAGTTAATACAAAATTATCACAAATTTGGATATGTGAAATCATGTTATTGAGAAACTAATGTGTTATCCCAGAAAATATTAATGACTACAACAAAAACTTATATTTGTGGTGCTGGGAAGCAATTTTTCAGACCTCAGAATATTGCTGCATCTTGGCAGAAATGTCACTCTCTTCTATAATCTGTAATTTGAAATTAATTAATTATTTTCCCTCCTTGTTTATTTTAAGCTACTATGGTTTTAAGAGTGACTTTTTGCTGTGGTAAATGATAAAATAAAAGTCATCAAAAGGAAGTTTCCAATTATGTATCTAGCAATTGTTTCATTTCATTTGCAATTTTTCTCACTTCTTATTTTTCTAGTGTGTAATATGTGATAAGATTCATTAAAAATGTAAGAAACCCATATCAAAGTTGGGAGATATGGTAAAATGAACACTTAACCACCAGGACATTTAAAAACTAGATGTCTCTATTACCTTAAAGCTACTTGTGTGCTTCTCTCTTATCTTCCTGCCTCTTGCATAAATTTTGACTTTAACATATTTTTACTTTTGGTTTAAAATTTCAGTTTGATCTAATTTCACACCAACAGAAAATCACACAGAGGTTTAAAGGGAATTCTCATATGCTCTTTAACCAGATTCATGTAGTGTTTATATTTTCTCCGTTTTTCTTTATTGTTCTGTTATGTACATTTGCATATGTGTTTATGTCATTTTAAATAAAGTATTTGACAGTAAGGTAAAGACATGTAAATTATGCATGCCCTTTAATCCTAAATATTCATTATGTCTTTCTTAAGAACACAAACACTCTTACATAAGCACTGAGCAGTTATCAAAATCTGGAAACAACATTGAAACAATGCTATTACTTAATTCACGGTCCATATTCAAATGTCATCAAGCATCCCAGTAAGGGCCTTGATAGTAACTTTTTCCCTCCAGTCATGGGTGAAATTTAGAATGACTTTTATATTCAGTTGTTTGGTTTGCTTTAACCTTGCACAGTTCTTTAGGTTTACAATGTGGTCTTTCTGGAGAATAGGCCATTTATTGTGTGCAGTGCCTCTCAATTTAATTTTCATCTTGGTAGATTCAGGTATTGTACATTTTTGCTAGGGATATCACAAAAGTGATGTTTCCTTCTCAGTGCAACATATCAGAATGCATAAAATAGGACTTTATTCAGTGTTGCATTTCAACATTTTTTTGAGGTTGTGCCTACAAGAATTTCTGCCCATATAGTTACTTGTCTTCCCTTTTACTTAATAAATATTTGGAAGGAAAGCTTTGAGAGTCTTTAATATCCTGTTTCTTGCTATAATGTCAAAGTATCCACTGATATTTGTTGTTGTTACTTTGAGTTTACCAAAAATTTATTGAAGCAGAAACAAATTGGTCAAATCTGTGTTGGGAAAAAAGCAGTTTTAATGGTATTCAAAAATACTTTTTTAAAAAAAATTCTAGCACGAGACTTCTTCATAAGCTAGATTATATTATTTTTATGACTCTTTCAAACTTTTTGTTTATTATTTAGCATTTTAATACAAGGAAGGATATTCTTTTGTCACCATTTATTTTTTTATTCATTTATATAAGTGCTCTCATAGATTCCTACTTTATTCAACGGTAATCGATAAATATCATTATTTATTTTGATGCTCAAATTCTCCCAGAATTGACAACTGAGAGACACTTTGAATTAGCTCCTGTGTTCTATCACTGTGTTATTGTTTGAGAACTGACTTGTTTTCTGGAACAAGATGTTTTAGGCTAATTTTCTACTTTTCTGACTCAACCTTGGAATCTGTATTTCTTCTAAATATTTCTGGTTTCTTTCAATGAAAGATGTTATTTAGAAACTGAAATCTAAATACCAGACTTGCTCATTGTTAGTGATGTGACATAACTTCTAGTTCCTTTTGACAGACAAAGCTGAGACATCTTTCTCTCTCTCTCTGTCATACAAACACACACACACTTTTTGCTGATATCTCCATATCCAAGTCAATAGCACAGAGTACATCCTAGACTTTCCCCACTCCACATTTATAACATCATTTTCTAACAACAAGAAAAAAAAGAGTACTTTGCTTTCAATATATTTATTCATTTGCTCAGGAGTAGGATGCACAAAGAAAATTTTAAAAAATGTTCCGTGGTTATAATTATTGCTATTTGTATACAATACCATCACAATATTGCAATATTGTGTTTTACTTTTATATTTTCTATTATTTTTTAGTGTCTTTCTCTTTTTTTTTTTTTTTAATATATCTTTATTGATTACAGAGAGAGAAAGGAAGAGGGAGAGAGAGATAGAAACATTAATGATGAGAGAGTTGTTATAGATCGGCTGCCTCCTGCACGCCCCCGACTGAGGATGGAGCCCGCAACCCGGGCATGTGCCCTGACCAGGATTCAAACCTCAACCTCCTGGGTCCTAGGTCGATGCTCAACTGCTGAGCCACACCTGGCCGGGCTGTTTAGTGTCTTTTCATCTCAACTTGAAGAACTGTGTTTAGCAATGGTCTGTTGATGATAAAGTCCCTCAGTTTTTTTCTGATTAATTAAATTATTATGTGTTTCAGTGTAGACCTCTTTATATCTAACTTATTTGGAGGCTACTAGGCTTCATGAATCTGGATGTACATTTCTCTCCCCCCAAATTGGAAAGTTGTCAGCCATTATTTCTTTAAATAAGATGTATATCCTTTCTCTCTCTCTCTCTCTCTTCTCTTTCTGGAGCTTCATAATGTGTGTGTGTCAATTCACTTGATGGTATACCTTAAGTCCTGTAGGCTTCCTTTTCTCATTTTCATTTTTTTAAATTTTATCTCCTTTAACAGGTTAATTTCAATTGACCTGTTTTCAAGTTTGCTGATTCTTTCTTTTGCTTGATTGAAGCTGCTGTTGAACTTCTCTATTGAGTTTTTCAATTCAGTCACTATATTCTTTAATTTCAGGTTATCTTTTTGGTTCCTCTGTATGGTTTATGGCTTTTCATTGCTTACTGAAGAAATACTTTTATTCTTGTATTGTTTTCCCAATTTTGTTTTGTTGTTTCCTTGTGTTTTCTTATAGCTCTTTCAACTTCTGTAAAAAAAACAACTTTGAATTCTTTGTCAGCTAGCTCATGGATTTCTGTTTCCTTAAGGTCAGTTACAGGAGCTTTATTGCATTCCTTTGCTGGTGTCATGATTCTTCATGATCATTGTAACCTTGTATTAGTGTATGTGAATTTGAAGGAGCATTCTATAGGTTTATTTTGGTAGATAAAAACTTTAATCTCTGAGCTGGTTGACGAGTAGTGTCCTGAGAAGGCCACCGCTGGTATCTGTGAGCTTACTCTTGGGATGCAGGTGGCTATGGCTGGAGCCATGTCTGCTGTTGGGTGGGACTAGAGCCAGGTCCATGGGGAGCCTGGAGGAGCTTTCACTGGGATCATTGGAGGGTCAGGGCTCCCTCTAGGACCAGAGTTGGGCTCATGATCAGTGGACATTCCATTGGCGGTATGGCTAAAATAAATGTGGTAGTATTTCTGGACCTCTATTTTTTAATTTTTATATTTAAAAATCAAAATTTAGTATTATAAATTCTCCAAGTATGCTATTTATTTAAAAAAATATTTTACTATCTTCAGTCAAGTTAATTTTTTATCATAGGTAATCATCTTAGTTTCTAGTAAAAAAAAAACCCTTCTGGATTATGATTAGGGGTTCACTGAATCTATAAATTGACTCATGAAACATTGAAATATTAACAATAATGAAGCTCTCAGTTCATAAGTGTGGTATATATTCTCATTTACTTTAGTTATCATCAATTTCTGTTAGCAGTGTTATAGTTTCTAAAGAATATCTTGTACATTCTTTGTTAAATTATAATGAAATTATTATGTTTTTAAATGTTAATGTAAATAAATTTTAAATGTTAAGTTTCTAAATATTTATGGTGATACAGGCTTTGTATCCTGCTGTTTGCTAAATTCACTTATTAGTTAGAGTAGTTAATTTATAGATTTTGTTGTATAGACTGCCTCCCTCATTTTCTATTTTCTGTCTACATGACTTCTTTTTCTCTTCCTCGCCTTGTTGCTATGGCCAAGGCTGTAGTACGATGTTGAACTGATGTGGTAAGAGTTAATAACCTTCTCTTGTTCCTCATCTTAGGAAGAAAATATTCAATATTTCACCATTAGGCATCAATAGGATGCTAGCTGATTTTTTTTTCTGTGTGAGGTAGGGGCATTGTCAGCTTGAGGAAGTTTTCATCTACTTTAATTTGCTGAGTGTTTATATCCTTGGTGAGTGTTCAATGTTTTCAAGTTTGTCTCACTGGGCCTCTGAAAGTCTCCCTCACACATGTTCAGTTCAACAACTAGCTAAGCTTTTGGGTGGTAGTTTAGTCACAGATTTCTGAGTTTTTCCACTTCATGAAACTTTGTCTTCATGACAAAGCAAAGGCTTTGCCTCACTTTCCAGCCATTTTGGCAGCCCTGGGCTCTGTCCTTTAACTCCTAAGGCTAATCAAATTGGAACTTTCTATTGTGTTTCACCAGCCTCATGTTTTGTGGAGTGAGAAGTGTCCTCATGGAGAAAATGAACCCTCATGAAAACAATTATCACTCATTACTATTTATCTGTTTAATATTTTGCTTGGTCTTCCCGTTTATTTCCTGCATTTTTTTTCAATCTCCAATTACAGCAAATAATGTTTGAAAAATATTTTTCTAGATTTTTATTTGCTATCTGCTGTAAGGTTAGTAGTATAAAAGCTCACCCACCATAGGCAGCAGTGAATCTCCCATCTAGTGATTTTATTTTTTGATCAGTTTTTGTTTTAAGGATTGCTTTAAATTCGTTTTATAATACAAAAAAGTAAGTGTATGTGTGTGTGTCTTTTACATACACATATATGATACATATCCATAAATTATTGCTATTTGTAAATATTTTACATGATTTTATAAACAGAAAAGTTTGCTTTTAAACACCATTTTGATCAATTATAATCTCTTAGTGACAGATAACAGAAAAGAGAATTTATCATAAAACAGATAAATTAGATTCTCAAGATCACTATTAAGTAGCAGATGCACAATTCAAAACAGATCTAACTGACAAAATCATTTATTTATTCAGACAAGTATTAATTGAGATTGCTATACTTCATAGATAAGAAAAATAAACAATCTCAAAAATACATATAGTTAATAATTAAACATGTTTGCAGATTGTCTTAATGTTTCTTTAGCTTATTTTAATGGATCATGTGTAATTATAAATATGCTTGAAAAATCTGTTATAATCTGATAAAAGTTTAAATCAATACTGTGAATATTTTAACTAAAATGTTACTTCTCAAAATAATTTTTATTGCTTATTTTAAAGAAAAACAACCTTACTCTCTGTTCTAAAAAGTAAAACCCAGCTCGATGGTGACTTCAGTAATTCAGGGTAATTCTGTGAAGACCTATATCATTGTCTTGATTAAATAAAGGCACCACTTTCTCAGAGGAATTTTGCCAAATAAAATACTTAGAGATATTCTTCTAAGAGGATTTAGAAATTCAAAATCTACACAACGTATTTTGCATTTGGGGGACAGGGCCTATGTGTTTTATATCTGAGCCCCTAAACCTGGCACATTGCCTAGAATTTGTTAGTAATTGCATTGCATGGATAAAAATTATTAATAGCTAACATGGAAATTTAACACCTTGTGATAATATTAGTATACATCGGAGCTCATTTTTCCACACTATTGTTGATGTAGACCTTAGGAATTTCTGAGCTACTAAAATAATGGTATCGTGATCAGGAGAACAACTAAAAATCAGTTTGTTTTAGATGGTTTATGCTTTGACTTACTACATACATCTCCAGTTTAAATAATATATTGTTAAATCACAAGTGAGGGGAAATAATTGATAAAAGGTATAAAAAACAAGTAATGAAATAGTAAAGGGCTTTCATATGATAGTCAATTTATGTTTATATATTTTTCTATAAATTTGTTCTGAATTTTTACAAAACACCAATAGCATATAAGTCAGGGTTATGAACTAGTACAATCATATTAGAAAGAAGAGTTAATACTGAACTTTCTTTTCTACTACTATTTGAATACAACCACATCTTTGAAATGCTGCTACCTTAAATTCCACAAACTTAATTGTCATAGAAGGAAATAAAAGCTGTTAACTGAATTCAGTTATTTACTATTAATCAAGGATTCTCATGGGCAATAAAAACTATTTGATATTTATCCATTGATGACAGTAGATTGTTAAAGTCCCTCACTTTGACTGTATTGTTTTTGATCTCTCCCTCAAAGTCCACCAAAAGACTTTTATATATTTAAGTGCTCCTATATTGGATGCATATATGTTTACTCAGGTTGTATCCTCTTGTTGGATGGATCCCTTTATTAATATGTAGTGACCTTTTTTGTATCTATTATGGCCTTTGTTTTGAAGTCTATTTTGTCAGATATAAGTATTACTACCTCAGCTTTTTTTTAAAATTTCGATTTGCATGAAATACTTTTACCATCCCTTCACTTTCAGCTTGTATGTATCATTTGTTCTGAGATGAGTCTCTTGTAAACATCTAGCTACACTATATCTTTTGATTGGAATATTTACTGCATTTACATTTAAGGTTATTGTTGATAGATATTTATTTATTGCCATTTTTTTATGTCTCTGCTCCTCTCTTTCTATTTCTTCTTTTTCTTAAAGCAGGCTCTTTAGCACTTCTTGCAATGCTAGTTTGGTGGTAATGAACTCCTTCAGTCTTCTTTTATTTGGGAAGCTCTTTATTTCTTTTTTTCTTTCATTTTTATTATTATTATTATTATCATTTACTTTATCTTTATTGTTGAGACCATTACAGATGTCCCTCTTCTAACCCTACTGATCCCCTCCACCCCACATCCATCCCATCCCCAGGCCCTCCCCACACCAATGTCCACGTCCATGGGCCAAGCCCATACACATACAAGTTCCCTGATTAATCTTACCCCACCCACACTCCCCTTCCCGCCTTCCGTCTGAGATCCCTCAGTTTGTTCCAAGCTTCTATGTTACTGGATCCACTTTGTTCATCAGTTTACTTTGTTTATTATATTCCACATATAAGCGACATCATTTGGTGCTTGTCCTTCTCCAACTGTCTCATTTCACTTAGCATAATACTCTCTAGTTCCCTCCATGCTGTGCCAAAGGTGAAAAAGTTCTTCCTCTTCACAGCCACATAGTATTCCATGGTGTGAATGTCCCACAGCGTTTTTATCCACTCATCTACTCATGGGCACTCATCTACTGTTTCCAGATCTTAGCTATTATAAATTGCGCTGCTATGAACATAGGGGTGCATAAGTTCTTTGCAATTGGTGTTTGGGGTTCCTTAGGATATATTCCTAGAAGTGGGATCACTGGGTCAAATGGTAGGTCAATTTTTAATCTTTTGAGGAACCTCCATACTGCGTTCCATAGTGGCTGCACCAGTCTGCATTCCCACCAGCAGTGTACTAGGGCTCCCCTTTCTCCACACCCTCACCAGCACTTGTAGTTCATTGACTTGTTGATGGCAGCCATTCTGACAGGTGTGAAGTGACACTTCATTGTGGTTTTAATTTGCATCTCTGATGATTAATGACGTTGAGCATTGAGCATTTTTTCATATGTCTCTTAGCCATTTGTATGTCCTCTTTGGAGAAGTGTCTATTTAGGTCCATTGCCCATTTTTTAATTGGATTGTTTGTCTTCCTTTTGTTAAGTTGTATAAGTTCCTTATATATTTTGGATATTATCTCTTTATCAGATGTGTAATTGGCAAATATATTCTCCCACACAGTGGGCTCCCTTTTCATTTTGTTGATTGTTTCTTTTGTGGTGCAGAAGCTTTTTAGTTTGATGCAGTCCCATTTGTTTATTTTCTCCTTAGTTTCTCTTGCCCTAGGAGATGTATCAACAAACATATTGCTAGGAGAGATTTCTGAGATTTTATTGCCTATGTTTTCCTCTAGGATTTTTATGGTTTCATGCCTTACATTTAAGTCTTTTATCCATTGTGAATTTACTTTTGTGTATGGTGTAAGTTGGTGGTCCAGTTTCGTTTTTTTGCATGTATCTGTCCAATTTTCCCAACACCATTTATTGAAGAGACTGTCTTTACTCCATTGTATGTTGTTGCCTCCTTTGTCAAATATTAATTGACCATAATGGCATGGTCAATTTCTGAGTTCTCTGTTCTGTTCCACTGATCAATATGTCTGTTCTTGTGCAATACCAGGCTGTTTTGATTACAGTTGCTTTGTAGTATAACTTGATCCTGGTATTGTTATCCCTCCAACTTTGTTCTTCTTTCTCAAGATTGCCATGGCTATTCAGGTCGTTTTTTGGTTCCAGATAAATTTTTGAAGTGTTTTTTCTAGATCTGTGAAATATGCTATTGGTTTTAATAGGGATTGTATTGTATTTATAGATTGCTTTGGGTAATATGGATATTTTAATGATGTTAATTCTTTCAATCCATGAACATGGTATATTTTTCCATTTGTTTATATCTTCCTCTATTTCTTTTTTCAGTGTCCTGTAGTTTTCTGAGTAAAGGATTTTTACATCTCTGGTTAAGTTTATTCCTAGGTATCTTATTTTTTCAGTTGCAATGGTAAATGGGATCATCTTTTTAGTTTCTGTTTCTGAGAATTCATTATTGGTATATAAAAATGCCATCTATTTCTGGGTATTAATTTTATATCCTGCTACCTTGCTGAATTCATTTATTAAATCTAGTAGTTTTCTGGTGGGAAGCTCTTTATTTCACGTTCAATTTTAAATGATTGCCTTGCTGAGTAGAGTAGACTTGGTTATGTTCTTACTTTTCATGATTTTGACTACTTCATGCCAATCCCTTCTGGCCTGAAGTGTTTCTGTTGAGAAATTAGCTGACAGCTTTATGGAAACTCCCTTGTAGGTAACTGACTGTTTCTCTCTGTATGCCTTTAATATTCTCTCTTTGTGTTTAATCTTGGCCATTTTAATAATAATGTGTCATAGTGTGGATCTATTTATGTTTATATTGTTTGGAACTCTCTGTGCCTCCTTAACTTGTGTGACATTTTTCTTCACCAGGCTAGAGAAGTTTTCTGTCATTATTTCTTCAGACAGGTTCTCTATCCCTTGCTTGCTTTCTTCTCCTTCTGGTACCCCTATGATGTGGATGTTATTACATTTCATATTGTCTCAAAGTTCCCTTAAACTATCTTCCAGTTTTTAATTATTTTGTCTATTTTCTGTTCTTATTGAGTGATTTTTTTCTACTTTTATTTCTAATTCACTGATATGATCCTCTGCTTCATACAGCAGTTCTCCCAGACAAAAAAAATCAACAAGGACACAGTGACTCTAAATGGCACACTAGATCAGATGGATTTAATTGATATTTACAGAACATCTCATCCCAAAATAGCAACATATACATTCCTCCTAAGTGCACATGGAACATTCTCAAAGATAGACCACATGTTAAGACATGAAAGAAGGCTCAACAAATTTAAGAAGACTGAAATACTGAGCATCTTCTTTGACTACAACAGCATTAAAGTAGAAATCAGCCACAATAAAAAAAAGCTTAAAAATATTCAAACACATGGAGGCTAACTAGCATAGTTTTAAACAATGAATGGGTTACCAATGAGATCAAGGAAAAAATAAGTTACCTGGAAACAAATGAAAATGAACACACAACCACCTCAAACCTATGGGACACAGCAAAAGAAGTTCTGAGAGGGAATTTGATAGCATTGCAGACCTACCTTAAGTAGGTCTCTCTATAAGTAAAATCTCTAGTAAACAATCTAACCTTACACTTAAAAGGGTTGGAAAAAGAACATCAGGAAAAACACAGAGTAAGTGGAAGGAAGGAAATGATAAATATCACAGCATTAATAAATGATGTAGAAACTGAAAAAACAAAAAACAAAAGAGCAATGAAACTAAAAGCTGGTTCTTTAAAAGGATAAACAAGATTGATGAACCTTTAACCAGACTCATCAAAAAAAAAAAAAAAGAGAGAGAGAGTGAACTCAAATAAATAAAATAAGAAATAAAAGAGGAGAGATAACAACTGACATCACAGAAATACAAATGCTTGTAAGAAGCTATTATGAACAACTATATGCCAACAATACAGACAGCCTGGGCAAAATGGACAGATACCTAGAAATAGACAATTCTTCAAAACTGAATCAGGAAGAAGCAGAACTCCTGAATAGACCAATAACAGCTAATTAAAGTGATGTAGTAAGAAAAAAACTTCCAGCAAACAAAAACTATTCAATATTTAAAAGTTTAGAAATGTTTTGCTGTTTGAATAAAAAATAAAGATGATGGCTACGAAATAAGTGTACTGCAATGATGAAAAAAGAAAAAACCCCAAAACAACTATCAATTCAATAATTACTCATCTCTTTTACATTTACCTATATCTAAACCCAAATTAACATGTGTACTTAATGAGATATGTAAGGAGACAGAGAAGTTCAGATATTAAGAGTGAAGTTCAGAATTCTAAGGTCTAAGCATGCTTTCTGGAATTTACCAACTCTGGGCTGTTTAGGGACATAAGGCAAACTACCCAAAGGAATGGAAACTGTAGAACACACACAAAAACAAATCTATTGTGATATACTTGAAGACATACACAGAAGGGAATGTTTGTGTGTAATACTTTTGTCCTCTAGCATTAAGTAAGCCATGTCCCTTTTGAGAAATAGTTTATTAAGGGATATATTTTTCTTTTTGAAACAAAGCTATTTTACTTTCACTGATGACCTTGGTCTGACCTTTTAGAAGTTGCTTGATTGAAATACTTCTCTATTTTTTACAATAGAAAAAAACAAACAAACACATTTGTTTTTCACACAAAGGAGCGTTCTTTGCACTTTTCCCCCATGCATATACTTTAAGAATGTCAAAGTGTTTACAAGGGAATATTATGTTAAAAATGTTATATTTTAAATATGGCTATAATCTTAATGTTAAAAATTATTAGTAATTCTAATTGCAAAATTCTTAGTGAATAAGACTGTGTTGGTTTAATCTGCCTCTCTTCCACATGATATATTCCCAGCTCCATCTCTTAATGTGTCTATATGCTCTCATTGCAATCACATGTACATGATATAAACAGAGACCTGTTTCTTGTGTTGTTTGTGGTTGTTTTATTATAAGCTGACACTTTTAGTACAAAGCATTAGAGATAAAGATGTTTTCCATTAAATACAAAGAAAATACACACCCATATATTTGACATGAGAATTCTATAGTTTTTTTGTTATAATATTTGTTTTCTGTTACAGAATCATAAGAGATATGATAGATATGTACATACACAGATACATACATCTATACACACATGCATATATATTCATACATATACTCACATGTGTACACATACATATTCACACACTTAGGAAAGAACATAAGGCATTTTAAGTAAGCTTTAAGAAACTAAAGTTGATATGTTTTTTATAGTATATTATCCATTGCTATATTAAAATATTCCCTAACAAACAATAAGACTTCTCTCACATAAGATCCTATAAATTTGTCACTCACTTACTTTATATATGTAAAAGAGAAAATATGAAAAAGAAACACTTTAAATAATAATTCACAAAAAAATAATAATTTACTTTTGAATGCTTTGATGTTCCCTTACTAAATAGATAATTTTATTATATCACTAACAACTGTAAAATGATAAAGATGAATTTTAAGAATAAGAAATGAGCACACACATTTTCGTATCTCCTTCTCAGAATCAATATATAGTAAAGAAACTGAAAATTAAAATGTAACTAAAAACACATTTAAGCAAAAATACAAAATAAATTAGTAGTCTAAATCTGCAAAACATAAGTAAACTCATAGATTTGTTAATATAAAAGGTATATGTGTACTTATTGAAGAGAGTCAGTCCTTTTTGTCAGTGAGTTTTGAAAAGCCTTGATGAATGCACACATGGTTTTAATTCTGATAATGATTTCTTCTGGACAGACCAGGTACAACAGGTCTGCTAGTGTACTGCAATCAATTAATTGCTTATTAAAATGGCCTTACAAACAATAACCTGATTAATGTAGATTGAGCCCAACACATCTAATCATCTGAGTTTAAGCAAATATAGAATACAAAAGCTTTTATCATATCCTCACTCCCAGGGTTTAGAGCATTTTCCCAAAATATGTTTTCCACTTTTGTAACTATTATTTTTTTTAGCATTCTGGTATTCAATTTTGTAAACTAACAATTCTCTCTAGGTATTTTTTTTTCTGGTGCCAGAACAAAAAAAGCTTTCATTCAAAATGAATCGTGAAAAATCCATGACCTTCTGTCCTGGGTTTCAGTTTCACAAGGCAGTGAGCAAAAGCACAGTAGGATGGCGTTTGCATGTACTGTCATTCTTGCAGTTTCAGATGTGGTGGTCGGCAGGACAGTCACATTAAAAATGCAAGAGTCATTAATGATGGCCCACATGGAAGACGGATGAAAGATTACTTTGAATTGTCTGTGAAAATGGTAGATGGTGGAACAGCCTTTGATACTGGAAACCTGAACTAGTTCACTAAAATCAAGGACATCTGTCCTCCAAAGCAGAAGAGAGAAAAAATAGATACTAAAAGCTCAAGCAGAGCAGAAAGAGGAGAAAATAGTTATTGCTCAGGTGTGGCTAGAGGAAAGAGTGAATGAAAGTAGACAGCCCTTCCTTTGGAAAAACAGGAAACAGTGGGTATTCTTGTCAAATCCAAAAGGATTGGAAAAAATTGTTAAATGTGCCTTCTGGCTAGTTTGCTGGCAAATATAAGCTGTTCTCCCCAGATATCCATAGTTATGTGTTTCTTTTACTAAACTAACTAAAGTATTTGCCACTTAACAATTTTCTTATTTAAATTAGCTGTAGGGAGATTCATTAAAAAAAAAAATCAGGTGACATAGAACAGAAAAATCAAATTAGATAGCATTCACATGTCCTAGTGTATATAAGTAAATTGGTTGGGAAAGAACAATTTGGTTTCCAAATATTTGTAGGCATAAACACAGATCTCCTGTGAAAGGTGAAAATTTAATAAAGGACTAGATTTTAGATTTCTTGAGAAGCTATTGTATTAATATCATCTATGGGAAAAAATATTTTTATATTGCAATAATAATAACTAACACTTACACAGTGCATACTATATGTCAAACTAGTAATATATTTAATTTTTATTATAACTCAGTGAGGTAGATATACTTCAATTATCATTTTGTAGATTGAGAATTGAAACACAAATTTGTCAAGTAATTTTTCCCCCAAAACACACATATAGTAACAGGAGAGTGAGATTTTATATCAGGATGCCCTGATCAAAAATCTATGCTCTTTCCCAACATGTTATGCTCCTTTCCTGTTCAATGGATTTCTACAAGCAATTATAGTCACACAGAACCTACTCCTTCAAAAAATCAGAATCTTTGTAATTCTATCTGCTCTATTTTTTTTTTTCCTCATCGGGGGTATTTTTTCCATTACTTTTCAGAAAGAGTGGAAGGGACAGAGAGAGACACATCAATTGGTTACCTCCCACATGCACCCCAACTGGGCCAGAGATCGAGCCTCCAACCAAGATACATGCCCTTGTCTGGAATCGAACACAGGACCCTTCAGTCCACAGGATAATGATCTTCCCACTGAGAAATCAACAAAGGCTCTGCTCTAATTAAAATTGCACACACACATCTACACACAGGCACTAAAACAGCTTCATATATTTGTTCATATACATAACAACAATTTAAGGATACATTTAGGAAAAAATTATCTATAATATTAATAACATTTAATATATGTGAGCCCTGATTAAATACCAAGTAATCATACTAATTTTTGAAATACATATTCATATTTAAGTATCTTTTGTATATTAAATTAGAGTATCTCATTACTCTCTTCAATGGGAAAAGGCTATTTTAGCATAAAAAAAGTTGTACAATGTGCTTACTTCAGGGGATATAATCCTGAAATATGTCAATATTCTGAGCTACATAGACAATGATGTCTAACATATTAATCTTCCATGATATATGGTCAACAAAGTATTTCTATTTATATTAGTGTTAACTGAAACAGGAAATCAACTTTGAAAAAACCTAAAGTCTTTGGTAACAATTAGGAATTACAAAGATTACACCCATTAAAAAGGTTAAAATCTAATTACCTAATAAACTGAAGAGGGTATTCATGTGGGGTAGGAGGGCTGCCCAGAATGGAAGTCAGAGTTCAAGCAGAGAGTAGAGGATGTCAGCACAGGGGATAGGTGCAGCAAAGAGGAAAGGTTAGGTAGATACAGGGGATTAATCAAATAAGTAAATATATTAGAGATGATAAAAGCTGATTTCTTAAAGTGGAGAAGAAAGTTACAAAAACAAAATGGAGAAAACCAAAATGGATACTTTGTTGTTAAATTGGATACATCAGGATGAATTCATGGCTTTCAATATAAGTATAGCTGGATAGATAGGTAGGTAGGGAAGGTAGGTAGGCAGGATGACAGACAATCATGTGAGTCTACATGTACATTCCTGTGTATATTTCTGAGATCTATTGATGAGAAGGCCTGCTATTAGTGATACCTCAATCACCATGAGCATAACAAGAGCACAGTTCTTCACTTCTAACCATCATTTTCCTCTAAAAAAACAAGGTTTCTTAGAGAAAATGGTGATTACCAGAGGGAAAGGTGGTGGGGGGAGGCAGAAGCGGGTATAGAGGGGATAAATGGTGATGGAAGGAGACTTGGAGTGGTGAACACACAATACAATATACAGATGATGTATTATAGAATTGTACACCTGAACTTATATAATTTTATTAAACAATGTTACCCCAATAAATTCCATAGAAAAGTAACAAATGAAAATACAAATATGAATCTAAAACATTTTGCTGTCCTCAAAAATAAAGTGATCAGAAGAACACAGAAGCCAACTTTCAAGAGCTTCTTTCACTGTCCAAATCAGGAATAATTTTAACATCAAAATAAATAATGGTATTAACAGATTATAATACATTGAAAACATATAAAACCACAAGTTTCATACAGATATCAATAAATAAACATATTGAATTTCTGATTAAGAATGGAAAGTGTGCACAGCCAGTGTTGCTCAGTGGTTTAGCATCGGTCCATGAACCAAGAGGTCAATGATTTGATTCCAGGTCAGGGCACATGCCAGGGTTGTGGACCCCATCCTCAGTAGAGAGGGTGCAGGATGAAGCCCATCGATGTCTCTCATCGATGTTTCTGTCTCTCTATCCCTCACTCTCCCTCTCTCTCTAAAATCAATGAAAACATATTTAAAAAACAAAACAAAACAATGGAAACTACAAGGTATGAATGCAACCTCTTGGTGTGAAGGAGATTATAGAGGCAAGAGAACTATTTACTATGTATGATTCTGAACTAAGTTTTTTTCCCCCCTCTAATATAGCAATTGGCAAAACTTTAATACGGTCTAAGGATTAGGTGGTGATAGTTAATCAATGTTATTTTCTGATTTTGAAGGTTGTTTCCTGGTAACAGAAAATGTTCTTGTTTGTAGTAACTTAACTAGGAGTTGATGTGCTGTCAAGTCTAGAAATTAATGCCAAGTATGATTTAAGAACAAAGTTCTTTGTACTTTTCCTAACTTTTCTTTAATTTGTGTTTAAAAGATGGATTTTCAATGAGTATGGATTTTATGTTTCATTTTCTATATATTACCATGTTGGAAACCTTTACTATCCATGTTCCTACAAATGTACAAATGATAACATTTGAGGGCCACTTAGAAGTGGATGAATTCTTGGTTACCAAATATATTTCAAGAGGGTTACTAGTGGCTTTATATTTCTGGAACTAACCAGCACCTTCGAAACACAGTGGTTTGTCTTACACAGTGATACCTAATTCAGGAATTCTCTGCTAAGACATGTAGTAAAATATGGCTTTCTCTAATAAATATTTCCTGATCTGGCTAAGACCAGGTGAGATGTTGTATTTTTGTTTGTTTGTTTGTTTTTAAATTTATCTTTATTGTTTAAAGTATTACAGATGTCCCCCTTTTTCCCCACTGGCCCCGTCCACTCTGCACCCCACCCCAGGCCTTCACCACACTATCGTCTGTGTCATGGGCTATGCGTATATGCGTATAAGTTCTTTGGTTAATGCTTCTATGTCTCTGAATCTAGTTTATTCATTAGTTCATTTTGTTTGTTAGATTGCTAGATAAGTCCACACTATTTAATGTAATTGCTTTTTAATTGTGTCCCCAAATAAAATGTTAGTTTCATGAGTTTGGAGTATTGAATGATTGACAAGCAGTTCTTCAGTGGATATTTTATGGTGTATATTTCAAATTATATGTATAATTATTAAGAACAAAAGCAAGTCTACATAGGGGAAAAGAAGTCTGCATTCACTTTTGCTCCACCTTTTTGACTCTTATCAGAAAGAGAAGATATTATCAAATTTTTCAGATTCCAGGATGTGTTTTTTATTATTTTGGTTTAGTTTGTTATTCAAACTTTTAAATATATTCTAAATAGTTTTAATAAAATAATGCTGTGCTGTATTAAACAATCAAATCTTGCTGAAAATAATTATAATGAACAGCAATAATTCCTGACCTGTTCCTCATAAGTCCAAGTCAAATTCTTGGAGGGAATTTATTTATTTTTAAGGTTTTATTTTCTTGCATATTTTAAAATAATATATTTATTCCACTTTTTTTTAATCTCTCAATTTCCTACTTTGGTTATTAAGACTTACCATATTTTATACCAAATAGCTAAACTCACTTCTTCTAATTCAATAATTATACTATTTTCAGTTTCTTTATATGTATAATTATAAATATAATTAAATTACTGCACTTAAACTTAAACTTACTATTCTAACAATTCAGATATTACCTCTTGTCATTATTTGTTGTAAGATGAGTATATTTGTATTTCTACACTTCTCAACATAGCTCTTTATTCCATAATCTCCTACTATCATTTGTACTTTTATATAGATTTATGTTTAATAATTTACATTCTATCTGTAAACATACTGAAGTCATCTTTGTTTTATCAATTATAAAAGTTGGAAACTCAAATGCCTACAAAAGCAATGTAGTAAACATAAATATAGGGTTGGACAAAAGTAGGTTTACAGTTGTGAGTACTCAAAAGTTTGTTCTTGTATTATTACTTAATAATTATTGAATTATTTTCCATAAGAACATCTGTAAACCTACTTTTGTCCCACTCTGTAAGTGAACCAGAACAGAAACTAAGAGGACTCACAGAAATAAAATTCAAATTTCAGTTTATTATTGTTATTTGATCTATATACTATTATATATAAAAACATTATTTTGTTTATATAATATAAAAAACAATACAAGTATAATCTATATAATATAGAGTTTTGCATTTTACTTTTGATATTGAAAACAGACAGATTTAAAGATGGCATGGCATATACTATTTTTCAAGTTTATCACTCCTTTTACTTGGCTCTAGCTATTTGTCCCCTTTACTTCTATACCAAGATATCAATGCCATGCTTATACTTTGGGTTATACTTTGGGTTATCATATGTAATAAGAAGTCAGCTTTGAATCTTTCAACCTGAAAAAATAATTCTATTCAGTTTTATAGTATAATACAGCTGTTCATCATTGTAAGTGCTTCCAAAGATAGATATAATTTTTTCACAATGGTTTTTATATTTATGGTAACAAGTCCCAAGGTATTTATCGAGTTCTAACATACCAGCATTATCATATTTAATTTTCAGCATCATATTTATTGTAGCTCAATAACTCCCACTTGAAGCTCCTCATTCACACTATCAATATTCATTAAGAGAAGTGACTTGAACGATGTTGGTTCATTTTCTTAAAGCAGCGAATCAGAGAACATTTTGTAAAATTCAAGTTATTTCACCCTTTATAAAAATGTAGTTCAGAGTATGACTTCTGTTCCTGTAAACCTAGATCTGCATATGAATTTGGGTCAGATTATTCCTCACCTAATGAGTTTCCCAAAGAAACCACTTCACTAAGGAGGATCAAACTGAATTATGTACCTGTGTACATATGCTTGGGGGTAATTACTAAGATATGTTCAAACTATTTAGATAGGTTTATGTCTAAAAAAAAAAAAAGCTAATTTTGACCCCATTTTTTCAGTAAACTAAGTCATGTATTTTTGCTGTATATCAGGGGCAACTCTTTCAATAGTCCAACAAAATGGTTTAGTATAAACCACCATCCTCTTTGTAATTATCAACCATGGTGTGCATCTAACATATCCAGAGAAGCATTAATATTTCCATGACATTTTAAAGGTGTGTAACACTGTGTTAATTATTACATTCAAGGACTTTTTAATCAAATTTTAATTTTCTAACATGAAATAATTACTTATGAATGGTGCAACAAATGTATTTATAACCTGAATCCTTAAAAAAAAAAAAAAAAAATGCTGCCACAGTGTATTTAAGTTTCTTAACTAAAATGGCATGACATTCTACAGCCGGGGCTCCACCTACAGTTGCACAGTCTGGTAACATAGCCACTTGCCACATGTGACTATTTAAATAAAAATAAAAATAGGTTAAACTAACAATTCAGCTCCTCGGTCACATTAGCCACATTTCAAATGCTCAATAGCCTCATGTGGTTATTAACAATCTTATTGGCCAGCACAGAAATAGAATATTTTAATTATCTCCACGAGTTGTATTGCACAGTGCTGACCAATAGCGAGGAATGGCAAGCATTTTCTGTAGAAGGCAGGCACTACGTGTTTTAGGATTTGAGGGCTCTATGTTCTCCGCTACAATTACTCAGTTCTGCTGTAGTTGTGGAAAACAGCCATAGAAGACAGATAAATCAAGCAGTGTGGCTGTGCCCCAATAAAACTTTATTTACAAAAGCAGGTAAAGTAAAACAAAAAACTTAACTTCTACCCTAAAATCCTTTTTAAAAGAAAAGGTTTACTCAGTTATAAAAGACCAGGTGTTGGGCATGAAGTCTAAGCCACCAGCAGCAGCCCTAGGTGGAGAAGACAAGCACGTCTGCTGTGCTCGTGCCCAGGGCTCTTTCATACAGCAAAGAAGGGGAAGAAGGTGTAGTTGTTTTGAAAGAATTTACATTCCTTACAGGTAAGGTGGACAAAATTAGGTGAAGCCACTGGAGCGGTTTCAAATTGGGTGCAGAGTCCTTAAAGAAGGAGTGTTTGCTCCTTGGATTGGTTGTGGACATCAGTCTGAAAGATTAAGCAGAAGCTTCTGGGGTACAGTGGCTCCTAGCTGTCCTCTATTAGATAATTGTGGAAATAACCACCTTGGAAGTTGATTCAAAGTTTCAATATCCTCTCAGGAATGTAAGCAGGCTTTGTTGGTTTTGCCCTGCAGCTGTTAACTGATTAACCCCTTTTTATCTCCTCCTTCCACCCTCAGAACTGCTGGAATTTAAATTAGAATATCACAGAATTTCCTCCTTGTCACAGGTTTTCCCAGATTTAACCTATGGATTTTTTAAATTTTTATCCTTGATCTATATTAAACTTGATTTTGATGGATCTACATGAAGATTTAAATATTTTTCAAAAAATATATGTGTACAGTATATATATGTCATGTATATGTAAATATATATATGTAATATTAGAATATTGAGTATTTTGGGCATCATATCCAATAGATATTTAACTACATAAAAATTAGTAGTTAAATATAGTCATGTAGTATTTTTTATATTTTTGTACTCATCATCTACAATAGAAAATGCCAAAATTTATTTTAACCTTTCCCACAGGATTTCAGTAGGTTTTTAATCTATATTTTCCAAATACAAGGTTTAAAGAATTTGTAGTTAAATTTACATTAACCAATGTGTCATTGAATTTAGGACAACTGGTTTTTGTTATACTCATTAGACACTCTTTCATACACTCACAGTATATTAAAAGTTTTCACTTAATATACAATTGAATTTTTTGCGAAAGCTCGTACATTATTTTTATAATCATAATTGAATTTCTCTAGGAGGGCTTTAAATTTTGCATTATGGGTCTATTTCTGTACGTGAGTTACATTTTTCCCTGTGTGACTCAAGTTGCAGTCATTCGGTGCATATATGCTTTTAAAGATTAAATTTAAATTGGGTTGTTTGTCTTCCTTTTGTTAAGTTGAATGAGTTCCTTATACAGGGTTGGGAAAAAGTAGGTTTACGTTGTTTTCATGGAAAATAATACAATAATTAATAAATAACAATACAGGAATTAACTCTGTGTTTTGCATATTCACAACTGCAAACCTACTTTGGCCCCACCCTGTATATTTTGGATATTAACCCCTTATCAGATGTATCATTGGAAAATATGTTCTCCTATACAGTGGACTCTCTTTTCATGTTGTTGATGGTTTCTTTTGCTGTGCAAAAGCTTTTTATTTTCATATAGTCTCATTTGTTTATTTTCTCCTTTGTTTCCTTTGCTCTGGAGATATAGCGGCAAACATGGCTAAGACAGATGTCTGAGATTTTAATGCCTATGGTCTTTTCTAGGAATTTTATGGTTTCACAACTTACATTTAACTTTTTTATCCATTTTGCATGTATTCTTGTGTATGGTGTAAGTTTGTGGTCTAGTTTCATTTTTTTGCATCTACTGTCCAATTTTCCCAACACCGTTTATTGAAGAGACTGTCTTTACTCCATGGTATGCTCTTGCCTCCTTTGTCAAATATTAATTGAACATAATGGCTTGGGTTGATTTCTGGGTTATTTGTTCTGTTCCATTGATCTATATGTCTGTCCTTGTGCAAGTACCAGGCTATTTTGATT
The DNA here is from genome assembly GCF_054644295.1 of Miniopterus natalensis. Lineage (NCBI taxonomy): Eukaryota > Metazoa > Chordata > Mammalia > Chiroptera > Miniopteridae > Miniopterus > Miniopterus natalensis. Next base: position 67,820,059 of record NC_142082.1, on the reverse strand, counting down.
ACAGTGACTGTAGTGTGACTTGATATCTGGTATTGCTATCCCTCCAACTTTGTTCTTTCTCAAGATTGCTGCAGTTATTTGGGTTTTTTTTTTTTTGGTTCCATTTAAATTTTTGGTATATTTGTTCTAGATCTGTGAAATATATCATTGGTATTTTAACAAAGGTTGCATTGAATCTATAGATTGCTTTGGGTAGTATAGACATTTTAATGATGTTAATTCTACCAATCCATGAGCATGGCATATTCTTCCATTTGTTTATATCTTCCTCTATCTGTTTTTGCAATGTCCTGTAGTTTTCTGAGTACAGATCTTTTACCTCCTTGATTAAGTTTCTAAATATCTTAATTTTTTTTTGTCACAATGGTAAATGGGATTGTTTTTTTAGTTTCTCTTTCTGAGAATTCATTATTGATGTATAAAAATGCCATGGATTTCTGGGTGTTAATTTTGAAACCTGATACATTGTCAAATTTATTTATTAAATCTATTAGTTTTTGATGGAGTGTTTAGGGTTTTCTATGTACAATATGATGTCATCTGCAGAAAATAACAATTTTATTTCCTCCTTTGAAATTTAGATATCCTTTATGTTTTCTTCTTGTCTGATTGCTGAGGCTAATACTTCCAGTACTATGTGGAATAAGAGTGGTGAAAGGGAACATCCTTGTCTCGTTCCTGTTCTTAGGAGGAAAAGGTTTTATTTTTTGTCCATTGAGTATGATGTTGGCTGTAGGTTTGTCATATATGGCCTTTATTAGGTTGAGGTATGATCACTCCATTCCCACTTGGCTGAGAGTTTTTATCAAAAATGGGTGTTAGGTTTTATTTAATGCTTTTCTGTGTCTATTTATATGATCATGTGATTTTTGTCTTTCAATTTGCTTATATGATGTATCACATTTATTCATTTGAAAATATTTTCCAAAGTGGGCATACAAATGGCCAAGAGACATATGAAACAATACTCAAAGTCCCTAATGAGAGAAATGTAAAATAAAATGACAGTAAGGTATCACATCGCACCTGTCAGAATGGCTACCTTCCACAAATCAACAAATGTCAAGTGCTGGCAAGAGTGTTGGGAAAAGCGAACTCTAGGACACTGCTGGTGGGAATGCAGACTGATATGGCCACTATAGAAAACAGTCGGGAGGTTCTTCAAAAAATTAAATATGGAACTGCCATTTGACCCAATGATTCCACTTCTAGGAATATATACTAAGAATCCCAAAACAGCAATCAGAAAAAATATATGCATCCCTATGTTCATAGCCTCACAATCTACAATAGGTAAGATCTGGAAACAGCCCAAGTGCCTATCGGTAGATGAGTGGATAAAAAAGCTGTGGTACATTTACACCATGAAATGCCATGCAGCTGTGAAAAAGAAGGATATTTTACCCTTTGAGACAGCATGGATGGAACTGGAAAGCATTATTCTAAGAGAAATAACCCAATCAGGGAAAGATGAGTATCACGTAATCTCACTTATATGTGGAATCTAAAAAGCAAAATAAACTGATGAACAAAATAGATCCAGAGACACGGAAGCGTGGAACAGATTGATGGATCTCTCAGAGAAGATGGGGGTAAGTGAGTGGGTGGGAAGATATTAACCTAAGAATTTTTATGCATATATGCATAACTCATGGACACAGACAATAGTGTGGTGAAGGCCTGGAGTGAGGGGCAGGTGCAGGTTAGAAAGGTCAATGGGGAATAAAATGGGGCATCTGTAATACTTTCAACAATAAAGTTAATTTAAAAAAATAAATGTAAAAATTAACTCTTCCTCCATGTAATATGATTTCTTCCATTTTTCAAGAAACATCTTATTCTGACAATAGTTTCTTTTAAATATGATTAGCATGGCATAGTGGGTTCAGTGGTTTCCTCCAAAAGATATATCCATGTCTTCATCCTGGAATCTGTGAATGTGATTTTATTTTGAAAAATGACTTTGGTAGGTATCTTAGGTTCGTTGTTGGAGATAAATCCAATGGCAGGCAAAGGGGGATTTGGGACTCAGATAAACAGAGGGAAGGCCATGTGAAGACAGGGACAGAGACATAGTCCCAAGAAAAGGAACTTCTAGATCCATCAGAAGCTGGAAAAGGTAAGGGATAATTCTCCCCTAGAGCCCCTGGAGGGAGCTTGACCTTGCCAACAACTTGATTTTGGACTCTGGCCTCTGAAATTGTGAAAGAATAAATTTCAGTTGTTTTAAGTCACTAAGTTTGTAATAATTTTATAGCAGCCATATGACACTAATGCACTTGTGAGTGAAAAGAATTCATTTTTAATTGTTTTATTGAAAATATAAAACTAAGCATAATATTAATGCAGACAAATATTTTACTTCCTTTGTTGCATGGGGCTAATACTGTGGAGTCTGAAAAATTAAGAATGGCAAATTTCATCTAAAAAGAAGAGCATTATTTTACTGCTACCTATTTTTGATATATAAAAATATAAATTCATAGCTTCTGATATTTTCTGAGATTGGAAACAATATATTTTATGTAAAATATTTTAATAGTTAAAATTTTTAACACACTGTATATAAAAAAGTAGCCACATACTAAACCTGACAAGCTCAGGGGAGGCCTGCACGGTGGCCTTACAAATTCCAGGACCAAAAAAAAAACCACATTAGGTGGTCTGAACATAAAAATTCCTAACTAAAAGAACGTCATGGTGGAGTCACATTTCAGGCATATAGCTTCCTTGACAAAGGCCGATCTTTACCTTAAGTGAGCCTGACTATTGTCTTTTTTGTATCTAAGACAACAGTCTTGGAATGTCAGGGTAATCCCCTTTTTCTAGACCCATCAGGGTACAACCTCACCCCAGAGCAGGAGACCACAGAACCCCTCAATGTTATCTGGTTCCCTGAATACCATCTCTATATGCTGTAAATATCCACTGTTAGGTAACCTATACCCACCAATGTAAGAGAAGTGTGTGCCTCAGCATTTTACTTTTTATCCAATCTCAGATATTGTCCTACTTTGCTTTCTCCTGCCTCCCTAATCTATCACCAGTGGACTTTATGTAACACTCATATATGTCTTCCTTTGAAACTAACATATAAAATAAGCTATAAAACTGTTATTCTCTGGAGCATTCTGTCAATCCATTAGATTTTTACTTCCTGGAAATTTTTGTCAGTTTGGCTCAAATAAACTCATAAAAATTCTCTAAGGGTTTGGACATTTCTGATGTTGACAGCACAAATGACTGACATTCATAATGTCTACTAAATCTTTTACTTAGCTACTAGTTTATAGTCACAGATATATGGTGTAATTACAAAAGTTGACAATAAAAAGACCCTGCATAGTATTGTAGGGGAGGCAAAATTTTACCTCTACTCTCTTAGGGTTTTGGATGAGCCTGAGCTCACTGACGTAAGAGAGATCAACAGGAGAAAGGCATACAAATGTATTTAATACACATTTTACGTGACACAGGAGCCCTTCTAATGAAATGAAGACTTAAAGAAATGGCAAGACTAAATGTTTGTACCCTAGGGTGAAAGAAGAAAGGTAACTGTGGAAAAGTTACTAAACTGTGTGGGGAGACTAAGGAAGACAAGGATTATTTCAATATGGCCTGTTCGTACAGAATTCTCTCTGTTTAACTGTTAGTCGGTCATGATAAGAATATCACTTTCCCTCTGGCATAAGAAGGACATTTTTCTTATGGGGGTTTTATCTCTTGCTTTAAAGGAAAAAAAAGGGGGGGAAGCAAGAGTCAAAGAATCCTTCTTGTGCCTGTTGTTCTCAAGTGCCTTTGGCTCAAAATAATTTTTATGCCAAAGTGGCATGTTTTGGGATCACATATTCTGGTCCCTCACTTTTGGTATCAGGTATATAGTATTTTTATCTAAAAGCCAATTAATGCACTATAATTAATTCATTTTCTTATATCATTTTTTGTTGTTATTCCTAGAGTTTGCCCAAAGACTTAGCCAGATCTCTGAAATTGCTATGTCTTCAAAATCTTTGTTCAGTCAACTTCACCTTGTTACTCCCATCTTTATTGATTGTTTTGGGGCTACTGAACAGATTCTTAGCTACTCTCTGTGTTTTGACATTTTCTAGTTTATTTCTCTTCACTGTTTTAGGTTTGTTTTCTTATTTTATTGGAACATGTCCAGAGTAACTTGTTAAGAACAACATTGACAACATTGGTCTCTAGCTCACAGCAAAGCCCATTAGAAAAAAGATGTCAGCCTGATTTTATTTCCTTTATAAAAAATATTATAGTTATTCTTGTTATTGTAAAGGTGAGGATATATTGGTTTTGGATTTGAGAGGACTTTATTTTATTTGCTTTATTTTAATTACAAAATGATATATTTTAATGTGGAGATTGTTGTTATTTTGTCCTAATATACATGCTGAGTGAATCTTTCAATCTAGTCTTGAATTTTTTATGCTTATTTTGTAAATTATCTTATAATTTATCATGTATGCTTTGTTATTATGAATTAGCCCTCTATGTTTATGATTTCTATCTCATATTCTTCACTTTTTATATGTTTTTTTTCCATTTTGAGATATTTTCCTTTTGAACATTCTATTGATTTTTATATTTAAATATTGATTTAAATATTTGCTATCTTCACATATTTCTCTCATGCAGCTTTCTGTTCTTATATTATTGATGCAGTATACTGTCAGTAGTTTTTGTTTGTTTGTTTGTTTATTATAAATTGGCTCTGTTCCTTAAATTGTTTGTTTTATTCCTGGTCATAATTTTCTAACTGGGTTTTCATATTCTTATTGTTAGGTTTATACAAATACATGGTAAGTATACGTTTTCATTTCTATATAAGAATGAGGTACTTAGAAAGCTGATTAGAAGCCCAAGTCATGTGATTAGGCTTTTCAACTGGGAGACTGCCCATTAGGAGGAAAAAGCAGAGAATCAGCAGTGAAACACTGGAATGCTTAATACAAGGTTCTTGTTCTGGGACACTAGCTACTGAAGTTTTTCTAGTTAATTTTTAAAAATTTTTAGAATCTCTCCCTTATCGACCCACCCTTTTGGGGGTGATCAATGAATTGAAGAAAGTATATTGCATGTGAGAATGTGTTTGGGGGGGTGGTTGTCAGTGAATCTTCTTTTATTCTTCTCAATTTCACACACCTGCTTCTATATGCCCACAGTCTCTCACATCCTGGCTGATAAGTATTTTACAAGAATACCATGTTTCTCTTTCTGGCCTAGTCCCTTTGACCTGTAGTTTAGGCCGCATCCTTCTTTTCTGCTTTCATTAGTCACTAATTGTCAACCTTTGCTGAAATTTGTTATCTATTGATGTTATGATGCCACTTACCTACCATTTATTCAGTCCTTGTACTTTTTTGCTATAAAGAAATAATATAAATATTCAGTCTTTCAGTCTTATGGCAGACAACACCAGGATCTTTTCATTTCTCTAGATTTATATTAGTAAAATCAGAAAACACATCAATAATGTCATTCAGAAACCTGTATTCATTAATAACATAACTGACCACTATCCCATTATTTTGGGCCTAAGAAACCTTTAATATATGCACTTTACTAGAGTATTTCGATTGACTTAAACATATTTTTAAAAACAATATGCAGAGTATGAATGCTAACTTTCAAATAAAAACAAAAAAAAGTTGTTTTTGTTTTATTGTTTTGTTTTAATTTATCTTTATTGTTGAAAGTATTATAGATGTCCTCCCCCGCCATAGCATGCAAAGTATAGTTAATCACATTCATCTTATTGGAATATTATGAAAGTTAATTTATGTAATATATATATATATATATGATAACTTATCTGGTTTTCCATCTAGCAAAATGTAGTGCTAAATTAAAGCTACCATTTTATGTCTTTTAATTTTAAATATCTATTCACTGAGAGATTGCAAGAAGAAATTGAATAGTTACTTATAAAGTTTATTTCAGAAGTAGAACCTTCACTGAGTATGGGGATGAACCGAAAATCCTGAGATTCCTTCCCTCTCATGATGTCTCTAATTTTATGGAAACTTTTATATAATATACCACATACGGATCTTCACTGTAAAATGTAGCACTGATTGTGAATGTTATCAGAAGAGAGAAAACAATTCATTTTTATAGAGAGCTATAGATATCTGTACTCCAAGGACCCTTTCTTGCGCATTCATACACGTTGAAGAGTTAGATAAATGTACTTTGCAAAAACCTTAGTTCTGTACAAAGAAAATGGATTTGCTTTTTCCAAGTAGGTTCTTTTATATTAAAGGCTTTCGAACAGTGGGTAACAGAACCATTTAAAGCAACATGAATAAACTTTAATTTAACCAGAACACTTGATTAACTACCATTTCAGTTTCATCTAATGTGATGGATAATCAAGTAATAACTGTACTTTGATATAAGCAGTAAGTTTTTGCCCTGGAATGGAATTCAAAGTCCTAATTTAGCATTTTTAAATATTTATAACAATCTTCACATATCAATAAATGTCAAAGCATAAAAGTACTTGCCTTTACCATGAATATAAAAAAGAAAGAATAAAGATGTGAGGTGGAATGAAGGGCAAAAGTTTTTTTCAATAATATTGACTTTTGTAGAGGTAGAGGTTTGAAATTTAAGCTTATAATCATACACGATACCGTAAACCTTTGAATTCTTTCCATGCCTAGATCATTTTCTCCCTAGATGCCATTAACTAAATTTCTCTGAGCATTCGTTCTGTTATCAAAAATATGCCCAAACAGGTCGACTCTCTAGGATTGTTAAGTAGTTCATGAATATAAATTACCTTGGCAGAAGCTATGAACTGTTTTAGAAACTATCATTAGTATAAAACATTATTATAATTTTTTAGTATTATTTTATTTACCAACTAGTTGGTAATCTCTGACTTAAGCCAAGTATAAAGTTAGGTGCTGGGATTCTACTGTGAGTGTGAAAGCCATGGTCTAGCTAAAATAGAGTGGACATTATATTTAGCTGCAGACAATAAGAAAATCAATTAAAAATTATAGCTTTTGACGGGCTAAGAAATAATCATGCCGTTTCCTAGAAAGAATAATGGGAAGCCTATTTTTGAATTGATTTGTAAGAAAAGGATTCTCAGGGAGGATATCTTTACCTGGCATTTGTAGGAGGAAGAATCAGCCATGTAGAAAGTAGAGGGCAGAAGTTTACAGGCATATGGAAAAACAATTTCAAGCACACTGAAGCTCCCTCCTCTCCAAATTCCTCCTTATAAGAACTATTTGAACAATGAACCTGAGGCAAGCACACTAAGGGAAGCACAAGATACATTTAAATAAGAGCTCACAGGCCAGATCAAGGAAAATTTTGCAAACTTTCACAAACATTTTGATTTTTTTCAGATCAGTTGGAAGCTATTTACACATGGGCATCACATTATCAGTTTTATATTTTAATATATCCTTTAGCTGCTCAGTAAAGAGAAGAAATAATAGGAAAAGGAACAGTGATAACATGATATTGTGGTTTAGAATGAAAGGCAATAGAGTTTGTGTTAGTGAAACGGCAGTTAAGAAGGGGATGAGTGACCCTGGTTAGTGTTGGTCAGTGGTTAGAGAGTCAGTCCACAAATGGAAGGATTGCAGCTTCAATTCCTGCTCAAGGGCACATAAATGTGATGCATGTTCAATCTCCAGTGCCCCGGGTGCCTTCAGGAGGCAATCAATCTATGTGTCTCTCTCACATTGATGTTTCTCTCTCTTCCTCCCCTTTCCTTCCTCCCTTCTACTCTCTCTAAAAGTCAATGGAAAAAATATCCTAGGTGAGGGTTAAAAAAAAGAGAGAGAGAGGTGATGAGTGAACACATTTTGGATACTTTGGGTGTATAAGAAGTGGGGGCTTAACATTTTGTCTTATCACATATCACACTATGTACTTCTAAAGATGCATCAAGTAGATCTGAGTGTATATAAGCAATCACAGAGAATTCTATGGGTGCTAGATTTTGCCACTAGGTGAATGGTGGTATCTTTTACTCTGATGAGGAATCTTGGGTGAGAAATAGATTAGAAAAAAATAAATCAAAATTTCTAACATGGTCATGCTAAATTTGAAGTGCCTAAAAGACGTTTAAGTAGGTTTGTCAAGTAGGGAGATAGATATACAAACTGTGGAGAATCCAGGAAGCGTTTGGGATGGGAATATTAGTTTAAAATCATATGTATTTAATTAACTTTTATTATGGATACAAATAAAGTTACTAGGAAAAAATATATAGAAAGAAATAATACCCAAGTTATAGCCTTAAACCTTGAAATAAAATAGAGAAACAAGAACTCAGTAAAGGACTCTGAAATGTTAAAGTTTTTGAATTAGGAAATAAAATGGTGTATTATAATAGAAGCCAAGAGGGAGAAAATATTTTAATGGTAGCCAATAAATCTAAGAAGCTAATTTTTTGAAGCCACGGTAAAGTAGTATGCTTCTATTCAATCTTTCCATAGAGAATATGAACTTAAAAATCTATCCTACACTAGAGATTCTCCAGGCACCAGAGAAACAGCAGGGGAGAGACTGGGCAAACATTTCTGCAGTTATGGAGATGATATTCTGGAGAAGGGAGACAGACAAGACACACGAAAAGTATAAAACATGTAAAATATATGGCATGTTAGATAGGGTTGTTTTAAGAAAAAAAGGAAGGAAGGAAATGGGTAAGGAAGTCTTGGGAAGAGTTTATAAAATGTGGATGGTTTTGACCATTATATTTGAAGTGTGAGAACTATTTATGGCTTGAAGGAGAGCAGCTTTGGAGGAACACTCATGATGAAAATCTGACTGCAAAAGATTAAAGAGCAACAGAACGGTAAAGAAGTAAAGGAAGGGTACACAATTTTTCAGAATTTTACTGTGAATTGAAAATGATATAGGGCTATGAGTGAAAGAAAATGTGAGGTGAACAAAAGGTTTATTGATTTATGCATTACTGTATATGTACTTATTTACTTATAAGTAGGAAAAAACAAGTTTCCATGCTGAAATGTATGCTCTAATAGAGACTGGCAATTTAGAAAAAGATGCAGAGAAACAACAAAATATATACAGGAAAGAATGAAGGGACTGGCTGGCCTTTAATAAGGAGGACATTTGATCCATTTTAACAAAAGAGAAGGAGAACAAGTGAGTGAGACTATATTAGATTATAATCTAATGGATAAAAAGTGAGACAATATAATTACCTGAGGGTATTGATAAAAATAGAGGATTTTAGTAGCTGCCAAAGGATAGTTCAGTTCAATAAAGATTGAGATTGCCAGTTAATTCCAATGGAAGAAAAGTCAAAGATGTTAAGAATATTTTTAAATGAATGATTAAAAAATGAACATGAGATATAAATAGGCAAAAAAAAATATGTACAAGAGAGAGCCAATAAAGTAAATGTCTTAATGCGGTGAAATATTTAAGGCAGGGGGATTCAAAGGGACACTGAGATGGGAGAATAGGAGGTGTACATCAGAAGGTAAGATGTTTGAAAGTAAATTTCAATAAAGAACTCAAAGAACTTGAAAACAAGTGTGCTGTCAGTTTTGTAGGGGACTTTCCATTTTTCCTGCTACCTTTCAACTCTTACATTTAATTAAGAAACCATTTGCCATCCAATTGGCTGGGTGGAAAGTGTCACAGTGGAAAGTACAAATAGTCTCTAAGGTTTTCTGACCTTCACTTTAAAAAATTGAAGATCTAAAATGGGATTTTTGTTGGGGAGGCAAGAAAGAGAAAGCGTGAGAATTGCAGCTGGTATTCTGGATGAAGGACTGAAGCACAAGACTTTCTTCAATTGCAAGGAGAGATTTCCTTAGGCTTTGTTTCAGAAGAGAGAGAAAGGTGTGGCTCCAGATGCAGAACAGACCTTAATGCGATTTGCATCCCCTGGTAAAGTAGAAGATGCAAAGTTATGAGCCAAGGTGTGTGGGAATACAAGCAAGATACAAGAGCTTCCCACGGCTTTAGTGTGCTTGGGGGAAACATCTTCTGGAGAGCAACAGATGAAACCTCATTTTCATATATGGACAGGAGAACATACCCTTTCCCTTATTCTTGACATGAAAACACCTTGCTGGAGCATGACATAGCACTGGAAGGTAGAGTTGGGACTGAAAAATAGAAATGTAAAGAAGAAACCAAGATCCCATTTTTTATCAGTTCCATAGAATGAGGACTCTGATGTCAAATTATGTTGACTCAGAAAAAAAAAAAAAATCCAACATTTTTTGCCTGCCTTATATTGTAGATTAACATTCAAAATTTTTCTTTATGAGCATAAGTTTCATTCCCCGTTCTGCCCCACTCTATGGGAAGCTGAGTGATCTGGATTATTTTTTATTACCAATGCAACAAGGCCCAAATGCAGGATGTATGGAGGAGGCTGTGGGGAGCTCAGGGGAGTTTTACCACCCCCCCCTTCAGAAGAGCACTTAGAACTGTCATTTCACTGTTAATGAGAACACATCATAGAGTATAGCTGAAAAAGGGATTGGTGGAGAAGGGGGAAATTGGGAACATCTGTAATACTATCAACAATAAAATATATATATATATATACATTTTTTTAAAGTTTCAAGGAACAAGTTCTCTTGGGAAACTGAAACTATAAGAGATTCTGTTTTGTTCTCTCAAAACTTTGGTGAGGAATGTGAAAACAAAATGGGCTCAAAAATCAAAACCAAGAATTATGCACTCAGCCTGGGCTCCAGAAGGGGATGTATATGAAGCAAAGCTGCACACAGTGTAGATGCTGGACTCAGACACAGTTGAACCCCGCTGAACAGAACATAATCATAGCCAAAGGCAACCAAGATTTGTGTTTGTGAGCCAGCGAGATTTGTGGGTCATTTATTGCAGAAGAAAAAGTTAAATACAATAGTGGGCAACTCAGTTCTAGAATTAGGAAGTAAAAATTTGACCCCTGGCAGCTTGACTCCAGGGCCATTGCTTAAAAATGCAATGTTATTTGGTTTCCAGTTGCAGTAAAAATGAAATTTGAAGGTCATTTATTTATATAGTTTTTCATTTATTTATTCAGCACTCAAATGTATTTTGAGAACCTAAATTGTGTCCGCGCTCCATGAATTCTAAAAAAAAAAGTAGAAGTACATAAATTATTATTCTTGCCCCCCAAGGTCAAACAAAAAACAGTGCTGAATTAACCTGTTTTATTGTATTAACTCATAAATTTAGAACTACATTAATAATCTAAAAGTACTACTCCAACTTCCTTGGCATTAATTCTGCAGAGAAAAGTAAAGGCTATTTAGAAATTGGTTTTTGCTTTATCCAAAATTGGTGAACTTTGGTATTTATTGTTTATTATATCTTTAAAATGTAATAAAAATTAGTTAATTTTATCTACTACTCACAAATAATTCCTTCATAACTTCCTTAAAAAGCTTATATACTTTTTAAAAATATTTGCCTTAGCTTGAGATGAAGGACTTTGCTTGGTTTCTAGGAAAATAAATAAAATTTATAATTTAAAACAAAACTCAAAATTTAAAATAGTAGGCAATGTACACATAATACTTTAATATTTGTTTTAAACTTTATGCCCTGAATTAATTTACAGTAGATATGATTTTGAAATTGCAACTAAAAATATTAATATTATATTAGAAGGAGAACAAAGCTTGTTTTGCAATTAAGTTCTGGGAAAATTTTACACATAAAACAAGGCCTACATAACTTTGAGATTTTATCTTAATATTTTTTCCTGTCTAAAAGCTATATCTATATTATTTCTCTCAACTCTTCAGGAAAAAAATACAAAAGTATTGCAGTCTGAACCAGACTTTACAATTTTAGAGGCTCATATTGCTTATAAATAGGATCAATTCACATTATTTGTGGTAGAAATACATGCATCAAATGCAGAATGTTGATACCTTTATGAGATGAAATTTAGGAGTTCAATAGGAAATGTTTCAGTACCAGAAAATGAAGCCAGTATTTAATACACACAGAAAACAATTTATAACAAACTGTAATTACCCTGGGATTTTTACTGGCTCCTCAAACAAATGGTCGTATTTTCTTTGAAGCTCAGGATGTTATTATTCAATGCAATGGAAGAGTTTGTCTTTGATGATGTGGATTTAAAACAAAGCGATAAAATATGTTTTCAAAAATGTATGTGTCTTGTTTTCTTTTTCCTTAAAGAAAAAGTCACCCTTTAAAATGCTCCCTCAGATTTTCTCAACTGTTCACAATTGGCTAGGATCTGATTGTATCTCATAAGCACTATAGTGACATTTTAATTAATTTTAGTTAAGTTTTAGATGAGTGGCCAAGTTAACAGCTGAAGCAGCTCTCAGTGTTTGTTTGAGTTCCTAATCATTCCTAAGTAAATTAATTACTTAAAAATTGTCTGGACTATCACAGAAATTCTCTTGTAAACAAGACGAAGTAGAAAATTGAGGCAGTTACCTGGCCATATTTTCCTAATCTTTCTCTTAAAACAAGTTTATATATATTGTTAACCTGAATCTCGGATCTAGTGAAACAACATCTAACTTGTAATTTAATTCACTTCTCTATACAAGTATACATATACATGTTCATATATTTTACGTTTAATCAGATAAGGACTTTATCATTGTTCAGTGAGGCATGATATTATAGAAGATCCCTTTACAGTTTGTGATTGTTAAAGAAAAAATTTTTGTTTTTAAAAAGATACCATACCTTAATTATTGGAGATAACTCTGTGAACTCCTTGGATAACAGTTCGGTCTTTACATTTTATATGGAATATAAAGATGTGATTTTGTTCTTGGGTTTCAATAGAAATTTTTTATCCTTCAGTGGTTTTCTTCATCTGATTCTATTGTTCTTATGTTTGTTATGCTTTGCCCTTATATTTATCTTTCTTTTTAATCTGTTACCTCAAGCAAGCCCTCTTCACAGAGATTCCTTTTTATTTTATGTTCTTCTTAAATTTATGTTGTTTCAATTATATATCATAGTAGAAATTAATTTTCTTAATTTCTTCACTAATTTAGAATGCTTTTATGCATTTTTTGTAATTAATTGGTATTGTCTAATCCTTTCTGGATAATTTTTTCTTTTCTTTCCTTGGTTTATACTACATATAAATATAGTGAAGGATGATGCACTTAAATAATGTAGTTCTTCATCAAAAATATCAGTTATTATCTATTATGCACCAAGTGCTCGTCAAAATAGTGATAGATGTAAGAAAAGTAGAAAATAAGAACAAGACCCACTCTCACCAGGCTCACCTTTGAACTGGGTGAGAAAAGCATGCTATAAACAAATGAACAAATTTTGAAAATGACATAATATTTAAAAATTAGACTTCTACATCTACCTGTATGATATACTTACATTCTGGCTACATCTTATTTTATCTCTTAATATAACAAAAATTTCTAATGTTATTTTCTACAGAAAGATAAGAAAAAGAATTCACACTTTCAAAATGATTGTTCAATATTTAAAAATTAGTAGTAGTTTAGAAAAGTGGTTTCAGTTTTAAACTTATTATAAAAGCTAAGTAGCTTATTTGTAGTCTTATATGACATGAAATAAATTTACATCAGCTGTTTGCAAACATTTTCTGCAAATGACTAGCAAATATTTTACACTTCGTAGTCCATATGGTCTCCGCTACAAACACTAAATTCTGCCCCTGTGGTGCAAACATGGCCATAGACAATACTGAAATTAATAAATGTGCTGTGTTCCACTAAAATTTTATTTATAAAAACAGGCAAGAGGCCAAATTTTCCCTTAGGGCCATATTTTGCTAACCGCTGATATATATTAATTAGTTCTCTGTGGCAATCTGTTTTATAAAATATATATATTACTTGCCTAGTCAACAAAACCACTAAGCTATTTAAATAAATTAAAATGTAATAATTTTTTTTGCTAATCATTTTGCTGAGTTTTCAGGCTGCTCTTGATTCTTGGTGCAGTGGTTATAAGGACCTGGAGATTAACAGTCTGAGTTTAAATCCCAGCACCATAACTTAATCGAAATTATGACTCAGGCTTGTATTAATTTACTTTACACTGTGATTCTTTTCATATATTCTGTGATGATAATAAAAATATGTGCCACATCCTATTTTTTAGAAGATAATTCACATAAATAGTGAAAAGTGATATAAATTTTGAGCTTGGGAGATAATGGACGAACCATTAACATAAAGTATTATTTTTGTAGTTATTAGCTTCTCTAGCTTCTTTAGGGAATAGTAGCCATAATATGTCAGAGATCACAAGAATGTGGAGCTATTATAGAGTATGAGAAAAATCTTTCTGAAAATGCAGAACTGAATTAATGCCAGTATTTATTTATTTTTTCTTTCTTTTTTATTTCTGATGCCAGTGATTTAAAAAACAAAAAAAGTTTCAGAAGAAAATTTTCCAAGATATCAAGTTCTAAACAGTTACTTTATATTCTAAAAGAGCAAAAGGTTGGTGTATTTTGTCTCGTAAATTCTATTATGGTTTCCTTTCTATCTAATCTTTATTAAAAACATGTTTGCATAAAAAGAATGGCAAAGGTCACATTATTGAAATGTAATTTTACAATAACCAGTGATTGCATGAAATTAAAATCACTAATCAGAAATTACAGATAAAAACTAGAAAATAAGTATGTATTTGAGTCATCTGTAAATTTTCAGTCTGTGAACAGTTTGGATGGTTTTGTATACATGGGGATGTGAAGAAGTTTTAAATTATCTTGTTGTTTTAAAAATTATTTTACTTCAGTAACATTCATATCAATGGAGTACATAAAATAGTCATCAAAATATCATTGACAATCATGTCATCAGTATATTGGAAAATGGTTTCTGTCAAAGCAATATGTGTGTAAAGTGTTAGTGTTTTTCCTTATGATGAACGTAACACAAAACCCTGGTGATGTATCCTGTGAATAAAGTGAACCTGCCAACAGCAGATCAATACTGGAGATGGATATCAGTGCTGAAGTATTCACTAATGGCTATTCTAGGTCCCGTGGTAGTTCAAGAAGAGAAAATTGTATCTTAATAAGAGTTACAGGTCAGTAATGACAGTGAAATACAGACCATACCATAAAGAATTTCAGTCATTTTTATCATGAAATTCAATCACTAAAATTTTATAGGATTGATGGGTTCTTAGAGTCTAACAAATTGTGTCTAATGTCCAATATGTCAGTACATAATAAGGTAGAAACTGATTATAATAATTTAATTGTTTTAAAAATTGATTTGGCAATAGGGTTTCCGCAATGCACAACTCCAGGGAACATCTTCCCACCGGAATCTATATAAATATATTCACTATAAAACTGGGCATCAAACTTCCATAAACTTCAATATATTTTCTCCATCCATCTAATGGTGTCCCTCTGTGGAGTGCAGTACAGAAGCCCCGTTTGGTGGCAAGATTAAGGAAACTTCAATTAAAAGTTGCTTATGCGGTAGGCCACCTTTACAATCATTAGAGACAAAGATTCCTTGGATCTGACTGTTTTGCCCTAACACATGGCATTGAATTCATAGTCTAAGGTGGCTGCTCAAGCCTCAGGCATCTTGATTACATTTAGCAAGAAGGAATGAAAATTTGGAGAAGCTTATGTTTTCTACCTTTACAACAATTTCTAGATATCGCAGACAGCACTTCTATTTAAGCCTTACCGGCAAAAACTTAATCACAAGGCCACAATAAGACTCAGGGAAAGTGAGAAGTATTATTCTGGGTGACCGTGAAGAATGGGCCCATCAAATACCAGGGATTCTAACACTGATGAAGAAAGAGAAAACAACCATGGGGAGCAGATAACAGTTACCATAACTCACATGCTCATGTTTAATGAAGATAAGCAACTGAAGTACAATGTGAAAAAGATAATACCGTAGAGCGGGGACTGGGACATTCCCAAAATGTCTTATTCAATGATTACAAAATATTTTCATACAAAAATTAAAATATATATAAAAGTTTAGAAAATCAATAGATAAAATATATACTTATTTTACTCTTATAAATGTTCTCCATAGGTTTAAAAAATTTTCAGTCTAACTATTATTAGGTATATTACACCAACCTATCAGACATTGGATTTTTGTGAGGGGTGGGGAAATAGAGATTAGCCAAGTGGTACAAACTTTCAGTTATAAGATGAATGAGGTCTAAGAATTTAATGTGTAACATGGTGACTATGGCTGATAACACTGCATTTATAATTACAATTTTGAGGAGAGTAAAACTTGAAAATTTCACCAAAAAATACTTTTAAAAGGTAAATATGTGAGATGACAGATGTATTAATTAATTCAATGGGGAAAATCCTTTCACAATGTATACATATATCAAATCATCATGTTGTACAATTCAACTATATTTCAACTTTGTCATTATTCCTTAATAAACTTGAACAAAAGATATATTATCAAAAATATAATATGACATTTGAAGGAAATAAAAACCAACTAAAAATTGTATAAGTTAAGATGTATTAGCCCTCAAGACACAATTCCCAAACTTGGTTGTTTATTGATACTCTTTAAAAATGTTGATACGGGCTCCCACCCAGACATTCTGATTTAATTGATATGGAGTGTGACCTGGGCAATATTCTTGCTTTTAGATGCCCAGTTGATTCTGATGTTCCTATAATGTTCGAAATAACTATTTTAAGTAAAAGAAAACACACTCAAACAGAATTCATAAAAACAAGGCGATTCATTAGTTACTATAGTTAATATCACTAAAAATTCTTTAGAGATTATTAGTTATAATGTGGTCATTAGGGTGGGCTTTTCCCATTATGAATGCCATCTTTATTCAGATACAGGTATGTAAAAAAGGAAGATTATGTGAAGACACAGAAGACAGCCATCTATCAGCAAGGAGAGAAGCCTCAGTAGGAACAAATTCTGCCAAAACTTTTATCTGAGACTTTTCTCCAGAACTATGAGAAAGTAAATTTCTGTTGTTTAAGCTATCTAGTCAGTTTGTCATGACAATTCTGGCAAACTGATACAGCTATGTGTTGCCCTAATTTTTAGTCAGGTGGCAAGATGACTATACTTTTAGGCTTATTCCAAATATAACAATATTCCCTGGAGAACCAATTGTGTTTTTGGTGGATTTCTCTTAAAAGAGAATTTTCTCCCCCAGAGGCCTCTAGAAAACATCCTGTCAGATCTTACTAAGGTCATCAGTGCCACATACTGTATTCATTGGGATAACAAAATACCAATAGCAGTACAGTGGTTTAAAGTAGATTTGAACTATGGAGATTATTTTATTCTTATTTAACAATTTTACAGTGAACATGTCAGGCTGGCAATTGTCTCTCCTCCATGATATATTCAGAGACCAAGGGTAAAAGCATTTTTCCTACCATTACCATGTGACTTTAAGATTACTCTAATTACACTCTGTTGCCGAAATTACAACAGGTAGCATGGAGGTAAAAAGCAAAAATTCAAGGCCAGAAAAAACCTTTAAATATGAGAGGTAAAGTCACACTCACCATTTCTGCTTGTGTGTCATTGGCAAAAGTTTAATCACATGAACACAATTATAAGAGAAGCTTGGAAATGTAGTTCAGCCATGTGCCCAGAAAGAAAGAAAATAATGGATTTTGTTTGACAGTCAGCAGTCTTTACAGTCTCATCCCTTCAAGAACAATATCAAGTAGTGCCTTATATGCTTTAGGTGTACATTCTACATGAGTCATGTACAATGAAAATGAAATTGCTCTTAGACAAATGAAGAAAATCTCCTAGGTCACCTTAAGTCAATTCACACTGAAGCATATGGGCTGTTTCAGGGCAGGCTGGACACCTCAAAGAAAACTGGAGAAAAATTAGGAAGCATAAAAGGTAGCAGGGAGGGCAAATAAGAGCACTTGTTACAGAATTTAAAAATAGGAATGGCAATAATTATTTTGACTACCCATGCATGCTTAATATCTAAGGATAAAGAGATTCAAATAATATAAAAACAACTGGCAAGTCCTAGTATAATTGCTTTGCCAGTTCTTTGTAACAGATAGAGGCCAGGCAATTCTAGAGTCCCTCTATGATAGTAACAAAAGGAATCCTTTAAATATAATGATTAAAAACTTTGTTGAGAACAATTAAATCCTAAATCATAAGAAGGCAAACTATATTTTCTTCATATGCTCATCCTTTTTAAAATTGTCCTTCCTGTCTTCTCTAGCACATCCCCTTATTTTTACTCATTACACATTTTATTTTCTTCATAGTAATAATTGCTACCTAAGGGAATCTCAGTTCTTTATTTACTTGTTTGTTGTTTCTCTTACTAGAATATTAATCTCATGAGTGTGAAGACATTGATTGTTTTGCACACTGCTCTGTCTTCAACATTTGGAATATGTCTGAATTATAAGAAATTGTCAATAAATATTTGTTGAATGAATAAATGACTGGATCGATGAATAAAACAACAGTAAACTGCACATAAAATTGACTGAGCCCCTAGATGGTTGAAATGATGAATGAATGGATAGACAGGTAGCAAGGAAGAATAAAAAATGAAGAGAATGTTATATAGGCAGTTAGGCAGACACAAGCAGAGCAAAAACGATGGGCCAGGTACAGAAACTCACTAGGGCAGAAAATTCCAGATGCCTAGCAAGGGATGAAACTGGGACAACAGGAACCTCATCCCTAGGGTAACTTAACCTCCCCTAGCATAACATTGCTCATGCAGTTTGAATCCCCTGATTTTTCATATCTCTAGTCATGCAGTTTAGAGCCTCCTGACCTTTTCCTCCTTAAACAACATCTAGGCCTCAGTTATATTTCAGCTCCATGCCCAGAACAGCAGCAAAACCAGACAAGTGACACAGTTGCTGCCTCGGGACCAGCTACATTGACTAATGACCCCCTGCCCCAGCACTGGCCAATCAGTAGAGACTATGACCCTGAAAGAGCACATCTGGAAGGCTGATGAGTATTCTATTGAGACACTCCCCTGAAACCTCCCCTAAGATTTCCACCTGCAAGGAAGAGATAAATATACTCAGGAGGAAGGACCCAGTTCACTCTCTCCCCCAGGGGAGCACGCCATTGCCATTCTGTCCCTCCTTCTTCCATCCAAGGGACTCCATGAAACTGATGGGCCACAGTGGGAAACACAAGTTAAGCTAGCCTGAAGCCGGACTGGATTCGACTCCAACAAGGAAAGGAAACTCTGGATACTGGCTCTGATTTTAGCCTTGCTAGAGCCCCATTTACACTTCTTCTACAACTGGACTAAGGGAAATGGGACCTTGGAAACTCAGGGGTTTAATTCACACAAGTAGAAATCACTCATTCTCCCATGTGAGTCTCAGAAAATTCCTTTTCTTGGGATATCACAAGAAACCCACTGCTACAAACAACAGGTGGGGATGAGGACCTCTCCCCAAGGGCAACATTATGATCAACAGGATGTTGTTTAAAAAGAAGTAACAAATAGGTCCTATCAATTGAGGTAGGCATCAAGTTACTTAATCTTTTGAGATGTATGGGGGGAAAAGTGGGTCTACAAAAGTAGGGTGTCCCTCAAATAATATTAAAATATGCTTGGCACATAGTATACAGTGACATATTATAGCAGATATTTATTTTAGTATGATGATTATTTTTTAAATCATAATTATTGTATTGATTTTCTATTATTTCTGTAATAAATTACCATAAATTTAGTAAATTAAAACACTAAATTTAAAAAAAAAAAATTTTATATGTCTTTATTGATTTCAGAGAGAGAGAATGAGAAACATCAATGATGAGAGACTCATTGATTGGCTGCCCCCTGCACTCTCCATACTTCAGACTGAGCCCACAACCCAGGCATTTGCCCTGACCAGAATTTGAACCCCGATCTCCTGGATCATAGGTCGATGCTCAACCACTGAACCACACCGGCCAGGCAACATTAAAAATGAATTATCTTACATTTCTGTAATCTCATTCCTTGGTTTGTGCCATCTTCTTCCATTTTCAAAGGTGCAATGGTACATTTAATTCTCCCCCCCACACACTTCTATCTCCCTCTTACTTTTAAGGACCCTTGTGATTACATTCAGCTCACAGGGATAATTCAGAATAATTACCCTTTATTAATATGTGTGCCATATGGGGTAAGATATCTGAATTTTATCTGAAAACTTAATTTCACTTTCCATATAAAGTAACATATTCCCAGGTTGCAGAAATTAGAACATAGATATCACTGGAGGAGGGACATTATTCAATTTATTAGTTATCATTGTTAAATAAAATATTTCTCAATTTTCACAATTTAAAAATTTTAATATGTTTTTTATTTCAGTATATTTCTAAATTACTGTGACTAATTAATTAAGAAGGAATCTGGCAAAATTACTGAAGTAGGTGGCTGAGATAAAAACCACCTGGTATTGATCTAACCTAAGATTCCATCATGGTTATTATGACCTATCTTACTGAGGATAGAAAGGTTGTGCGAAATTGTCCTGGTTAAATAAAAATATTTCTTATCACATTGTGAAGCCTTGTCAAATTTAGACTACAATACAGATTATATTATTATTTTAAAAATATGAATAGAGACACATTTCAATATGCTTACCCTTTCTATGTAGGGAAATCTTATTGCCAGAAAGAAATAACTTGGGTAAGTGTATTTGCCCAGGTTTTTTAGTAAAACAGAACCAATAGCAAGGGGAGGTGGGGAAGGTGGTTAAGGAATTGGCTTAACTAATTGTGGATGATAGCAAGTCTGAAATTACCAGGGTAGGCTGGCAAGAGTTGATATTGCAGTGTCGAGTTCAAATCTCTTCCTCTTCAAGGTCTTTCTCTTAAGGACATTAACTAATTGGGTGAGGGCTAACTACACTTGTGGAGCATAAACTGCCTTCCTCAAAGTTTCCTAATTTAAATTTATGCATAACCCATGGACACAGACAATAGTGTGGTGAAGGCCTGGGGCAGGGGGTGGGTGTGGGGTAGAAGGGGTCAATGGGGAGGAAAGGGGACATAAGAAATACATTCAACAATAAAGATAAATTATAAATAAATAAATAAATAAATAAATAAATAAATAAATGAATAAATAAAAACCTGAAAACCAGAAAAATACTAAAATAAATATCAATTATATCTAAAAAAATTTCACAGAACATCTAGACTGATGTTTGACCAAAATCTGGGTACTATAGCCCAGTCCAGTTGATACATAATATTAAAGATCATAGTAAAGCATATGGTGAAGGGGGGCGGGGAGCAGATGAAAATGCACCAAATGTAGACACCAGAAGTTGATGCAAAAAAAAAAAAAAAAAAAAAAGAAGTTGATGCAACATGCCCATCAGTGTATAAAGAATGCTTAAAGTATAAAATTTCTGTTATTAAGAACCTCTTATTTCATAAATGGATAGCAATCAAGAGATAAATAGTTCTTACTAAAAATCCATCATCTAGCTCACTCAGCCAGCTAACAGATAATTAAGTGCCTTCCATAAGTAGGTATGTTGATGTAAATCAGTAATGAGACGGAATGTCTGCTGGCTTAGGGCTTACCTTCTAGTGGTGAGGTGAGATGGTTCACTTCCTGGTTAATCCATCCTAGAGCAAGCTTTCAGGGTTGAAACATATTCAAATTTACCTCATCAGTTCTCTCACTCACACTCCAGGTTATCACTTTACCAGGATCTATATCTTCACAATTTAATGACAGTTAAAGCAATTAACATCTCCTAAAGGGAATCTAAATGCAAACAGTTTATGCAAAGCAATATCCCTGAAGAATTTAAGCACCTAACCCCTAAGGAACAACTTATGCAAACAAGTATCACTTGAAGTAGTTTACCCTTAATAAATATTTATTCAAAGTAATGCCCTGTAACAAACTCTAAAGTCTAGCTATTACCCTACACACCCACAAACACACATACATGAACACACACATGCACACACACACTCACACATATGCACACAAAAATGGATCTACTAAATTCTCTCTTCAGATAGTGTAGAGAATACTGGATGAAAAATTAGTAAAAGCTCAGATATATCTTGAACTACTGGCTTATTAAAAACATGCCCAACAAAGTATTTCATCAAATTTATTTTTATGGTTAAATGTAGATTTTCATGACCACATACGAACATACATATTTTTTCACATTGGTATGTGGCAACACACACCACATAGGGCATTCTTATCACCTTTATTCAAAGTATATATTTTTTTATAATAAGTGAGTACTCTTGGTTGCTTTAATTCAATGGAATTGTGGATAAAACTAGATAGAAGTATTAAACCCAAAATTGTTTTATAGGACTGAACATCCGAATACGACATTTACAATGTGATGTGATTATACGGGTAGAGGGGTAGAGTTAGAATTGAAATCAATCCTTACTACCTGTTCTTCAATTACCTTTTTATCAAAGTGGAAATGCAAGAGCATTGAAGATATACACAAATTCAAAAGCCGGAATGAAGACCTATGAATTAAAAATTACAAAGTACGGTTTCTGATTTGATATCTGAGCATAGAATTGAAATAAATTCTGACAGTTCCAACATTTGGTGTACATGACATAATACCATAGTAAACAAAAATTGAACCTTAGAAAAAAACAACTTTAACTGGGTAATCAATACATGAAAGACTAAATAACAACTGCATTATAATTGAGTGCTGAAACTTTAATTTTTTTCTCTTTTTATTGAGTAATCAGATACTGTTTTATTATTTTTACAAGTGAATGGGGTTAATCTTTACCAGAATAGAAAACTGTCATATTCCAATGGTAAAAATGTAATTCAAAGAGTAAAAGAAAAGGATTATGAATAAATATAACAATGTGCTAGACCAAAATAGTAAGTATCCATTAGAAAAATTTTCTCTTATTACTAATTGGTCCTGGTGATAGTAAATTTATCATTTAAAGGTAAATAAACTTTTTAGGCAACTTTTTGTATATTCACTGTCCCTCACAAACTTCGTGCAAAGTAATATTTTTCATCATAAACATAAACAAATAAAATAATCAGTAAGTTTAAAATTCTCCCCAATCAATTGATGTTCCTCTCTCTTTTTCTCTCTTTCCCCCTTTTCTCCCTCCCTTCCACTCTTTCTAAAAAGCAATGGAAAAAATATCCATGGGTGAGGACTTAAAAAAAAAACACACCTCCCTTTTTCCCTCTTGCCAGCAACCCATCCATCTAATGTGAATCTCATTATAGCAGAAGACATTAACAAGCAGCTACAGTTCAGTTACATATTGGTCCACAGAGATCTTATGTGGAAACAAAAATCACTTTTGCCATGCTGGTCAAAACACTATTTTGCCCCGCTGAATAGGTTTGCTGTTCTCTGAGCAGATTTGTAATGCATTTGACATGCTTTGTTTAGGCTCTTTTGTTGCTGAGCAATCATAAGTGCCGCTTCAAGAATTTTTTTTTTTTTTTTTTAATTTGCTTTGCAAAAGTGTATTTCTTACCTTGTCATTAAAAAAGAGAATGTGATACAAAGTCATTTGCATAAAAGGACAAAAGAATAAACTCTGCATTTTTTATCTATTTAAGAAAAATATTTAAACATTTTCAAAGGAAACTATATAGTTTTTAGTTGCTGATCACTTGTGAATGCAAATTATTGTAAATGGTAAATGACTGTGGGAGTGTTCTGTCTGATTTTCTATTGACTTTTTTTTCACATAGGTTTTAATTTTTAAAAAATTGAATTTATTGGGGTGACATTGGTTAAAATTATATGAAAGCTACAATTTTTAAAAATGATTATATAGATTATTCACAAGGCAAATCATCAATTTGAAGGACATTAATACTAGATTGTTATATGTTGAATGCTTAGCCAGAAAACCTAGGTTTTTTTCATATTTTACTTAAACTTTGAAAGTTTGTAAATATTGTCCTTGTTTTAGAAGAAAGCATGCTGAAATTCACAGATGTAAGGCCATATAATATATTACTGCCAGTAACTGAGATTATACTGTGAAGTGTGCACCTCACATAATATCACGTTTTAAAGACATATTGTTATACATTCTCTCTATTATAGAGCATAATGCTTGAACTAAATAATGGATATGGGAATCTTTTCATATATAGAGCCCTTGAACAAATATAATAAAAGCCAAATCATTGTGAGTTGGCTATTAATTTATTTTTAATATTTTGATTTTAGTAGAACTTGAATATTATTCTCATATTTTTTAGAATCTCCTTACTACCTGAATTCCAGTTCTGTGCATGCCATTATCACAATAATTTTCACCTATTCTAGTAACCTGTGAGACCAAACTTTTTATAAAATGTTACCATTCCATTCTCCTCATATAAGTAATTAAAGTAATTATTTTGGGTGACTTTCATGACACAAAACATGAAATAATTGGTACTGATGAGAAATGACTAGAAGGTTCAAATGTTACTGTAACTCAATACCAATTTCCTTTTAGAAATATACTATTTTAAGGGAGATATTTAGAAAGCAATACTCCTAATTTGGAGATTAAGAGAGGAGAATGTGACCAAATCATAGAAACACAAATACTTGTTTCACCTGTACACTGAACATATTTATAACTGTTATTATATTTAAAATATATTCTTCTAGAAACTACAAAAAAAGAAAATTACAGGCCAGTATCCCTAATGAAAATAGATGCTAAAATCCACAACAAAATGTTAGCAAATCAGATCCATCAATATATTAAAAAGATCATACATCATGAACAAGTGAGATTTATTCCAGTGTTGCAAAGCTGGTATAATACTTGCAAATCAATAAATGTGATACATTACATAAACAAATCGAAAGACAAAACTCACATGATCATATCAATAGACACACAAAAAGCATTCGACAAAATCCAACACCCCATTTAAAATATATATATATATGTTTTTATTGATTTTAAAGAGAGGAAGGGAGAGGGAGAGAGAGATAGAAACAGCAATGATGAGAGAGTCAGTGATCAGTTGCCTCCTGTGTGTCCCCTACTGGGGGTTGAGCCTGCAACCCGGGCATGTGCCTTGATCAGGAATTGAACCTTGATCTCCAGGATCATAGGTCAATGCTCAACCCCTGAGCCATGCCCATTTTTTATTAAATCTCTCAGCTGCTCGGCCAGGCGTGGCTCAGTGGTTGAGCATCGACCTAGGATCCAGGTGATCGGGGTTCTATTCCCTGTCAGGGCACATGCCCGGGTTGCGGGCTCAATCAATGACTCTCTCATCATTGATGTTTCTATCTCTGTCTCTCCCTCTCCTTTCCTCTCTCTGAAATCAATAAAGATATATTTAAAAAACAAAACAAAACTCTCAGCAAAGTGGGAATAGAGGGATCATACTTCAACATAATAAAGGCTATATATGACAAACCTACAGCCAACATCATACTCAGTGGGCAAAAACTAAAACCATTTCCCTTAAGAACAGGAACAAGACAGGGGCGTCCGCTTTCACCACTCTTATTCAACATAGTACTGGAAGTCCTTGCTACAGCAATCAGACAAGAAAAAAACATAAAAGACATCCAAATTGGAAAGGAGGAAACAAAACATATTTACAAATGACATGATATTGTACATAGAAAATCCTAAAGACTCCACCAAAAAACTGCTAGGTTTAATAAATGAATTCAACAGAGTAGCAGGATACAAAATTAACACACAGAAATCGATGACATTTTTATGCACCAATAATCAACTCTTGGAGAGAGAAACTAAAAAAAAAAAAAAAAAAATCCCATTTACCAAAAAATGGCAATCCCATTGCCAAAAAAAAGTTAATATGTTTAGGACTAAACTTAACCAAAGAGGTAAAAGGCCTGTATTTGGAAAACTCTAGGACATTGCAAAAAGAGATAGAATAAGATATAAACAAGTGGAAGAATATACCATGTTCATGGATTGGAAAAATTAACATCATTAAAATGTCCATACTACCCAAAACAATCTATAAATTCAATGCAATCCCTATTGAAATACCAATGGCATATTTCACAGGTCTAGGACACACACTTCAAAAATTTATATGGAACAAAAAAAAAGATCCCAAATAGCCATGGCAATTTTGAGAACAAAGTTGGAGGGGGTCACAATACCAGATATCAAGTTATACTACAAAGCCACTTTATTCAAAACAGACTGGTTTGGGAACAAGAACAGACATATAGATCATTGGAACAGAACAGAAAACCCAGAAATCAACCCAAGCCATCATGCTCAAATAATATTTGACAAAGGAGGCAAGAACATACAATGAAGTAAAAATAGTCTCTTCAATAAATGGATTTGGGAAAATTGGACTCTTGCATGCAAAAAAGTGAAACTAGACAACCAACTTACACCATATACAAAAATAAACTCAAAATGGATAAAGCACTTAAATGTAAGACGTGAAACCATAAAAATCTTAGAAAAATCTCAGACCTCTCTTGTATCAATATGTTTGCTGATACATCTCCCAGGGCAAGAGAAACAAAGGAGAAAAACAAATGGCACTGCATCAAAATAAAAAGCTTCTGCATAACAAAAGAAACCATCAACAAAATGAAAAGGGAGACCACTATATGGGAGAACATATTTGCATACATACAACTTAACAAAGGAAGACAAACAATCCAATTAAAAAATGGGCAAAGACCTAAATAGACACTTCTCCAAAGTAGGCATACAGATAGCCAAAAGACATATGAAAAAATGCTCAAGGTCATTAATCATCAGAGAGACTCAAATTAAAATGACAATGAGCTATCACTTCACACTTGTGAGAATGGCCATCATCAAAAAATCAACAAACAATAAGTGCTCATGAGGATGTGGAGAAAAAGAACCCTAGTACACTGCTGGTGGGAATGCAGACTGGTGCAGCCACTATGGAAAACTATGGAACTTTCTCAAAAATTAAAAATGAAACTGCCATTTGACCCATTGACCTTTTGCCCCAGTATTGGGTTGATGGGAATCCTCCCTCACTAGTGGGAGTGGAGTGGCTCTTGTAATATCTTCAGAAAAGGAATTTTCTAAGACTTGCATGGAAGAATGAATGTTTTTATTTGTGTGGAATTGTACCCCTCAGTTTATAAAGTCCTATTGTTTTTAAACCAGTCCTGGAAAATGTGCAGCTAAGGCAAGATCAGGACCAGTGTCCAGAGTTTTCATTCTATGATGGAGCTGTGTCCAATGTAACACTGGGTAGATTTAGTCCATTATTCCATTGGGTGGATGCAAGGGAACATGCCCCCTGCAATGAGTCCCAAGAGAGCAAGAGGGCCAAGAGTGAAAGATAACTCCCTTTGTTCAGGAGTTTAAATAGCAAATCTTCCTTTGCTTGCAGTGGCCATGCCTATTCTGGCCACTGACTTATTCCCAGATGTGACTGACAAGAAAACATCTTCCCATGTCATCCAGGCTTTACTGGGTATGTGTCTATTGTCCAGTCTCTTTCCCCAGAGATCTGTGGGGAACAAACTTGGAGAATGTTAACTGCAGCTTCCTAGCAAAGCTGTGTAAATGGCATGCCTATATTATTTAGTCTCCTCTTCACTTCTTTCCTGTTAATAATAACCAGGTTATTAATTGTATAAATCCCACTTCCAGGAATAACTTTTACTAAGAATCCTGAAACACCAATCAGAAAGAATATATGCAGCCCTATGTTCATAGCAGTGCTATTTACTATAGGTAAGATCTGGAAGCAGCCCAAGTGTCCATAAGTAGATGACTGGATAAAAAAGCTACAGTGCATTTACACAATGGAATACTAAGCAGTTGTCAAAAAGAAGGATCTACTACCCTTTGAGGCAACATGGAGGGACCCGGAGATGATTATGCTAAGCAAAAGCCAGTCAGAGAAAGACAAATTCACATGATCTCACTTATGTGTGGAATCTAATGAACAAAACAAACTGACAAACAAAACAGACATGGAGACATGCAACCATGGAACAGACTGATGAATCTCAGGAGGAAGAGAAGGCAGGAAGATATTAACCAAAGAACTTATATGCATACATGCATAACCCATGGACACAGACAGTAGTGCAGCAAAAGCCTGGGGGTGAGGAAAGTAGGAGCAAGGGAATCAATGGGGATGAAAAGGGGAACATCTGTAATACTTTCAATAATAAAGATACATTTTTAAAAAGGATGATGTATATAAAATGTTTGTTACATACAAAATGCCCAATAAATACTTCTTGTTATTATGGACAAAAAATTCAGTGTTCAATAAGACCAGATAACATGTCTGAGTATAATAAGTCGGTGCAGAGATTTAGTGTTCAGAAGATTGTCCAGTGTTTGATGGACTCTGAGTTTCGTCTGCTCTTAACTGGTGGCTCGGTTGCTGGGGCTGTGAAGTTAAACCTACAATAAACTGATGTGGCTGTTAGTTGGACTGGAGGATTACATCATGTTAAGAAATCAGAAACATCAGGATTCTGTTATGTTAATGATATGGTGCTTCATATCCTTGAATTACTAAAGAATCATCAGAGAGTCTTATATACTGATACTGATGTCCACCATGGTGATGGGGTTCCAGAAGCTTTTCATACAACAGATTGTGTAGCTACTGTTTCAATTCTAGAACGGGAAACTAGAGGGATATTGGTACAGAGAAAGGCAAATACTATGCTACCAATTTTTCAATGAGAGTTGATATAAATGATGAGTCGTATGGGCAGATATTTGTGTCTATTCTCTCTAAAGTGATGGATATGTATCAGCCTAGTGCTGTAGAGTTATAGTGTGATGCAGAATCACTATTTGGTGATAAACTTGGTTGTTTCAGTTTGATAATCAAATGTGTAGAAGTTGAAAATCTTTCAATTTACCATTACTGATGCTTTGAGAATGTGGATACACAATTCATAATGTTGCTCAATGTTTAACATATGAGACTACAGTTGCCCTTGATTGTGACATTCTCAATGAATTGCCATATAATGGTTACTTTTAGTATTTTGGACTATACTTTAAAATGCATATTGGTCTTTCAAACATGACAAAACTGAACACTCCAGAACATACAGAAAATATAAAACAGCATTTATTTGAAAATTTACAAATATTGCCTCATGCACCTGGTGTCCAAATGCAAGCTATTCCAGACGATGCTGTCCATGAAGACAGTGGGGATGAAGAAGGAGGAGATCTTGACAAGATAATTTCTGTTCGAGAATCAGACAAATGAATGACTGGTGATGAAGAATTCTCAGATTCAGAGGATCTGAAGAGCAAGGGGGTCTTAAGAATGTGGCTGATCCTAAGAAAGGGTGGATGGGAAGAGATTAGCCAAAGAATTTATATGCATGTATGCATGACCCATGGACACAGACAACAGAGGGGTGAAGGCCTGCGGGGGGGAAGGGCAGTGCAGTTTAGGGTAGAAGGGGTCAATGGGGGGAAAAAGAGGACATCTGTAATACTTTCAACTGTAAAGATAAAATTTTAAAGAAAGAAAGGAACAAAGAAAGCTAGAATCAAGGAAGACAAGAAGGAAACAAGACAAAAAAGCAGATGCTAAGGAAGAAGATAAACCCAAGGACAATAGCGGTGAAAAAGTGGATACCAAAGGAGCCAAGACATAACAGCCCAGCATTCCTTGAATTTGAGCTTCTCATCAACTTCAGAAAACATAAAATAAAAAGAGAGAGAGAGAAAATATTAGGAAGAAAATTTTTTTATCTTTGAAGGCTTCTGGCTTCATTTTATACTACTTTGCCATAGACTATATTTATTTTGAAACTCTTTTTTGTTTTTGTTTTTTGTTTTGTAGCAAGTTTAGTATGAGTTTTCTAATTATGAAGCAAAAATGTTTGTTCTCCACTATGCTTTATATAAGAGTTATTAAAATTGATGTATTATGTCAAAAACCTGATCTATTAAAGAAGTAATTGGCTTTTCTGAGTTTTTTCCATCTTTTATAATTATCTTTATTAAAAAATTGTACTTAGAAAGAAAGAAGTTTATTTTTTAAGAAGTTCTACAAAACACCTAGAAAACCATGCATTCTCACTTCTCTTTCTTTTTTATTATTAAATTTATTGGGATGGCATTGGTTAATAAGCTTATATAGGTTTCAATTGTATGTTTCTCTGATACATGATTTGTATGTCGACCACCTAAAATCAAATCATCTTCCATCACCATATATTTAAGCCACTTTACCTTTTACTGTCACGTTACTCCTTTTTCCTCTGGTAACCACCATAGTGTTGTCTGTGTCTATGAGTTTTTGTTTGTTTTTCTTTTTTTCCTTTGTTGCTTTCAGTTTTATATCCCACATTGAGTGAAATCATATGGTTCTTAACTTTTTCTGTCTGACTTATTTCTCTTAGCATGATATCCTCAAGGCCCATCCATGTTGTTGCAAATGGCGGTATTTCATCTTTTCTTGCGGCTAAGGAGGATTCCATTGTATATGTACCACATCTTCTGTATCCAATCATGTTTCCATGTCTTGGCAACTGTGAATAATGCTGCAATAAAAGTAGGGGTGTGTATATCTTTGTAAATAAATGTTTTCACATTTGGGGGGTAGACATCAAGAAGAAGGGTTGTGTGTAATTCTATTCTATTTTTTTAAATCCTCACCCAAGGATATGTTTAGAGAGAGGAAGGGGGAGGGGAGAAAGAAAGAGAGAGAGACATCGATGTGAGACATGTGACATGGTCTTGTTACCTCCCATACTCGCCTCAACTAGGGATCAAACCAGCAACTCAGGTATGTGCTCTGACCAGGAATTGAACCCACAACATTTTGGTGTACAGGACGATGCTCCAACTAACTGAACCACTTGGCTAGGGTAGTAACTCTATTCTTAATTTTTTGAGGGACCTCCATACTTTTTTCCATAGTGGCTGTACCAGTTTACATTTCCATCAGCAGTGAATGAGGGTTCTTTTCCCTCCACAACTTTTCCAACACTTGTTATTACTTTTCTTGGTGATAATAGCCATGCTAACAGCTGTGAGGTGGTATCTTGTAGTTTTGATTTACATTTTCCTAACAGCTAGCGAAGTTGAGTATCTTTTCATATATCTCCTGGCCATTTGTATGTTTTCTTGGGAGAATTGTCTATTTAGGACCTCTGCCCATTTTTAATTGGATTTTTAAATGAATGGGACTATATCAAACTAAAAAGCTTCTGCACAGCAAAGAGAAACTGCCAGTGAAACAAAAAGGCAACCAACATAATGGGAGAAGATATTTGCAAACACCTCTAACAAGGGTTTAATATCCAATATATAAATAACTCACCTCCATTTCTTAACATGTAATCTTGATTGCTGATTGATTTTTTAAGCAAGAGAAAATCCAGCCTCTTCCAATTTATTTTTAAAAGAGCTCTTAAAAAGAAAATCAAATAAAGTAAGCCCATTTTTTTACCAATGTTTCACATGCGTGAAAGATCTGTAATTCACAAATGCCACAATTTTAAGTTAGTTATACAGGTGCAGTCCATGATTGTAACAGTGCAGAAATCTCTCAGCATTGTGAAAGGATTTATTTTTGTCCTGTACACTTTAGCTCTGTTTCAATTCATTTCCAACTATATTTTCCTGGAGTTATTTACTTATTGATTTGGACTGAGTGTTTTGTTGGCAGGGTGAACTGTATCAGCAAAGAGACTTTATATACTGTACCAGAATTTGGCACAATATTTTTCTGTTTTGTATTACTAACAGAATGTAACATTGGATTAGAGCTAGACTCCTAGTGGGATTAAAATGTAAGACTAGAACTCTCGCATCAAACCTATTGCATTAGTTTTTCATTTTTTTTAAACATAAAACGTTGCAACCCAGCCTCTCTTCCTACCCCCTTGGTGCTTTATGGAGCTCCTATCTTGAACATATTAAACATGTTATTTTTTTTTTTTTTTGGTAACTTTCTGAATGCAATCATTTCCATACTTCTGACAATTAACAATGTTCTTTTTAATACCTCATTGATTAGAGTTCTTTCTCATTGTTTCTATCTGTTTCATTCAGTTCTCTGAATTTTCTGTTTAAGACCCAAGCATTTAATTTGCTGATTTCAATATTTCATGTTGTGCCCTTAAGAATATAGCTGGCAGAGCAGATGGAGGGATATTGGACATCTAGGAGGACAGATGTATTCAGTAGAAGGCTCAGAATGACCACGAGCAACTAATTAGATCTCCTGTGGGGAATGTTATGCGCTTGAAATACTTATGTATCCTTATTGTTTTAAAATCTTTAGAATAGGACTCTAACCCTTATTGTGAGAGCTAACTCTGAATATATGTCCTCTATTTTTGAGAGTGCAGCTTGCAGAAATGGGAGATGAACAGTTCAGGCTGAGAAGATTGAATATCATGGCTAAGGGTGAAATTTTAATTCATCCTAGTTTATCCACATTTAATCAATTCACGCTTATTTGACAGCCTAAAGCATTAACCTTTTGAAAGCTGAATGTGTCACTTTGTAATGTCTGTTAAATCGTGTTGATTGCTAAGGTTTGCGGGATTTAAAAATGTGTTTACTCTTTATGCAACATTTGTTTTGTTCTCTATGGTTGCTTGGATCTTAAAGCAAGTTGTAGTCTAAAAAACTTTTCTATTCTATTGCTATATATGATTTAAATTTTACTCTCTGTATTATTGTGTGGCAATGAAAAGGGAACAGAGTGAAGGACTAAGCATGGGCAGTGGAAAGTGTGTTCCTTGACGATTCCTTGGTTCCCCTGGGAAGAAAGCAGGATCTGGCCTATAGGTCACCACTCTGCAGTTTTTCAGTCAAATACATTATCTTAGTGATGGTATAAAATGTGGAATGAGGCTAGGATCCCCCCCCCCCCCACAATTGGGTCTCTATGCACATACAAGGAAACATCAGAAGTAGGCAATTAATTTTTCCCCTAGAAAATGACTTTCAGATTTCTAAAAGGAAATTCAAAATAAGTGTTTCAATAGTCAGGTCTGTTGCTGAGAGAAACACAACAATTGAATTTAGTAGAAAACAGCAATGAGTAGAAAACTGTACACAAGACAGCAAAGAATATACTAAGTTTAGGAAAATGGAGGACATTGGTAACCATAGAAAAAACTAGATCATTTCAAATTCAAATTTTCTACTCTCACATGCAGGGCTCAAAGATAAGGTTTCCATAGACCATTGTTTCACCTTACTCCACTATCCATCAGTAGTAGCCTTTAAAAAATGGGCACTATAGAAAAGTATAGGTGTGAATGGTGGTGCTCTATTACAAAGTGTTTAAAAAACAATTATAGACATTATTAAATATTGAATTACCACAAAATCAAATTAAGTGAAAATTAAAGTAAGATGAGAGAAAGCTCCAGGTATTAGCAACATTCTGATCCAGGGGGAAATGAGTACAAAATGTATTATTCTCCCTGGAAGATGATTAATTTCAATCTATCTTTCTGACCCCCCTCCTTTTTTTTTCACCCAACTAGTAGGGACATTTTTCCTCTTATGTGGCCTCCTGGACTGCTAGATTTTCTAGTATTGTACATTGTAAAAATAAAATGGACTAGAAACTGAAAGGTAGCGAAAAAGAGTCAGCTAGTATATAAATGCAGTAATTATGTTGTACAGATTGTTCAATTATACACAAATGCATTATTTTTGAGAAAAGGTTAACTGTATTTTCACTTCAGCCAGTATAATAGGCCATGTACAGGGAGACTAAACCTCTGAGATCTTCTTAGGGTAGTTGTAACAAATGGATGTAAGTTGATATAAAAACTAAGCACTGTACTCAACAGATAGTAATCAATTAAATAGTTAATTATTATTAATATACTTTTAATTATTATTACAAATATGATTGTCTACAGAAAATTTAATTAACATTTCTGTTTCCAGTTTAATGGAAACTGTTTACAAATGAAAAATAAAGGTTGCCTGAAGTAAGTTAGAATCTGAGGTAATCTTTAGCTCCTGTGATATCAAACACATGTTAGTCAAAGGCAGATTTCAAAAAATTCAATGATTTCATTTTAATTTATTTTATAATTTCCTTTTCTAACAAAATCAAACAACAAATAATCAAGGTAGGTTATATTTTCCTTTATGTCTGTCTGTCTTTAAGATGTTTTTAAAGTGAAAATGTTTTTTAGAAATAAAACCTGACTATATTAATATCTTGAGGTGGTGTTTAGAACCATTCACTATTTCCCTGAGGCTTTGAGATCAAAGTCCAAACTCCTTAGTACGCCATGTAATGTCTGTCATAATCTGGCCCTAGTCCATCTTCCTAACTATAGTTCCTCAAATACTCCGGACCAGTATACATACCTTTAAACACAAACATGGCATGTCCTCATCATACTGAAATCATTGCATTTCTCTAAATCTAGTAAACTATTTGATTCCTTCCTGATTTTGTACATTGAGTTCATTTTCTCAGGATCTCACATTTCACTCTTTAACTTAAGTTTTTTTCTGAAAAACAAATAAACAAAAAAACAAAACAAAACTATTACAATAACCACAAAAAAATTCTAAAATTTGAGGAGTCTAAATTTTTTATGGCTTTTTGGGTGAGATTAATATATTCTAAGAAGTGAAAATCTTGTAGAATTAAGAAAAAAAAAAGAACAACAATACAGAGTGAGGCACAGGTAGGTTTACAGTTATGAGCATGAAAAATATAGTTTATTCTTGTATTATTATTTATTAATTATTGTATTATTTTCCATATGAACAACTATCAACCTACTTTCACCCCACTCTATATATGGTCCAACACCCTTCTCTAGGCATAATAAATTTTAACTCAATGAAAATTGATGTTGATTTTTTGGCTACATATTTACACAAATGAAGAAATTAAATAGGAGAATTTGGGAGTATGCCATAATTTGATAATCTAATCATCAAAAGGTAGTTTCTTTTTTCAAACAAAATACTCTATGTAAGACTTTCACCCCCCAATTCCTTAGGTATAAACCTTAGAAGTCACAATATTTTGAGACATTAAGGAAACTTCTTTGAATAGAACTAAATATTATAGCACAGACTTGTTATCAATATATCACAGAAGTTTTTTTTTTATGCCTTTCATCTAATAGCTATGATGATATTTTGATGTATTTCAAAATTACCACAATAATCAGATTTGCATATTTGCTACGGTAGGTGACGGTGTGATTAAATTTAGATTTTAGATCAACTTCAAAAAAATGTATGCATGAATAAAAAGAGCTGAGAGTACTGGTAAGTAAAATTTTAATTATATAAAAATTAGCATTTTTCAACCTCTTAGATGGCAACCATCATGCTGAAAATTTAAGGCATTTACATCAACAGTAGTATTTAGACCAATGACTCTAATATTTGTTTACTTTATTTTTCCACACTGGTTTAATGCTCAAAAGAATATTTTACTGCATGACTTGTTGTTAAATATGCGTATTTAACTGATATACTTTTACTGATATACTTACTCGGTTTTTCTTAAGTGAATGTTTCATTTTTGATTATGTCTATTTGAGACTTACTCTTCTGTGACCACAATGACTATACAGAGCACAAATGAGTTCTCAAGCAATATGAGATAATCTCTGATTATTTCTGCTTGCATTCTTCCTAATTAACAAGGAGATTTGAAGTAAATTAGACTACTTTATAATACCTAATTGTACATATTTTCCAGGTAAAGCATGTTATTTCGGGTGGAGGGTAAAGTATTCTCTAATCTGAGTAAGAAAATGATCAACCATAAGTATTTGTTTCTAATTAGATGGCTATCAAGTTTTTCTAACCTATGTTCAATATTTTATTATACTGATACAAATTGCACATATATTTATTCTATAGCTAACAACTGAGTTGAATTTATCAATGTAGATTAGTTGACTTTGGTTAAAAAAGGGAAAAATTCTTATCACTTAGTATAATGAAATTAGTGACATGAACAGGGTTTGGTGACAATGGCAGTTTGTAGTGTCCCTAACCAGGTATCAGTGTCTTAATTTAGTGCAGTTTAAAATACATTATAGCAAGTTAAAAATGAAACAATTTGACATGTTGTGTTGATAAACAAATTATTTAACAAAAATTACACATTATTTAAAAATACATTGGAATTTACAACTTTCTCTTCCTCTCTTGTTCTGAATATTTTTACTCTACCACACTTCATAATGAAGTAGCACCCTCAGGATTTGACTATGCCTTTAGATGCATAGATCTATGTTGACAGAAAATGAAATAACTGCTTCTGGTTAAGACTTTGAAAATTAAAATACTTCCTTAACTAGTCAATATAGATGAAAAATAAAAATCTCTTAATCATGGCAGAATAACAAATAATTTTGGTGGGCAGAATGATGATGTTATGGAAAGAACAAAGTCAAAGGAATTAAAGGTGCTAGTTAAGGACAATGAATACTTCTGTGGCTTTGGCCAGATTAACTTTCTCCAATATTGTCATGTTTATTATGAAAGTTGCTAGAATGTTATTACTCAAAGTTCTTACAACTTTAAATTATTGTTATTTACTATATAGTCCTGTGTTCCACCATAGCTTGGATGTCTGGACACCCCCAATGGAGTGTGATTAAACTATAGGATGTTAAAATTAATTTAATTATAGCACTCAGTAAGCCAATTAGGTATAAATACTTGTAAAGAACATTTTGAAAATAACCATTTTTTTTCTAACATTTAGCATTTTTATAAATGTATCAGAACTAAATTGAGTAGTAAATGCCATCAACATTTATATATTTCCACGTTTTTTGTTAGTCTTTCTATTGTGTTTATTTTGAAACTTGAATGCTATTAACTCATCAAAGGCAATTGACACTTATTTTTATACATATAGAATATCTTTCTTCATGAGAGGATTATCAGTGATGCTGAGTACTTATGACTGGCTAGATATAACTTTTTTTTAATCTTTATTGCCACAAGCATTACAGATGTCCCCTTTTTCCTCCATTGATACCCTCCACCTTGCATCCACTTCACCCTAAGGCCTTCCCCATACCAACATCTGTGTACATGGGTTATGCATATAAACATATAAATATATAGGTTTAAACCCTCTTGGCACAATTTTTTTTTTCTTTTTATTGTATTTCTAAAGGCTGGTAATTAGGTAAGGGAGGGAAATTGTACAAGAGTGCTTTAAATAGAGCAACTTAATTTTCTTTTTGAATCAACTTAAATGAAATAAATAAATACTTGAAAAAAGGGGAAAAAAAGTATAAGCAGATGTTTCCACAAATCAACTAAACTTTCCATTTACATATAGGTAAATGACTCAATGACCTCATGCATAGTTGAGATTTCTATTACCATTCCAATGACTAATCTCATAATTTATTATATACAATTCCATTAATATTTTGGTAAGGATCTAAACTTCCCAGCCAAATACAAACAATAGACATAATATATTTTAAAAATTATATTTATACTACCTCGTATATACCATTTTAAAATGACTTAGGAAAGCAATAGAATTATTACCTTTCTCTTTATGTTCTTTTTGGTTGTTGTTTAATTTTAGATGTGAAGGATTTTTTTAATTTTTTTTTTTTTTTTTTTTTTTCAAAAAAGGCTGTCAGTAATGAAAAGGACTGATTAATCTATGTTTTTGTACTGGGTTAATTACATAATGGTTATCTTGTTAATTTGTGATTGTCTTTGTAAGCACAATCAACCTGTATCTATTAGCCACAAAACAAATTAATTATGTGGCGATCCTGTCTTCATCATATTTCTAATTGTCCATGAAGTTTAGGAGCCTTTGGTTACTACTTTTGAAACAAATGAAAAATGTCTGTTCTTCAAATAATCTGCTGCCATGTCCACACAGGTGCTTATTATTCTCTGCTGTTGCTTCCAAAGGCAAAAGGGAGAGATTGACAAGATTTTGGCTCCTTGAACATTCCAGTGCAAAAAAGGCTAATACTTCCTTTGATTTATTTGTTATATTAAACATAGAGCATCTCATGTTCCTCCTTTCTAAGATATCTAGTTTCTGTGCTACCATTATGAGTGAGAAAAACAACTTCAACATAAATTTCAAATTTCTCTTATTTTTATAGCAAAACCTTTCCTCACTGCTTATAAGAACTTGAAACTTTGTATTGGAATAAATTTTCAGGTAAGATTGATTTGAGTACATATTGCTGCATTACCATTTGCAGAGCAAGTGACCTATGCAAACAGTAATCTTTCTATTTCAATTGTTTCCTTTTTAAAATATAAAATTATGATACCTATTTTCAAACATTATCCTGAAGATTTTATTAGTTAATGCTAACGGCCTTCGAGAGCATTGACAATGTTACCACCACTAAATATACGTCCATGAATTCAAAATCTCTTTTCCTATTATTAAGTAATAAAACTTTTCATCTTGAACTGACTTTGCCATTTTCTTCTAAACAAGTGTTCAGACATCTAATAATTTACAAACAGGCAACCAAACAGCGCTGCACAACAACCAAACATGCATTGAGAGCAAAGCCTCTAAATGAGAAGCCCACAGAGACTACAGATTAAATTCCACTGAAGAGGCATAAAACCACTTACAATGAGGTTACTGATGAGGAGCAGTGAGGAAAGGCTGGTAATGAACAATGACTCCTAACATTAAAAAATTACTAGGAAATAGAATGAACTTAAGAAAGCACAAAGATTTGAGATCCTCAGTAGAAAGACAAACACACCTAAAAGAAGGTATATGAGATTATAAACTACAACATACAACAACATACACATTTTGTGATAAAAAAGTCTCATGAAAGTTTCAGGGACTCTATTGTCTGATCACAGCAGAAGAAGTAAATTAGCAGTGTGTGATATATTGCTAGGAAGAAATATGGAGGCCTTTTAAATCAGAGGGTTTTTATCTTTATGCAATAAAGAGACACTGTAAATTCTAGGTTAGGTAATATGATAGAAAGCCAGTGATATTAAATTCTTACAATGCAATAATTGAGTCCATGGACCACCATGGTAACTCTGGAAATAGACACAATATGATAGGTATGGAAGATAATTAGAAAGACATGATGGGCAAAGTTGATTTAGATACCAAAGAAAGTAATATTTCATCATGTTATAGACTGAGATGAAAACAATAATGTACAAAATAAAGAAAATAGAATATGAGCTAGTTTGAGGAGTAAGACATTAACTTTGGTTTGGGCTAGTGAGAATTTTGGAAGAGTTTCAAGTGAAAATGTTAATCAACTAGGTTTTGGAAAATCATGGATGAATTAATTCACATATGAAGTTTCTTAAATACTTAATTTGTAAGATTTAAAAAAAAACAAACCACTGGAAAAGAATATACTCAAATGCTTCCCCTCCCCCCATATTTTTCCTTGATTAAATGTCAATTTTAAATTGAAGTGGTTAACCAGATGAACTGTTTAGGTAGCTAATTAAGATTTTAAATATGTTTGGTTTAAATTTAGAAGTGATTGAAAGTGACTAAGCAATGATTAGGTATTATTATTTCAAGATTCTCACAAAAATCTTGGTTCTTTTCAAGAACAGTGTTGATGTGATATATATATACACACATATATATATGACAGACACATACATAAATAAAATATATTTTAAATATTAGTGACATTCTGAGAGTGCCTCTCTAGGTGACTTTTTGACATTAAATGATCAAAATTTAATATTGAATCTATCTTCTGCATGTGTGGATGACATAAATTGATATGTGCTATGTGTTTACATACAAAATAGGTTAGATGACTTAAATGTTCAAAATTCTCACACAATCCTCAAATGCAAATGCTAATAAATTTATAGCAGCAAGTAGTGAAATCCTGAAAGCTAAGCAGAGGAGGTAACTGTAATGTGGCAGTGAGTGGAGGAGATATATCCGGAAAGGCTTTATACTTTATATGATATTTCAGAAAGGCCCAACATAACTAAATAAATATTTTTTTCCAGGTGAACAATATGGGCAAATTCACTTTAGGAAAGAGAAAGTACATTAAACTATTTTAGAGAGAAAAAAGTAACTTCTAAAACAAAAACAAAAAAATTATTATTCTGAAATTAAAGTGGAAAGTAGATTGTCTAATAAAAATCAGTCTGTCTATATGGTAGGACTTATATTTACCTTTTAGTAAGAACAATCAGAAAAAAATAAGAATTTAAAATATGGTAATTGATTTTTTTATATAAAATAAAGCCAGAGAGATGCATTCCAGATCTAGTAGAATAGTTCTTTGTTTACCAGGAGTAAATGTCCTATTCTATTTTTGCTTCACTGTCAGCCCAGTCTTCCATTTTCAGATTTGCCCCTGGTCCTTCCAGATTCCAAGCAGCAAAGTACAAAGTGGGGAAGAATAAAAAGATGTACGCATGAGCTCCGCCACGCTTCTTAGGACGTTATTCAAGATTCCCACACAACACACGCTACTTTTTAACATATAGGCAAGACTTACTTTTCTTGACTTATCAACCTGGAAGGTTGACTGGGGAAAACTGTTTAAAGCTGTTACATTACTATCTGAATAAGATGAGACTTCTGTTACTAAAGGGAAAAAAAAGAACTTAATTTGGGTAGGGATCTAGCAGTTCTCACCATGCATTTTCAGGAAATTATGATGTATTGCATTGACGATGGAAAATATATGGGAATGTATGCAAGTGCCATTAAACCTGATGGAAGGGAACAGGAAAGGTCATGAAGGGACACCTATGAAATTTGCTTTCACTCAGTAGTCAATGCACTATTTTAATTAGGGGGTTAGCATGATGGTCATCTGACACCATTGTTAGCTTGATCAGCTCTCCTTAATAGATACAACAGGTATGTAAGACCTGCAGTCATTCATCAAGTTATTCCTTCGAAGAGCTACTGGAGAACCAGTATTTAACCATAATCTGTGTTAAGAGGTTTAACCAAGGGGGGGATGAGACTTACTGTGTAGCTTTTATTTTTTAATGGATCAATAAAATTGTTATATGTTATTTTCCTGAACCATGCCATTCCCTGCCCATCCATGTCCTTCACCATATTAGATTTCAGAACCAGGCACTTTACAGCTTGTCATTGAGGCCCTCTTTCCCCTGCTGACTTACTTTTTAAGCCTTGTCTTTCCTTCTTTATAGTCAGCTGAATGGATCTAATGCCTAAATCTTGAGCAAAGCCCATCACTATTCTTGACCCATGCCTTTCGTCAGGACTTCCCTTCAGCCAGGGTTATTTTGGTCCTCTAAAAACACAGTCTAAAGACTCATTTTTATAGTTAAAAGCCATACAACTTATTTTTAGCAATGGAGATATATGAGGGTTCTTTTCTTATATTGAACATTACAGGTCTAAGGAATATGTAACTAAGGTTTTCTGAATAGTTTGAAGAAGAGGGCTATTAAGTGTATAAAAATTGCTTTATAAGACTTATTTTTATTAATTTGTCTTTAAAATTCTATAGAAAATAAAAGTGGAGTTACAAACCAAGATTACAGTAGTACCAGCTTTTTTATTTTCTCATGCATTTACCTTTAGTAGAGATTGTTAGATCATCATATGCTTTGAGTTAATGTCTAGTGTCCTTCCATTTGTACCTGAAGGACTTCCTTTAGCATTTCTTGCAGGGTAGGTGTAGTAGTATTGAACTCCCTGGAAATGTCTTAATTGCTCTTTCTCATTTTATTTTATTTTTAATTAATTTATTTATTTTTATTTTTTTTAATGTTTCTTTATCTTTATTGTTGAGACCACTACAGGTGTCTCCCTTTTAACCCAACTGATCCCCTCCACTCCACATCCATCTCACCCCCAAGCCCTCCCCACACCAATGTCCACATCCATGGGCCATGCCCATAAACATAGAAGTGCCCAGATTAATCTCTCCCTTCCAACACCCCCCTCCCTGCCTTCCCCCTGAGATCCCTCAGTTTGTTCCAAACTTCTGTGTTACTGGATCCACTTTGTTCATCAGTTTATTTTGTTTATTATATTCCACATATAAGTGAGATCATTTGGTACTTGTCTTTCTCTGACTGGCTTATTTCACTTAGCAAAGTACTCTCTAGTTCCCTCCATGGTGTGCCAAAGGCCAAAAGGTCCTTCCTTTTCACAGCCATATAGTACTCCATGGTGTAAATGTGCCACAGCTTTTTTATCCACTCATCTACTGATGGGCACTTGGGCTGTTTCCAAATCTTAGCTATTGTGAATTGTGCTGCTATGAACATAGGGGTGCATAAAGAACCCCAAACACCAATCACACTCTCCCATTTTAAAAGATAGCTTTGGTTAACATAGAATTTGAAGTTGACTTTACTTTTTTATTTTTTTGCTTTTAGCCAATGAAATATATCACCCACTGCCTTCTGGACTCCAGGTTCCTGATGAAACATTGGTTGATAAGTTTATTGAGGATCCCATTAATGCAATGAGTCATTTTTCTCTGGTTATTTTTAGGGTTTTTTGTCTTTGGGTTTCAACAATTTGATTATAATGCGTCTCAGTGTGGGTCTCTGGGTATATCCCACTTGGAGTTCATTGGCTTTCTTGGATTTGTAAATTACTGTATTTTATCAGATTAAGAAAATTTTCAAAGTTTTTCAGTCGTTATTACTTCAGGTAATCTTTCTGCTCTTTGTATCTTCTTCTGGAATTTGCATTATGCATATATATATATATGTATGTGTGTGTGTGTGTGTGTGTATATATATATATATATATATATATTTAAGAAATTCAGAGAGATAAAAGGTTAGAAAAGCCAGGTGAATTGAAGAGTCCCAGAATAAGATATTTAGCAGAAATTTGTACATTATTTGAAATACTCTAGCTGGAATAGTTGCTTATTCCACCTTACTTCTCCACTATCTCTGTACAAAGGACTCTGTGAAATCCAGAATTCAAACCTAATCACTCATCCTTCACCCCTGCCACAACCTCCACAGATAGGTGCAGAACTCAAGTGAATAACAAAGAGATCCCATTCTAAATAAATTACATGAACTGTGGTAGTTTTTGTGAGAGCTGAGGGATTTTGGACCATAGCTTATGTGGTCCTAAAGAATCATATCTAATCCATGTAAAGGAAAATCTGTTGAACAACTGTTCCCACCAATATACACAAACCTCCAAGAACTGAAGTGGATTTCTAGACATCAAGACGTCAATCAATGTGAGATCTTCAGGTAATTGACAGAGGTTTATTTAGCATACAGAGAGACTATTTTGATGGACTGCAAGGGGGGGAAAATATTTTAAAACATGTATCACATGTAAAATAAGCAAAGACTCTCAGATTTACCATAATCAAAGGATGCTTTTAATTTATGAGGATATGATCAAGAAATATAGTTAAATTAGAAAAGATCTACTTAAAAGCTCAAGAAAAAAGTAATATTGCAGTAGTAATTAACTATAGTGACTTGTCTTTTTAATGACTGCTTTTTTCTAAAAATCCTAATTGGAATTCTTTCTATTACAGTATTTTAATATATATATATATTTCTATTGACTTCAGAGAGGAAGGGAGAGGGGGAGAGAGATAGAAACATTAATGATGAGAGTTATTGATCGACTGCCTCCTGCCTGCCCCCTACTGGGGATCGAGCCTGCAACCCTGACTGGAAATTGAACCTCAGTCTCCTGGATCATAGGCCTATGCTCAGTGGCTGAACGATGCCAGCTGGGCTACAGTATTTTTTAATTCATTTTAGTTTTTAAATTGGTCATATCAGTTTGCAATCAGTTCTCTTTTTTGCTGACAATCTCTTTTCTGAATTTCCAGGCATCTATGTCCAATCTAAATGGTTACCCACTAAGTTACCCCAGGAATTTCTTTTTCTTTTTCTTTTAAATTGCTCCCTTAATTTGTGGATTACTTGTCTCCTTTTTCTTGGTTTTTTATGTTCTTTTAACAGTTCTTATAAAAATAATGTTAGCGCAATTAGATTCACAAGAAAGTGTGTTTGGAGGTATATTTTCTGAACTCATATACAGGGTGGGGCAAAAGTTGGTTTACAGTTGTGCATATGGAAAATAATATAATAATTAATAAATGATAATACAATAATAAAGTCCTTGTTTCACATACTTACAACTGGAAGCCTTCTTTTGTCTCACCTTGTATGCCTGAAAATGACAAATATTTCTCTCTCACACTTTACTGATATTTTGGCTGAATATAGAAATTCTAGTAAAATTAGGCTTTTTCAATTGTCTACTCAAATCCTTGCATGGTATATAAATTTTTGTTACATTTTTAGCAGCTTGATTAACATAGAAAAGAAACTGAATATTTTACACTGTATGTCTGCTCAGAATGAGCTTTTAGCTAATCTTCGTTTCAATTTTTAGAAACTGGTGAAAGTAAAATTATGACAGAAAAAGTCCAAATAGCTTGTGACCCAGTGGCTCTCAATAATAGTGTTAGCTTGCCATTCTGAGACCTTGAAAATAGACAATTCTGCTTATGAATACATGGTAAAAAGGGCATGTCTTTGGTCTGTTCACACTGTATCATTAGTCAATATGCAATTTCTGAATAACTCACCAAACTTTTATTGAACACCTACCTTATATACTGCAACATAAGAAATACAGTTTATAAGAGCCAG
Source organism: Miniopterus natalensis (assembly GCF_054644295.1). NCBI lineage: Eukaryota > Metazoa > Chordata > Mammalia > Chiroptera > Miniopteridae > Miniopterus > Miniopterus natalensis. Next base: position 67,775,438 of record NC_142082.1, on the reverse strand, counting down.
AGGGAATTATGTCCACTAATATGAACAGTAGCAGCCCAATATAACAAAATCACTGGCTTAATAAGCCTTCAGTGTTAACTATTTATCTTCCTCCCTGTTTAAATACTTACTGGCAGATGCACCTGACACACTGAGAAATAATGAATTACTTTTCTCATGATCCCATGTGCACTTCTGCTCCAACCTATTGAGCTGTATGCTCTTACAAGTGAGCTGCATTTCTTTGTAAGCCACTATATGCCAGTTATAATTTTTCCATAATTCTGTTTTTAATGAAATATTTTTAGCAAGGTAAATATTTTAATTGCAAAATGAATTATCATTTTCATGAAAAACTAAATTAAATGTTTTGTAAAACTTTGTAAGTGTGAAAAGCTAAAATGTTGCTGTCTTATTAAGTATCTTAGATTTAAAAAAATATGGATGACCCTTCATGAATGCTGTTCATGCAAAAAAAAAACAAAACAAATTTTTAAAGACAACACTCTACAACACAAGATCATATAGTGAATATACCTTTATATATTTTAACATGAAATGTGTGAATTGTGTGTCATTATTTATAATTTCATGCTTGAACTATTTTGAATAACTGACATTGACAATTAAGACAAATTTTACTGTAATTAACCAAATTAAGTTAGAATATTTTTTTTTCTGTACATTGATATCAGCCTACAAACACTAAGTATTTAAACACCTACTGCATTCAACATGATATAGTAGGTGCAAGTGGAGAGATGTATTAAGAACATTAATTATCAAGGATAATATCACTCTACTGTGGTGATAAATTTAAGCCTCACATACTTAAATCAATCAACTTTAATATTTCATTAATGGGAGTCTTTTTTTCCTTTACACAGCCTTAAATGAAATAGATTTTCAGTGTAATTTCTATTTGGAACATTACATAAATAATACACAGGACTTCTTACTTACAGAAATTTAGTTAATCCTAAGACACTTCACACTATGTTGGCTTTAAAGAATTCCACACATATAAGATGAAACGATTGAATCGCTTGAACTAATGTCTAATCTTTGTAATTGGGAGGTCTTATCCATCCCAATCTATAGATAGCATAGTGCATCAAGGAAATATTGATTGATGGTGCTTTCCACATACTTTTGACCACGGATAACTTTTCTTGAAATATCGAGATATGAAATTTACTTATTTTATAGAAATATTAAAAATATAGAAGGTTATTACAATCTATTGATTTCCAGTTGATTTTATAGTCTCTTAAGCAAGACCCCTGGCTTAATCTCCCTTTTATACTCATGGGCATAAAGAAGATGTTGTCCAGGGCTGTGGTCTCTTCCTGTTAGTACTCTCCAATGGCCCATCTCGATGTGCATATTGTACTTCAGTACGCAGAAAAACACTGGGAAAATAATCATCAACAAAAGAAAAAAGTTAATAGCAAGGAAGTCTTTCTTAATACACTGTGTTACCACCACTTGCATAAAATTTGCTCACACAGAGTTTAGCTTCAAATTTTAATGTCCTCTATTCAAATTCAAAGTTAGCAGCAGTTAATTTTTCTTGTACAGTTCTGAGGCTTATAGTGAAGGTTAAAGAACTACCATTAATAGAAAATAGAGTTGAATGTTTACTAATGCTGGACTTTGAAATAACCACTGATAACACAGGCACAGCAGGTCTCAAGCAAATTCCACTAACTCAGAGTCACAATTTACACTCCTACGTGGATCATGGGAAAATCAGAAAAAGGTATTTGGAGCCTTTTGGCGAGTCAGCAGGTAGAAAAACAAATATTATAAAACTGTCAGCTTTACCAACACCTTTTTAGGTATTCATTATGAAAACAATTATCCCACTATACTAAGGAATTTTTTCAGGAAAAAGAAACCCAGCTAATTTCTGTGGACTTTTGTTCACTCTTCTGGAACAACACAGAATGCTGCATATATCAGACACGATCTGCCTGTCCCAGAGGCGTTACTCATGAAGTAGCAATGGTTGCTGGTTTCTTGAGGCCCCGTGGTAGACAGAGCGCATAAGGCTTTTTTATTCAGCTTTCCGTTGGAGCATATTTGACAAATAAGCAGCAAGTGTAATGGAATTCTGCTGATTACACGAACAACAGTGTTTACGATGAGTTCTAATCTGTTCTAAGAGGTCATTCACCAGGGAAGCTGTGAGGTAGGGAAAATTACCCATCAATCCACACTTAATAGTGGATTTTTTTCATTTGACATATGCACAAAGCACTGATGTGCTATTGATGAATGAGAATGATGAGAATGATGATAATGATGATGGTTACTTGATTTGTGTTCTGCTTACCATTCACCTCCTAAGTAAGGAGGATGCAATAAGCGATGGGCATTGTTAAAGCTTCTTGCGAGAACAACGAAGCCTCCTCACTCAGAAAATACCTTTTATCTGCAGCTCACCCAGAGTGTGAATCGTTGCCTTTGTGCCTTTCCTCTTCACTGCTTTGTTTGTTTGTCTTGGTTCACCTTTAGGTATATATGCCTAAAAGGATGCAGACTTCATGGGCATTACATGCCAGCCTACATTTTCCACCAGAGCACAAAATTTTAGATCCTAGATCATCCAAATATTCTAATCTTTTTGCCAGATGGCTTTGGGCAAGCAGCTTACATTTCTGTTTTCTGAAGCTTTCTTCTGGCCATGATTTCACTCTACAGTATTTTCATGGAACACCAGGAAATTATAGAAATAAATGAAGTCAAAATGAAGTTACGGTATGCCTTTAAATCTTAGGTATGCAACTGTTTTCATTTATGCTTTATCATGACTGTCTCAAACTGTTAGCTAAAGATTGTGACCCCAGTGAAGCAGAATGGAAAATTTTGCTGGTAGAAAACAAAGGAAACTCTAATAATTTATATTATTATATTATAAAATATTTCAATAAAAACATTACAGATCTTAATTTTATCAGTTTTATTATGGCTCTCTGCACAGATCCAAATAGTGATAAAATACTATTAAAAAAACGCACATGATACAGGCCAATAAAATTTTACCTCCATTGAGATTTATATATATTTTTGATTTTCCACTCTTTATAAAGTAGCCCATAATCACTTGGTAAAATGAAAATGTTTTATGAGCAATTTGAGACTTCATATTTTTCTATGTCTTTATCCTTAATATTAAAAATGCATCACATAAAATTATTGAAAGAAAATTTACTTGTGTTTCAATATATTCTGAAATAATGGTGCATTGATTACAGTTACTCTACAGGTTTTCCTTGTGAGTTCTGAAATTTCTCAGGTTCTTGGTATTTTTTGAGTCAATTCATGGTGCTAGATGCTGAAGATAGCATTTTCCAAACATGACCAAAACTATCTATATTCAGTCCCACATCTTCTTCCAGTCCCACATCTTCTTCCATTATGATGCTGACACACCTCAGTCAAAAAGGATTCCTCTTCTTAATCAAAGCTGGACAAAGCAGAATGCCTTATTCAGTAGAATGTGACAGAAGTAATCCTGAATACTTTGAGGCTAAAAAGTAATAAAAGGTTACAAAGGTAAAATCTCTTCTGCCCATCTCTCTTTCTCTCTCTGAACACTTGTTTCAGACACAGCCATGACGTTGCAGGAAAAATAAGTCACATGGAGGATCCATGTGTATATACTCTAACTAGTAGTTCTGGCTGGTCACTCAACCAACACTCGCCTTAACTAAAAAAAATCTAAGTGATAAGACTTCAGATAAACCCAGTGTCCAGCTTTCAAGTCTCCTAAATGAGATATTAGGCATGGTGGAGCAGAGAAAAAACAATGATCACTGTGCTCTGCCTGAAATCCCCACCTATAGAAATTGTTAGATAATTGCTGTTAAATCACTGTTTAGGGTTAATGTGGTATGTAATGATACATAACTAACATACATTAATTACTTATTGCTACACAACTAAGAGTGTAGTTCTTCCACAAAAACAAACAAAACAAAACCAACCAAACAAACAAGAAACACCAAAAACAAACAAAAACAAAAACCTGAAATTTGGGTCAGTGACTTTGAAAACAAGTGGCAAAATGACTTGAAGAGAAAGTTAGCGGAAGTATGATGACCCTTGGATGATTCTATAAATGTTATTATGTACTAGTAGAAAATCATAAAAAAGACAAGCAAAAGACAAAACAAAACTATCACCTTTTTAAAAAATGTGCCTAATGAGAAGGTAAATGATAAAGTTAACAAGGTTTCTATCAAAGATGCTGGCTTGCTTCTTCTAAATAAATTTAGTGAAATGTGAATGCAGAGAAAAAGCTTAAGAATCTGTGAATAAACATAAATAAGCTATGGCTTTCTCTGTATAAAAATTTTCTCATGCCTAGCCTCATAGATGATCAATGATGCTAAAATTATGAAATGGTTTCTGAGCTAATCTTACATCAAAGGCATCATTGACCAACAAGCTAAGGATAAAGCTGACATTGTGATTGTAAAAGTCTTGTTTAGATCTCAGGAAGTTTTAAGACAGTGCCTTAAAAGAAAATAAGTGCCCCCACCTAAGAATCTTAATAGTGTTACCTTATAGCAACTGTATAGGAAATCCAATGCAGAGAAGAGTATCATTCATCCAAATTTTTATATGTGGATTTTTAATGGAAAAAAACCCCTATAAATCCCCCACAAATATTTTAAGAAAATTATATTGACAGATATATAAGCAGATCAGAATTAAAGGTAAAGCCCAGCCGGGCGTGGCTCAGTGGTTGAGCGTCGACTTAGGATCCAGGCGATCTGGGTTCGATTCCTGGTCAGGGCACATGCCCGGGTTGAGGGCTCGATCCCCAATGACTGGGTGTTTCTATCTCTCTCATCATGGGTGTTTCTCTCTCTCTCCCTCTCCTTTCCTCTCTCTGAAATCAATAAAGGTATATATATATATATATATATATATATATATATATATATATATATATATATATATAAAGAATTAAAGGTAAAGATAATACAAAATACTAATATGCCTTTGGTGTCCAAACTGCAAACAAGAGCAGGCTGAGAAAAACATGCAGCTGTATCAGCCACATCTCACGGAGATGGAATAATGGCTCATGAGGTAGCCAAGAAACCGGAATGTGCAGCAAACAGCCATGGAAAATTATTCCCAAGAAATAGCACTTACTCAAGTAATTGGCAAGCATCTTGCACTCAGCTGAATGTCATAATTTGTATGGACTAGTGACGTTTGTGTGACTTCAGTTTTCTCTCTCATTGAACACAGGTGTCTGTGGCAATTATACCATGTCTGCATAACCATGTATATTGGATTTGGAAGCATATCCACTTTTCTTTGTCTCTTTTTTAATCCTTACCCAAGGATATATATTTTTTTTATTGTTTTTCAGAGAGAATAGAAGAGAGAAGGAGAGAGAAGCATCAATGTGAGGGAGACACATCATTGGTTGCCTCCTGCATGTGCTCCGACAAGGGCCAGGGATGGAGACTGCAAACAAGATACGTGTTCTTGGCTGGAATCAAACCTGGGACCCTTCAGTCCACAGGCTGACCCTCTAATCACTGAGCCAAACCAGCCAGGGCATATTCACTTTTCTCTTAATTTCATGGGTCTTTAGAATGCAAGAATCTGTACTTGAAGAGCTGTATTCCAGGAACTGCAAGGAAGGAGGCCTTGAACGCTAATTACATGACAAAATCCTGGACTATGAGCTGATGTCATAATGGGATAAAACATAAGGGTTTTGTGGAGGGAATGAGTTGGAATTATTTATATTTGTGTGGCTCAAAAAACAAACCATGATAAACTACACCATCCTGCATAATCTTATAGTTTAATGTTGACAGTCTTCTGTGAAAAAGTGAGGGGTCTTTGTTTCTTCAAACATGTTCTGGACTAATCTGTATGACTGCCTAAGGAATGTAGTATAAGTTATGCTACACTGACTTCCAAAACTTGAACAGAAAAGAAAATATCACTTCTACCGTGCTCTCTCGCTCTCTCTCTCACCAGAAACACTTATCTTTGGAAGCTCGCCAACATGTTGTAAGGAAGCCCAGGCTATGTAGACAGGGCATATCTATTTATTCCTGACCAAATGTCCAGCTAAGCTCCCAGCCTCAAGACAAAACCAACCACCAGATGTATGAGTGAATGAACCTCCAGATGCCACCGCTACTATATTTAAAGTCTTCCTCCTGAGGCCTCATACAATGAGAATATCTGTGTTCTTTTCTGATTGAAATTTTGACTCAGAAACAGCATGAATGATAACAAATTCATATTTTTTTTAAGGTCAATGATTTTAGGGGTGATTTGTTAAAGAGCAATATGTAACTAACTCAGTGCAGCACATAAGATCACCAAGGTATTATGTAATTTGAGATATGAAATGTTCAAATATCAAGTGATTTTCTTTTATGTATTTAAAGATACATAAATCTGCTAAATCAAAATAGTTTTAGGCTATTATTTCAAAATAATTAATTGAAATTATTTAACAAGGAATAATTTTTTTCTAATAAAATATATAGCTGAAATGTATAAAGTTGTCTTTTTCACATAAAACTTTCAACTTTTCTAAAAAGATACTGCTTTAGGTGCTTTTTAAAGATATTTTTTACTTAAAGTTTGCATTTTTTTTTTTTAGAAGTATAGCTTAAATTTAAGTTTAGGAAAGTAAATTGACCCAGAAAACATATAGTGGTATATAAATTGAAGAGAATGAACTTTTCAAAGATAAAATATATAGGAAGGAGTAATACACACACACACACACACACACACACACACACACACATATATGGAAATAAATAAATAAATAAATCCAAAACTGTTCACCCAAAATATTTCCAGTTGACATGAGACATAGGTTCTCAGAAATTTGTGTTTTATGCTAGGGTACATGGTGTTATATCAAGGCCCCATTGCATTAAAATCAGCTACAAGGCCACTAAAATAAAATGATTTAGTCATTGTCTATCAAAAATATTGGTAACTATTTTCCAGTATAGCATTGGTGTCTGAAGACATTTAAAAAAAAAAGAAAGAAAAGAAAAAGAAAGAAAATACACTAATTTAATAAAGATTATAAAATTGTTACCTATGCTTTCAGATAAACAATATGTCATATTTTTGTGCTTTACACCTATTTTCTTAAGAAACAAGATTTAATAATTAAAACAAAATATTTTCCTTTTAGCAGCTAATTCCTGTGATCTTTGGAAGTCTTACTGGATAAAATTTAAAAATAGAAACTTGAAACTATGGTGATTATCAGAGGGGAATAGCAAAGGGTAGATGGGGGCCAAATATATGGTGACAGATAATTTGACTTTGGGTGGTGGGCACACAATGCAATATACAGATCATGTATCATAGAAATGTACACTTGAAACCTATGTGATCTATTAACCTATGTGACCCCAATAAATTTAATTAAAAACAAAGCAAAAAATAAAAACTAGAGATTGTTACATATTTTAGATATAAATCTAAGTTTATGAAATCCATCAATTTATTTGATTATTTAGTTCAATTGATTAATCTTAGTGTTGTGTTAACCCATAAATTAACAAATAATTGTACAGTAGCTAAAAAGGACAATATCAAAGAACTGCATTAAAGGTGTGTGTGTGTGTGTGTGTGTGTGTGTGTGTGTGTGCGCCAAAGTATGTGTGTATATATATATATATATATATATATATATATATATATATATGCAAGTGTATATATGGATATATCAGGAGAAACATCTATATCAATCTGCCAGTTGTGTGTTTTACATCCCTCCTAAGTTTATTTCCCTTTATAAATTTCATTAAACATTATATATTCTCATTAACATTCAATATTTTATTCTTAATGGGTGCTGTTTAAATTGAGATTGTAATGTTGAGATAACTTAAAAAGTCAGCATTTATCCTACTAGGGCCAGTCAATTTCTATAATTCCTACCCTGGCATCACCAAACTTTAATATATTAGTCTCATTTATTATAATGCATGCTTTTCTCATAGATTGGTTTGATTATAAAACAATGAGAATTATGGTTTTAAACTGGAGAGACAATGGACTTTCAAGTGTGAAAACCCTAGATTTCAAAAACATTTTTTCTATTTATTGTCAGTAAGGCTTTAGAATAATTAGGCAAAAATTTAAGCCTCAGTCTCTTCATCTTCATAAGAAAATAATAATAAAGTAATACAAGATTTCTAACCTTTTTTGAATTAAATGAATGCATGTAAAAAGTATGTCTCATTGACAGCTATTACTTATTGATAAGAGCTACTTGGGAGGGGTAATGCTGAGGGGTGGAGAAGCCTAACTTCTGTAGTTGCTGACTTGTCGATACCAATTCTAAGATTTTAAACTTCTAAAACCTAGGAAAGAGAAATTATGTCAAACATCTTTAATTAAACACGTAAGCAGTAGGGCCACTTACTAATTGGATAATCACTAACTTTTATTAGCTGAGAATGAAATTTGTAATGATTAAGAGTTTTCTAAGAAAGAAGCTGCCATCTTCCAGAAATAATGAGAGAAGTTCAATCCATTTATTTGATTAGTTTAATGATTAGGCCTGCCTTTCTGTACTACTTTCTAGGCTATTACTTATTTATCCACCCCTCTCCCTGCCCTGCAACTTCCTCTACTAGGTTTATTTAAGAAATACTGTCACCAAATCCCAGAGGGCTTATAATGCATGTTCTTTGTAGCTACTTTTATTCAGGCAAATCATTGCTTAATTTATAGCAGAAAGAATGCTCAGTCTAGTACTTAAGATTAAAGACAATGCTGTCATGAAGATGATTTGTATTTTCAAAATCAATGTTCTGTTTTTACAAGGTGTTTTGGAGTTTCAGACTCAATCACAAAAAGGTAAAATCAGTACAATACCTCACCAGGGATTGCTAAACAGATAACTGGGTTGTTCTGACCTTGGGCAAGTAAAGTTACCATAAGCAGTTGGGACATTTTGCTTCTACTTATCATTTTGGGGTCACCAGCTGCTATTGTAAGGGTGATGCGCTCTGGGAATTCGAGCCACAAAATTTAGAGGGACTATTGGGCAATCCGGGGATGAGCATGAGCTTCTGCCTCAGAGGAATCGTCCTTGTGTGCAACTTTTGCCAGCGGCTGAGATCAGTAATAGGAGTTGAATAAGACAGATAATTGGAATGGGAAAAGGGGAAGGAGGAATAGGGTAAAATAAATTACACAAAGTGTTTTACTCTGAAAGTCAAAGCTATAGCTGGTGTGTAGTCCTCCTACCTTGCAATGCTCACTTTTCCTTATCACAAAATGATACCTCATACCCCAGTCTCTCAAACAGATTTGTGCCCTAGGCCTCAGGGACATGCTAGACTCCATTGCTAGTTGAAAGAAAATCAGAGAAAATGTTTAAAAATTTTTTAAAGTGGTTATTTTTCCACAGCCTGAACTTAAATAATATGAGCATTTTTGAAAGATATTTGAAATTGTTCACTATAGTTAGAGCATGGTTATTGTGATTTTATTTTATTTTACATTTTTGAAAATATTGCATAGTTTTATAAACAATGGAAAGATAACACGTTTAATTTTAGAATTATGAAATTTTGGTAAAGGTATATATGTATGTATATGTATGGCATGAGACAATAAGTTCTTAGAATAAGACTTAAGGTAGTCAAACTTGAACACTGCAGTATTTTTTTTATTTTACTTTAATTATAGATTCACATATGTAGTTGTCCATAAAATATTATCATTTTAATATTAAAGTGGTATAATCTTAATATTATACAGGCCCATAGTAGTAACTAAAAAAGCAATTGTTAAATAAATAACATAAACTAGCAGTTATCTTACCCACTCTTAAAAGGAAATTTACACTTAAAAATGTTTTAAAATATAACAGGGAATATCTGTTAATATATTGAAATTTTCTAAATCTCTCCAACATTCACACATACTACATGCACATCCACACAAAAACACCCATGACAACATTCCTCATGTTAATTTGGACTTCAAACATTATAAATTAACACTTATAATACAGTTTTATTAAAACAAAACTACATGTTACTGAAATAAGTTAATTTTAGTTTAGAGCTTCCTAATTTCTATATTTATTAGAATATCTTACAATTCTAAGTAGATATTACAATTTTTACTATGTGATTCTACATAAGTATTTAATCTAGTTACCCTTCCATAATTTTGTAAGGTGGGGCTAAAAAATGCTTTTCTACTTAATATGTTGAATCTGTTTGGTATTCTGTGTTTTCTTTCCTTTTTCTTACTTTTTACAAAGTACTGTGAAGGTCACTGGTTCATTTGAAGTAGACATTAATAGTATCTCAAACATTCACTGCATAATAAATGGTAAGAAGATTATTCCACAGCCATTTCTAGTGTCGGCATTTGTAGTTTAATGCACTTTTCTTGTTTGTTTTTGGGAGTTTTTTTGGTCTATTTGAGAATATGCTGATAAATTTGACTTCTAATGGGAAGTTAGTGAACATAATCTTAAGAAAGAATGGAAATAACATATCCCCTTTTCCTGTGTTGTTATTATGAGTAATATAGAAAATGTTTAAATTCTTACCAACCTAAACTGTGTCTTTGGACAGGACGCCAAACTTCTCAGGTATTAGATGCCATGGGCTAAGTGACTGCTCCAGAGCAATGAACAGATAAAAGATAATTTGTGCAATTCATTGTCTTCCTTTTTAGGTTAAATAATACCAATATAGCACTTAAAAACTATTCCAGTGGAAAACACCACACAAATTTTAGGTTGTTAAATATATATATTTGATATGAAATTCTTGTAAGCAAAATTTTGTCAATAAAATATCTAGCCCTGCCAATGTGACACAGTGATGGAGCATCGACCCACAAATTTGGAGGTCTCAGTTGGATTCCTGGTCAGGACACATGCCCGGGTTTCAGGCTCAATCCCCAGCAGGGAGCTTGCAAGAGGCAGCTGATCAATGATTCTCTCATTATTGATGTTTCTCTCTCTCCCGCTCCCTTCTTATTTCTGAAATCAATAAAAACATATAAAAAAATAAATAAAATCTCCATAGGTGAAACAAATATGTACATGTAAGTTTTATCTTTGTTCACTTGTACCCTGGATGCTAATGACCATTAACCTTACTCCCATTGGACAAGTAGTAATGATCCATAAAACAATTAAATGTAATAGTGTATGCCTTTATTTAGATGTACTCAATGGTAAATCATTTTGTAATGTGTGAAGATAAGAATATCTTTTAAATTCTGTAGAAGTAATCACTTAAAACTAGTTTGCAATTTCAAATTTTCATGAATATTGAGCTATATTTACATAGCTATAAATATAGACACACATCTTTTAAAAGGACACATCTGTATGTTAAGCAAAGGCATCACAATCACAGGAATATTTCTCTGTGTGTGTGTGTTCCTTTCGTAGTCAGTAAGTCAAATTTTGCCATATGGTGATCAAATCCATTTACTGAAATTACATGGATATAACTAAACATTAGCCATCATAATTATAATGAGATGAAATAATCCCTGTAATTGTATTTAGTGTGGCCCTGCACCTGTTTTCTATTTCAATGATTTTCCCCATGCTTGAGTCCACTGTTATCAGAATTTCCCTACCATGCAAAACATTTATTAAATGTCTGTTTGATTCAACATTCTTTTTAGGGCATGATGATGGATAGAAGAAAATTAAGTGATGTTCCCTGTTTTCAAGGAACTTTATAGAAAATCAGTAATGTTTAACTATTATAAATGTAATCTACAGAGTACTCTTGTGACAGCCACTACGATTTAACCAATAAAACTGGTGTGGAGACAGAAAAATCATGAAAAAATTATACCAAGATCAAGTATTAAGAATCAGGAAAAAAAGTGTCTCATTCTCTGCAATATACATCCATTTTTTATGAAAGGAATTTCAGCTGGACTGAAGGAACTCTACCGAGGCTTTTAATTCATGGCCTTTTATAATTAACCTCATGATGTCAAAAAGAAATTGCATTGGGTGGAGTTGAATTGACAAGAAAAACTTTATTCAAGATTATGGAAATAGGAGAAAGATACTAAACTCAACTTCCCTGAAAGGCAGGAAAGTTTATAAGAACAGGGGTAAACTAGTTAAAAAAAAAAAAAAAAAAAATGTGTAGGACTTTAGTGGGAGGTTGTTTCATGTGACAAGGCCATCTGTGCTTGCTAACTGGCACTTGTTGAAGTTAGTCTTCTATGGCCCCAAAGAGAAAGGAAGATAGAGACCCTGCCTTCCTTGATAATTACATTTCAAAGGAATCCAGGTTCTTGAGAAAGATTGCCCTAGGTGGTAGATGATTTATATCTCAAAGGGGTATAGAAGGAATTTACAATTGCCAATTTTCTAATGTTAATGCTCTTAGAAAAGAGTGTTGACAAGCCTACTCAGGAAGAAAACTGTCTAAAGTGTAGTCCAGCTGAGAAAATCATTAAGATTGTCTTGGTTGATGGCATACAGAGGATTCCCTATCATATCTAATATTAATGTTGAATTATTGATATTAATTATATCTGTGTATTTATTCTATTTATCTATCTCTATGCCTTCCTACCTATAGACATCAAAGAATTCAACTTGAAAAAAATCAAAGCAACAATTTATAAAGAGCATATAGACTATAATGGATGTTGGAAATAATTATCCTCTTGAAGCATCTTATTCATTCATTCAGAAGCCAATCTTTTCTCCAAAGATTAAAGGAAGAAAGCAAGCAAAATACAATTATTTATGTCTCTTTTCTCACCCTTATGGTTCTGCACTTCAGAATTGATTGCTAGATATAAGAAACTTCCAACTTCAATTAGTTATCATGTTATATACAGTTGACTCTTGAACACTGAAGAGGTTAGAGGCTCTGACCTACCACACAATTGAAAATTCACTTATAACTTTTGACTCTCCAAAAACTTAACTACTAATCACCTATTGTTGATCTTAACAATAACATAAACAGTCAATAACATATATTTTGTATGTTATGTGTATTATATATTTTCTTATAAAAGTAAGATAGAGAAAATAAAATGTTACTAAGGAAATCATAAGGGATATACATTTACAGTATTTATTGAAAATAATTTACATATAAGTGTTTCCATGAAGTTCAAACCCTTGTTGTTCTTGGGAAATAATACAACCACCTCCTAGCAGGACTGTAATTCTTTGAAACTTTATGGATCTGTGTCTTAGCAAGTGTTGGTCCATTTTGGCTTTTGCCTGTTTTTTGCATATATTACCATATATGCAAAAATTACCATATATAGCTTACTCATATTTCATAACCTCACTCTAATGTCAATTCTTTCTCAAAAATATTGCTGAGACACACTACTACATATATAGTCTATCATTCTTCTGTGTTAGTATTGTACCCTTTGTACATAATTATCTTATTACATTGATTACATTGTGCATTTTGCCTCCTTCATGGTGTTACTGGAGAGATGGGGAGACAATGAGGAGGCCTCAATTCTTGTCTTCTTGAGGGAACTATTTTAATCAAGAGACAAAGTGTAGAAAAGAAAGCAAGAATTTATTGGCCACAGCGAAAATATACTTAGGACGGTGAAACAAGGAATAGTGTAGAAGAAGGAATGGGAGAGCCCAGGTTGGGCTGCTCTGGCTCACTGGAAAGTCAGAGAGAGAAGGGGACAGGTTCAGGGACCTTGGAAACAGGTTGAGTGGGTAAGCCCCAGATGAGATGCCATTGCCCATTGCTCCCCGGTTGCAAGTCTCATGGGGTCCCCTCAGAGCAAAGAAGATGGCGGTGGTGTGCTCCCAGGTGGGGGTGGGGGAGTGCGCACTGGGTCCTTTGTCCTGAGTGTATTTATCTCCTTCTTGCAGGTAAGAATCTTAGAGGAGATCTCAGGGGAGTGTCTCAATAGGATATTCATCAGCTTTCCAGGTGTGCTCCTTCAGGGTCCTGGTCTCCACTGCTTGGTCAGTGCCAGGGCAGGTGGTCAATGAAGCTGGTCCTGAAGTAACCATGATACCACTTGTCTGGTTTTGCTGCTTTTCTGGGCCTGGAGCTGAAATATAATTGAAGCCTAGATGTTAACCTTAGGGAGGAAAGTTCAGGGGGTCTAAACCTTGTGACCAGCGTAGATTACTTTGTGGGCAATGTTCTTGTTTGATCAGTCTTGCCCTTTGTATGCATCTGGGGCTTCCTGCCCTGGTGAGTTTCTGTGCCCAAATTTCTGTACCTGGCCCATCTAACTCAAACCATTTACTCTCAAGTGTCTTTGGTTTAGGGAAGATAGGATTTACTAAGTGGCTGCAAACTGCTGTTTAACTATCTCAGTTTCCCTATTCTGCTTGTCCTAGAATTCTCCTAGCTTCATACTATACTATAACAAGGGTAGTGATCATCTATTTATCTTTCAAAACATGTAACATTTTATAAATATTTATGGAATGGATGAATGAATGACTAAGTCATTAAAGTTAATATGAGGATCAAATATATAAAAATATTTGAAAATTAAATGTAATTTATATATTCATGTGGTAAAACATTTATAAAAACCTAGTGGTACAATTTCAGCCACTATTATGATTTATCTGTATATATTTCCTTACAGGTTTTTATCTAGAAACATAATTATAGGGAAAGCAAATTGTCTAGGGTTCTTTCTGATGAATGAGAGAATGAAAATCAAAATGGGAATCTTTTTAGAGAAACATGTCTTTGAATATAGTCCCAGGAGTAAAAATCTTCAGAGATTTCTACTCAGGAAGAAAGATAAGTGTTAAGACATTATTCAATGTGGCATTTTATAAATAAATCTGGTCTACAAAATATATATTTTATACATGCCAAGGCAATACCATTGCAATGTAGAGGAGAAGGGAATCAAAACCAGAGATCACTCTGCAATGACTATGAGGTTATTAACTGGAGTACTTCCTACAACCCAAAAGTACATGGAGATATAAAATCTTGTCACTTCTGAAAAAAATGAGCCATATATGTGTTTCCTGGCCTCTGCCAACACCAGCCTCAGCCCCCAAACTCAGAATGAAGGATAATATGATTCTTTTTTCTCTCTTTATTATTGCTTTCTGGCAATGCTATCTTTACTACATACGCCAACACTAGCAGACCATGAAGAAAATTAATGCCAACTCACAAGCTTATATCTTTTAGAACTCATTTCAAATTCACATCTACAATCTGTAAAGTACCCACACAGAACACCTCTAAAAAAACTATTAAGTTTCATTCCACCATGCCTAACATCACCATGTGCTTCTGTTTGTTGTTTTCCGGTTAACATGTAGGTTTCTTCTTTGGTCTCTGATGTAAAAAGTTGTCGCATTCTTGCTCATTTCAACTTCTCTCCTGTTACTTTTCTTCTCCAAATTTCAACTAATCTCTTGAATGTCTGGTCTGTAATCAGTCAACATTATATCCATAATTCATTCTTTAAACACTTCCCTCACCTTCTTTCTTTAAATGAAATCTGACCATTCCCCGGGAACATGGATTCTCCTGAAGTCACCAAGTAAATATATATATACATTGTACATATATATATATATATATATATATATATATACATATATATAATATACATATATATATATATATATTTAAATGCTTCCTAATTTAGAGCAAGAGTGAAAATCTTGTCTTTGACACCCACTACTGCTTTTGTATTTCTTCTTTACCAGAACAAAAACAAAAATAAAAATATTTTTAGTACCTTATTATTAACATTGAATTAGTCAACTTATCATCCTTTAATTCATTAATGATTTGGGTATGGATGACACATCAGGTCCTGAAACATTGCTGTTTCATTTTATGTTCATTGGTAAACCTTAATTACCCTGGACTCTGGGTTTTGGCGCCTAAGATTTTTGACCTATTTTTGTAACAACTTTTTCCTCACTTGCCCTCACTAATTTCAGCAATCATAATTCATATTTTTCTTCAGAAAATGTGTCAGCAAACATAATCAATAACTTAAACATTGTACTATGCAGCCACACCTCTTTTTTCTCCTTTCCATATCTTACTCAAGTGCTCCAAATCCAGTTTCTTTTCTTCCTTATAACCATTGACCTTCACAGGTCTAATCTTTCTTTAGTGTTTACTCCCAACCCCATTTAACAAATATTGCATGATTTATTAAATTGTTCCTATGGATGATTTAATTTTATTGTAACTTTGACATCATATCACATGCACTTGCCAAAATTCTGACCCTGTAAGAAACAGTGAAAGGTCAAAGAGTCTTAGTTTTAAAGAACTCAGACTATCTGCATTCCTACCATAGATTAATCATTATTTGGAGAACTATTCAAATATTTGTAAGCCTCAGTTTGCTCACTCATCAAATGATAATAATCATAGACATTTCCTAGAATAACTATTAAAATAAGGAAATAATCTAGTAAATGTATTTATCATGGTATCTACAAAGTTAGGACTAAGAGCTTCAGGAATCATTATTGTTGCTTTTGTTTTATTTTTTGTTCAACTTCTCTGTCCTTGTATAAGATAAAATAGTGGTGGAGTTTAAATTTGTAATTATTTGTGACCAATTTTAATTGGATTTTCAACAACGATTCACAAAGTTACTTTATTTTCATTTTTTATTCTTGCCCTCTCAAGGAAACTAATTAATTTTCCAATTCTCACTATTTTCCTCCAAGCTCTTCTTACCTAACACTAACTCTGCCCATCTTCATCCTCATAACTGTACCTTGTATTATAAAATGTAAATATAAGCCAATATGTAAGAACATTCTTACCCTGAAATCTCTAAACTTATAGTAAAAAGCACATATATCATGATATTACTAGACTTGCTAAAAAAATCTCTCCTGCTAGGCCTTTAGTTGCAAGATATCAGTGAATTTTCTCTCTTGCCCTGTACTTTCCCTGACAGACTGGACAGTATCCACAAACCAATAAAATTATTGTATTTTAACAAATAAATGGAACTATTATTTATATTATTGTTATTTTATATATTATCACACCTGTAGAAAACAGAAAAATCACATATTGCTCTTATGGACTGAATGTTATTCTTCCAAAACTAATATGCTGAAGCTCTAATAACCAATGACTACATTTAGAGATAGGGCTTTTAAGGAGGTATTTAAGGTTAAATGGGTTCATAAGGGTAGGGCCTTAATCTAACAGCACTAGTGTCCTATAAGAAGAGGAAGACACACCAAAGATATCTCTCTCTCTGTCTCTCTGTCTGTCTCTCTCTCACTCTCTCTCTCTCTCTCTTTCTTTCTCTCTCTCTCTCTCTCCCCAGGCATATAAGGAGCAAAGGCCATGTGAGGACAGCAATAAGGGGGCCATCAGAAAGCCAGAAAGAGAGATCTCATCAGACACCAACACTGCTGGCCCCTTGATCTTGAACTTTCATCTTCCAGAACTGTGAGGAAATAAATTTCTGTTTTTTAAGGTACCTAGCCTATGGTATTTTCTTTGGGCAGAGCAAGAAGACTGATATAATAGCCTTTTCAATCAAAACACTATTATAGTTATTTTTTGAAATTTAAAGTTTATTTGAACTTTTGGAGTTTCCCATCACTTTATTTGATGTTTGATGGCAATAAAAAAGTTATTGAAGAGCTGTGGGGAATTTGTGTCATGTTATATGTGTGTCAAATTATTTTGCTGGTAAAGAAATCCTATGGAGAATGTATGTACATTGTCCAAATGATAGTTTTAAAAACAACTGATTTCTAATTTGTATGGGAAAGAAAAAACACAAATATAGAAAAGTAACTCTTCTTTTCCTGACATTGCATCAGAAAGTCTGAGAGAATATTGAATTTAGGAAATGAAATTTGCTTTCCAATTAATTATTCTAGTACTTACGTGACTAAATAAATGCTGATAACTAAAAAATAAAAGAAAACTCAACCCTCCAAACCTAAAGAAAACTATCTGAAGAATAGGCTGCTCTAGTGACAATTGTATATTTGCCAAATGGCATTGCTAAAACACTATTACAAATAATGGAAGAAAAGGAAGGTTTCAGCTGAATCTTAGTCTAATAGCAAATGCTCATTTACAATTTTCTAACCTTTTTATATTTATGGAACCTTATGCTTTCTCATGTAAATTATATCTTGCCATCTTCTCCTCTCCTCTCTGTGCCAAGCTCATTTCTACCGGCTTCTCCCTCTGTGTTATCTATTCAGGTCTATTATAAAAATTACTGCTCCCCAAATTTTGAAATTGTCTGTACTTAAGCTGTGTTCAGCTCCTCTGTTTCAGCTTACTTTTAATTCTCTCAATATTGACTGAAAGTACTTTTTAAAAAGATAATACACGAAGCATGCTACCAAACAGTATACTTTTTATTCCATGTTAACAGGATCTCAACCTCAGATCACTCCATTTAGGCCAGGGTTATTCTTCACTGTGTATAATGCTATTGTTCATGCCGAGAAGCTTGGCAACATCTCTGGACTCTACCCACTGGTTTCCAGTAGAGCACTTCCTCACATTTTGTTGAAAACTAAAAATGTCTCCAGACATTGCCAGTATCTGCTGGAGAACAAATTCATTACTGGCTGAGAACAACTGCACTTACTCTTAATTTGCCTTTAATATAAATTAATAATTATTAAAATGTCACAGATACATAAGGGATCTATTCAACTTCATGTACTATTCATATGAGTAGCACAATATAAATAGGTAAAATAGTGACTTTTTTCTTTGTTGGGCACATAGTAAAAATAATACATGATAATGACAGACTAGTGAAATCTAAGCACATAAAACTTTAATTTTCCCCATAGGTCAGTCTTTCTTGAAAAATATTAGTCTTAATTTTAAACATTGTGTCTTAATGATGATAGCTACTATCATTTGAAGTCATATCCCATCTGTAGTGGCTGTATCTAAATATCAAGATAAAATATTCCAGTTTATTGTATGTTAAATATTTTTAAATATTAAAATTATTAGGATGGCATTGGTTTAGAAGTTTATATAGGTTTCAAGTGTATAATTCTATAATGTATCATCTGTATATTGTATTATGTATTCACCACCCAAAGTTGAAATATTTCTGACCATCACAATACTTAATACACACACACACACACACACACATTGGTTTATTGCCAAACTTATCTGGTCATTTGGGCAGCAGAAATCACTGGGCCAAGACATGATTGATATATTATTTTTCAGTTGCATCAGACCTTGCAGGGATTCAGTTAAGTGGGAGCCATTGCTGTTGTAAAGAAAGCTAGATGAATTGCAGAACAGTTTAGTCAGTTTCAGAATAAAGACAACTTAAAATTAAAAGAATCTTAATAATTATTTAATCCAAATTTTTCTATTGCTAAATTTACTCATTGATATTTACTTAGCATTGACCTGAGTATACCTAGACATGATTTTAAAGATCTCAAGTTTTAGTGAAATCAACCTCACAAAATTAGAAATATTTTCTACATTCTTAATAGGTTGCAAATTTAGGGGTTTTCTTAATCATCTTTAGCACTAAATCATTCTCACTCATTCTAAATAATTTTGCTGATATAAAAGCATGAAGAAAACTATGTTGAAGATGTCCCTTATATCTTTCCATCATAAAAATACACCAGATACTTTCAATGAAATATTTAAAAATGTGTTTACATAAAACATGGATTTGTCTTACCCTGAACATTCTCTGCAAAGCAAAGCTATATAAACTAAATAAATATCTTCTCTTGAATCAGTTTTAAGTCTGCCTGTAGTATTGTCAATTTTTTAAAAAGTCTATAAACATATTCTGAGAACGTTCAAGCATTTTCATATCTGGTAACAGAAGTATATATTTAAAGTTTAAAACCTGTTACTGAGAGACCTGCTAATTCATTCTGATAATTTTTACAGTTTTGTCAAAAACACTCACTAACAAAAGAATTATTCAAGCAGTTTAGTAAAGGTTTCTCTGACTTTTAGACATGTCTAACAAATGAAATGAGTTTAAATCTATTAATATCTGTGAATATCATGATGAAATCACCATTACGTATTTGCTCCCAAAACCAAGAATAACTTTGGATAAGTACAGATGCATGTCTCTGCAGGGTCTCAAATACTAAACAAATATTTCCAGAAAAACTGAAGACAAAATTGTTTTATATCTTTTTTATCCTATGTCTTTGACTTCTTTTCCCCTGCCTTTTTACACACTCTAGGATCTCTGTTATCATACAATAGAAGTGTTGATAGTGACTATCCTGGTCTCAGAGAGAAAGCTGTCAGTATTTCAGTGTTACATATGCTTTACCATACACTTTATCAAATTACAAAGGTGTGGCTAAGTTTCTTCTTTCCCCATCAGTAATAGGTGCTGGCTTATTTGTAAGGTTTTTATGTCTTGTTGATCATATGACATTTCTTCATTTTCCTGTTAATGTCACAAATTATATAACATTTTAAAATAATAAATTACTTTTTTACTTATAGAACAAGCTTCTTTTTTTATACTCTCATCCAAGAATATGTTTTTATTGTTTTTTAGAGAGAAGAGAAGGGAGACAGAGAGAGAGAGAGAGACATCAATTGGTTGCCTTCCAAATGCCTCCAACAGGGGATGGAGCCCGCAAACTAGGTATGTGCCCTGACCAGGAATCGAGCCAGCAAGCTTTTGCTGCACTGGATGATGCTCCGACTACCTGAGCACCTGTCCAGGGCTGTAGAACAAGCTTTTTAATAATCATATGTTATTCTTGTTATATATTATTGAATTTGATGTGTTAATATGTTGTTAAAGATTTTGCATCCTTGATCTTAAGAGATATTAATCAGATATTTTCTTTCTGAGTTTTGTAAAGTGCTTGTCAACTTTTGTTACAAAGGTAATGTTGGCTACATAAAATTAGCTCTTAGCTAAAATTATATATATATAGAATCATATATATATATATATATATATATATATAAAACATTGAAGCTCTTTCTTTAAAATATGGAAGAAATCTGTGGGAAGCCATCTGAACATAAGATTTTCTCTTTAAATTTTTTTGAAAATAATGAATTTATTTTATAATATATATAACAACTCAGAATCTATATTTTTTTAGTGAGTTTTAGAATTTTTGAAAAATTTGCCTAATATAGATAGTCAAAATTATTGGAAAACAAAATAAATATTTTATTATCTTCATGTCTAGGATCTTTAGAGATAACCATTTTGGTTCTTTCTCTTTTTTGATCAGGTTTTATAAGATTTTTATCAATTTGATTAATCTGTTAGCATTGTCATTGCTTTCATTTGTATTTTAACTTCTATTTCATTTATTTATTCTTTTATCTTCATTTTTTATGTTCTTTTGCTTGGTTAGTGTTCTTTATAGAGCTTTTTAAGATGGAAGTTTAAAGAGTATACCCATATTCAAAACCACAATACTTAAAAATACTAGTGAGTTGATTAGTCCAATTTTCCAGTTCATTAAGGGAGGAGTAATCTGTAAAAAGTACATATGTTGCTTAACAGAACTTCTGCAAATTATAATTAACATAGATACTACAAGAAGTACATTGTGAAATTATTAAAAGCTTTTCATATCTCGTATAAGCAAATGTGACATGAAAGCACTTTTTCATTTAATATGAGAAATTATAAAAAAAATAACTGCAGATATGACTTATCTCTGTCCATGGGTGCTATACTGCTGATTCAAAGGGTGAAACAGATGCAATGCTAAAGAACCTGTATGAAAAAATATCAAACATCTGGATTTGTGTTTGATAAATCAAGGACTACATTAAGTGTGAGTCATGGCTCAGTTTAGAAAAAGAAAGGGATTACAGCTCTGTGCATAATTCTTTATTGACTAGCTGATGAGATACCATGAAAATGGCACGAAAACTATGGGTAAAAATAACTAAGTATCTTTAAATAGAAAGAAACCATCAAGCAAGTAGAAACTTCCTTTTCATTGAAATTGAAACACTTTTTCTTATTTAAAGAAAAAATAAGGGAAGAAAGATGTTGAACAGTACAGTTCTCTTGAAGGAGCAAAGCTCATCTCTTTTTTTTAATCTTTATTATTGAAAATGTTACAGAAGTCCTCTTTCAAAGTTCATCTTTTAATTCTTCTATTTAGTTCTTTTAAAAGACACATATACATATAAATTTTAAAATATAGATATACTTTTTAGAATGTTAATACGTAACACACTGTAAATGGGATATAGATTGGGAGTGATTTCTCTGAATATTATTCTAGGGAAAGTTATAATTTTTCTCATATGATGACAATGACATCACATATTGTGAACTATGAAATTAATATGACATGACTAATTTACATAGGTAGAACTAGTGCAAATTACTTGTGATATGCTTTTAAAATATACTTTATTTAATACTATATCAGATATACTGAGATTCACATTTAGAGTAAACCATGTCATAAAAGTCACATTTGAGGAGGTGTTTGACTAGAATCAATATTATGTCTTTCAAAGAAACTTGAAGCTATTTTTAAAGAAAGGCAAAGCAGCCAGCTGCTAGTCCTGTATTATCCGGTAATATTTTCTTTATTTGTTCACTGATTCTGAAAAAACATGCAGTTCCCCCTTACCTTTGTACTCTGCCTTTTATCAATGAGTATAACCATTAAAATACAGATAATAATCTGCATTGTCTATCAATTCATCGATAAAAATTTGAGTTAATATATTTCTTGCTTATCTCACATACAGTTTTAGTCTTATGTTGTCTTATAACAATTTCCATATTGTTCCCTTATGCTGTTATTAACTTGAAATGTGTCACTGTGCCATGACAACTCTCTTGGTTATACATCATACTAACAACGCATAAGAACATATGGTTTTCTCAAATTTCCAGGTATAAAATACTAAGTAATGGGGATATAATGTACAGCATGGTGAGTACAGTCAGCGATATTGTATCACATATTTGAAAGTGGCTAGGATAGTAGATCTTAAAAATTCTCAGCACAAGAAAAAAAAAAATGTAACTATGTATAATGATGGATGTTAACTAGATTTATTGTGATTATTCTGCAGCATATACAAATAGTAAATCATTATACTGTACACCTGAAACAACGAAATAAAAAACACCTTACCCAGATACCAGAGTGACAAAAATCATAAGATCAGTGTTGGAGCTGGATAGGCACTAGAGATCGTCTATTAAACTTTCTGTTTTCTATAAAGAATGCATTGTGTAGTAATTGACAAATATAAAGATCCAAAGACTGTTATACCTGAAGGTTGGTTGTATGAGATGAAAACACAGATATCCACCCATAAGACACCACTCCCTGTCCTTGGATGGGAATAAAACTGATTCCTAAGTTAAGAATAAAAGAGAGAAGTAAAACATCTTTTAGAGTCCAAGGCCAAGTTTGCCTTTTACTAGCTTTTAATCTTGGCCAAGTTTATACCACTCTAGGAAAGTTATTGACCATCTCTATCTTTTGGGTTCTTTATTGTAAGATGAAACTAATTATGGAATCTGTTTCATAGTACAGCTGTAAAGATCAAACAACACAATGCTGGGCAATTACTGTAAGAGCTCAACAATTATTAAATTTTCTTTATGATCTACTTTCAATAACTTTGTGTACTTTAAGGGCCTATGTCATGAAACACCTAATAACTGCACATTATTAATAGTGTTTAGTGGTTAAAACCAGGAGTTATTCAATGAGCCTGTCTGACCTGGAATTCTGGCTCTTCCAGCTTCTAGCTGGTTTCCTTAGTCAAATTATATGACTTCTCAGGTTACTGTAATGATTAAATTGCCTAATTATTTATAAAACCCTTAAAACAGTGCCTTGACTATGTGGGAGAGGGACAAATTTTTCTCTACCTTCAAGGTTCTTTAGGCTGGTCTAATGATCAAATAAACATGAGACAAATTAGCAAGAGAAAATAACCAAATTTAATACATACATATGTATGGGAACCTACATACATGAAAGAGCCAGAGACCCCACATGCAGGAGAAATTCAGAGACAGAATGGCTATTTAAGACATTCTGAGCTAGGAATGAGGTAAGGTGCCTTGGGGGCTTCAAAAGGTCACTGCAGAATAAGAAGAGCAGATGTTTAGTAAACAAAAGTTTGGCCCTACAGAGGTTATTTCTGATAACCCCCCGTTTTGGACTAGGTCTTTGATTCCGGTTCTCCAGATAGTCAAAGGGAGGGCAGAATTTTTTTCTAAAACTGCAGCTAAAGTTGCCCTTAGCTCAAAACGATCTACTTACCACAAAAGCACATCTTGGAGTGACTAGCTCTGAACCTCCATATATATATTAATATCAGAATAATAATATTGCTAATTATAACTTCAGCTTGGACACAAATTTACTGCTTGAAATATTTCGGGATGTTAAAACCTCCTTCTTGTGTTATATGAGAGAGATGGTGTGTGTGGGGGGAGATCCCTGGTACCTTAATGCTCAAAATTTATATGGTCTACTACATCAGCTGTATTGCACAGCACTGTGTATCAAGGTGATTTGACAGTGAGAGCATAATCAATTTATATGTCTCAATCAATTATGACTTATGCTTTATTAAATCTCTTACTGAAACAAGTTAAAATAGCAACGTATGTGAAAACTAATGCATAAAAATAAATCGGGAAAGGAAGCTTCCCTCTTATAAAATCAGTCTCACTCACTTGACATATACTTATTTGAGCGTGAGAGAGAAATGTAGTTACAACAGTGAGACTGAAGCAGAATTTACCCCCCATTATTAATGGAAACAAGAGTCAAATGTGAATTGCAATTCCTCATGACTTCATAACTTCAGTAGAAGGCATGACTACAATAGAAAAACATACATAAATTGCTACCATACTTGCAGATTTTTGTCCTATCCAAATGCATGGAAAATGTCTATAGGCCTGTCAGGGCCCTAGAGGACTACTATTTACCTGCCCCTTCAGCTCCTTGATGAAGGCAAATTGGGAGCTCCACCTTCAGGCAGCCTCCTGGTAAGTCAGGACATTGGACATGCAGTGTGTCTCTAAGGGAGGGAAAGGAGAGGCTGAGTGTTTTTGTGCACTTACTCTGTGCTTGGCCAGAGGGAATAGCTGCTAGAAGTGTTTTGCATACAAACAGAAGTAGCTCTTTATTTTTCTGTGGTCCTGGGTTACTCATGAATGCTGAGCCCTAGCAGCTTCCAGACTAGGTGGTTTGGAATCCCGTCCTCTCAGGTGGTAGCCATAACAATTAGGGTATCAGATGGGTGGACAACTCGTTCTAGGGAGAAGCTGGAGACTTTCATTTCTGGAACCAGCTGGGTGGGAGGAGATAGCAAGGAATAAGCCCTCCAGTCCTATGAGGCTCCCATGAGAATTTCAATCCACCCCCACATGCCAGCTTATTAGAAACCAGAAACTCAGGAAGCAGCCGGGAAAGGATAGAGTCAAATCCCTTCTAGGGAAAAATGGCACGAGCCATAGTCTCTGTGGGTGAGTGTTTGGACATCTGCTTAGCTACTGCTTCATCGTGTGCTATAGTCTTATGGAATTCGTGGACACAAACCCCCTTGGCTAATTGGAGCTCGATGATGTGAGGGTCTGTCCCTTCCGTGGCACCCTTAAAAGATAGGGTGCTAGTTTGACCTAAAATTTTTCCTTCTCACAGAGAAGCTGTGAGTTGAGGGTTCTCTCCCAATTTTAGGGAGCTGGGCCAGGATTTGGGGTTTATAGCCAGAGTGTGTCTCAGACTGTTATAACCAATTTGATGTTGGTATTTTCTCAGTTGCCCAGTGTGTAGGGGTTATTCAACTAATTTCTGGATTTCTCTCAGAAATCCATGTGTAGCTGTATATTTGATGTGCCCCTGGCAGGAGGAAAATGCAGGGGACTCCTACGTGGCCATCTTGGTGACATCCATCACACCTTCTTTCTTGTAAGATGTTTAGTTAGGTTATAATTGTTTTTGCTAAGAGGCATATTGATAAGATCACCATTCATACATAAAAGTGTACTTTACCATTTTTCTAAAAATTCTTTAAGATTAGTATGAAAATAACTTTTGAAAGGTACTAAACAGAGCATGTGTATATAAGCACACATACCTTCTTCCTTGCCTTTTATTTCAAAATAAAGTTTAGTTGAAAAGCATTTTCAAAAGCACAACTTAAGTTATTGTGAAAGGGATATGATGTACATTTAGATTGTGCAAAAAAAAGTTGAAAACCTAAACATCACAAGACAGTTATAAACCTTTATAGGAGTTTCATTATATAAGAGATCCATGTTAAATGTGTTTATCAACTCATTAAATATGTTTTAATTCTGTATTTATAAATTTAAGGAATAGATTTCCTTTCTCATGTTTGGTGCTTGGGGAAATAACAAAGTCATAAGATAGTGTTCAAAGGAAAGTTAATTTAAGAAGTTAAATTATCCAATACAATAAAGTTCACACTAAGTGACATTTAAGCAATACAACATAGTACTTAGGGTGGCGTGTATTTACTGTAAATTAATTTCCACTCAAGTTATTTTGTTAATTTATCTTGTTGAGTAAAATAACAGCAACATACTAGAAAACTGCTAAAACGTTTGTCATTGATTGATTGATATTTTAGGTAAGCTGCAGTTTTTACATCAATATATACTTGTTTTAAGTATTGCTATTAAATTTGGTATGCACATGGGTGCTTCATAACAATTTGGTAAATAAACAGTAACTTCAAATCTAAAAGGGGATTCATCATTTTGTTCAGGATATATTCATTTCCAATTTTATCTGTTCTATTTATCCCGGACAAGTTACTGAAGGAAAAACTCATGGTTTTAAGAATTTTCTTGTTCCATTAATATGATTCTGTGTATTAGCATTCAATAAATCTGCATATTTTCTAAAACAATGTAAAGCTAGGAAACAAAGTGACATTAAATGTTAAAGATTCCAAGAAGTCAATTGCTATTATGAAAAGATGAGCTCTCTGGCTCTCTCCTTCCCTCTCTCCCTCCCTTCCTTCCTTTCTTCCTTCCTCCTTCCCATTGTCATTCTTTTGTTGTTTTTTGTTTGTTTTCTCATTTCTAATGCCTCTGAAAAGTTAATTCTTGTCAGTTACTTCTGCTTGTTTGGCATACCATGCAAAATGTGTTATTCCTAGACACTAATTTTTTCTAAATATGTTTTGTTCTAATATATCTTCTTTCCTATAATTAAATAGAATTTCTTTTTAATCTGTTTAAGATAGTGATGTATTATTATTGTATCAACACAGAGATGGTATACCAGTGTAAGACATTATGAAACATGACAGAGTGCTGATATTTTCTCAAAATAATGGAAGGAAACATTTCTAAGTAGTCTGACTTTATTAATAGCATCTGAGAACGTAAGGACTTGCAAGGACAAAATGACAACAGTGAAACTTTTTCTACTTAATTATCAAAGACTAGTATTTTTATCATCGTGATTAGCTAGTTTATTAATATTAATAATAGGAAGATAGCAATGGGAGGTGAGACATTATAAGCATGGTTATCTAGGCAGCTTTACCAGGAAGCTAGACCATCACAATCCCCATGAAACCACTGGTCCATTCCCTGCAAACTAGGAGAAGGAATCAAACAAAGAGAGAGATGGGTGCATGTGCAGTAAAGTCAGGGTGACATAGGGAAGGTACTTGCCTGGGGAACCATGGATTGGCCACTGAAAGTGCTCAAAATCTTGGAAGGGTAAAATATCCCAGATAAGAGTTCCCTCTCTCTTGCTCCATGACCCACAATCACTCCCTCTTGCTCCATGACCCACACTCGCTCCTGAGCTAGCCTGCCATGTGGTCTTTAGCAGCCACATGGTTCATGGCCATGCAGACCTCACACTCAGTGGACTGCAGCTGGGGACACAAGCTAAGCTAGCCAGATGTTGGACTGTACTGGACTTTAATGTGGAGCAGAAATTCTGGGCAGTGGCCTTAATTCTTGCTCTGCTGAAGACAAGATTGGACTTTTTCCATGATGAGATAGACAGAGATGGGTTCTTGGAGGGAAGCAACCTTAATTTTACATCATCAATAAAGCTTTCCATGAAGATGTCATCTTCCTGTGGGGGCCTCAGGAAATTTGTTTCCCCATCGCACCCCAAGAACTCTACTTCCACCAATAAAAGTATATTTTGCCAATCAGTCTAGAAGTAAAAAGTCAAACAAATTTTACAATAAAAAAATTAGTTTGGAAACTAAAGAGTAAAACAGAGTTGACATTGATAATGACCTATATTGTCTTTATAGTTCTTCACTCCAGGACAGTGAACCTTGTGACAAACAGGAAGACCTTAAGCACACAATGATCTTAATGTTTCAAATTATAATTTTTTTACTAATATTACCATTGATTTGACATGCTTTTGGTGACAATACCTAATTTACTTTGAAACTCAAATGACATTAATGGAGAACATAACAGTTTGATATTTACCAAAATGGATCATAGGTTAAAATAAAGTTGAGACGGGCTTATTTGAACATGCACTGGAACTTTAATTATAGAATTATTATCAAATATTGGCTGAAGTAACATTTTTCTCAGTTAGCTGCCTTAATGAGAAAGATGCATATGTGCAGTGTGATTGATTAGTTTATGATGTTAAATGTATATAGATGTAGAAAAAAAGGGAGTACTGGAGTGCTATCCAAAATTCTCAACATATCATCATGTTTTCTTTTATCTATCTTTTTTAAAAGCAAAAAGTTGATTTTCTGTCTCTTTTTTTCTCATTATACAAGTAACAGCATAAATAATTTTATAGATGGTCTTTCAAAATTCCAGAATTTTGTTTGATTTGCAGATTAGTGTTTGATTGATTTGCTATGGTTTTAATTATATTTATGGAATGTTAAATTGTGAACTAAATGGACACAATTACTTATATTTTCAAATGTAGGATATTGTGCAGGTGTAAGTGTTTATTCTGAGATATTACACCTCAAGGTTAAAACAAGGACCTTGGTGCATGTTGTTGAAGCATAGGAGATAGCAAAATACAACACAACTCAGTTTTAACAGCTATCAATTATTTATTTCTCTTAGCAAGCAAAGTGGCAACTGTGAGCAATCAAGAGAAGAAAGAGTGTAGAAGTCTCTTGCTCCCTGCCTAGGCCACCACTCACCAGCTGGTATATCTAGTGGTGATATGTTCCTTCAGCTCAGTGAAGTCTCCGCATTTGCACGAAGTGTTGAATCTGCCTTATAGTTAGCACATGACAGTTTTCAAACAAGTTCGGTGCATAGCAGGAATTCAAAGGGTTATACTTTATATACTATTAAAAAGCCTGAGTGTTTTCAGTGAACTTCAGTTTTCTTAATTTGCAGTTGCATCAGCCCGATTCTAGTTTGTTATACCCAAAATCACATAAAAGACTACATCATTAGTTTTATAAGTTCACTGTTCTTACTACATTTTTTTGGTCAATACATATCTGATCTTTTCAGTATTTTTCAAAATATTTACAATTTTAGAGTGCAGAAGGTGCTTATCTTTTGGGCCACTTGCTTATATTTGCACCGGAGGCTCTCTTCATCTATCTAGACAGCTATTGATCTTTTGGGGAGTACCTTCTTCACACCAAGGCCTCCTCCAGCTTCACTGTGGTCAGAAGAGGAACTAAAAGGTCTTGTACACAAACTTAATTGATGTGACCTTGAACTGAAACACATCACTTCTACCAATGCCTTTAGGCTAAATTAGGTGTAGATACACTGCCTGAATGTAACAGAGCTAAACAATTTAGTGTTCTCTGACTGGAAGGGGAAGGTAAGTAGATACTGGTGACTACTACTAATGTTTATCACATTAGAATGATATTTGCATTCATGGTTTGCTGATAAAGATTTCAAAATTTTATAACACAAGGATATTTGCATTAACAAGTTCTATGATTAAAAGGAAACGCCTTTTAAAAAGATATTTGGGCGTGGTAGCTGAAACAAAAAATGCAATGCTATTGTTATTTACACACTGGACGTATCTAAGTTGGAGGTTTTTAATCACATAACCTCAAACGTATTTAACCAGTTTGATGAGCATAAAATAATTTAAGCATATTGTATTAAATATACTTAACTTAGTGTATTCAATTACTTTTAAAATGTGTGATTAGTTGAACCCACATTTAAAAAGTCACAATAACATAGGTCTTTTAGTTATACTCTGAAGTTATGTAATACCTATATCTATGATTAATGGTGACTATTGATTATTAGTTTTTGTTGGTGTTCGTAAACATTGAGAAATAGCACCAATAAATAAAAATATATAGTATACATTAAAATACTGCTTTAAAGTGTATTCACATTAAGGTTATTTCTAAAAAAGTTTAATACCTGGTTTACTTATTATACATGATATCAGTTGTGCCGATGTTTCCTTGTAAAACCCTGGACTTCTATTTCCCTTTCCTTGATAATGGTTATATTGATGGAACTTAAAAGTTAAGAAAATTAATGTCAATTCTTTCATATCTTTTTGTTTTTTATGTGATATATAATTTATCAATAAAATAAATGTGCTTTTTAAATAACTACTAAAATTAATTTCAGCCTGAGCTTCACAAATTTTACAATGAGGATTGACATATTGAAGATTAAATATTATTTCTACTACAGTTTTGAACTTTATGAAATACCCATGACCAAAATGGTTTAATTTGTTCTGCTTCATCCATTGTACATTTCTCAGATGACCTCTGTGAAAAAGTTAAAGCTTTACTGCTTGGATTTTTTTTCTCTGTAAGTAGATAATTATGGGACTTTCTATATGGGAAGTATATGCTATGTATAACAAAGTAGATAATTTGTTTCCATTTTTATCCTGCCACTATTAGTCATTCTTATGTGATTCTAATTACTCTTTTCAATTATGTGACCTTTAATATTAACTAAAATCATCCATAGAGATTACAAGATATGAATAAATGAGTTTTTGTATTGATATTAACCTTAACAAAAATATTCTGTCATTAATCATGGTGATTTTTTTTGTTCATTAAATTATCAATAAAGCTAACACTTACTTCTTCCATTCACCGAGTTAGCTATGTGAAGCAAATCTCTGAAAATTTAGATGTTTGCCCGGCCGGGCGTGGCTCAGTGGTTGAGCGTCAACCTAGGATCCAGGCGATCGGGGTTCGATTCCCGGTCAGGGCACATGTCCGGGTTGTGGGCTCGATCCCCAGTAGGCAGCCAATCAATGACTCTCTCATCATTGATGTTTATATTTCTCTCTCTCCCTCTCCCTTCCTCTCTCTGAAATCAATAAAGATATATTTAAAAAAATAAATAAATAAAATGAAAATTTAGATGTTTAATAGACAATTAAGGAGGAGTGAAATATTAGGCAGCTTTTAAAATATTTCTGATATATTCAATTGAGGATACAAAATTAAGCTACATATTTAATATATTTATGATTTATTTACCACCAGAATGTAAAAAGATGCTTTCATCTGTTGATTTAGTTTAAAATGGTATCCCATACATTTAGTTTGAGAAAACAAAAATCTTCTCTAGAGAAGTAATTTCATGGCCGTGAATAGAACAGAGTAAAATAAAACCAACTCATAAGGAGCACATTAAATATCAGAGAATATCTCTAACACTATGGATTTTAGAATTAACAAAGATCACTTGTTTTTAGAAGTTCTTGAGAAAATGAAGAACTATTGTTGAAATCTATTTGAAAACTTGGATGATTTTTCACACATAAATCTACAGCAAATATAATAAATATAATGAAACACTAAAAATTTATCTCTTTGACAACAGGAACTGGGCAAGGGCATCAATGACTATCACTTCTTTTCAACTTCAATTTCATTCCTTTTAATGATTATCCCAGCTAGTGAGGATAGGCAATATAAAACATATACAATATACAGATTTAAAAAATAAAATTGTATTCACAAATTAAATCATTTTATACCAAAGAAAAAGTCCAAAATTTAGCTAGAAAAATTTATTAGAATTTTAAAAGGTTAGTTTGTCAACTTGCTAGAGGATATACAAAGACATTGCAAAAGATGTTGATATATATCTATAAGCAACAGAAATTAGCAAGTGGAATTTTTAAAATGCTACTGAAGAAAGGAACCTATCAAAATGAGATCTATATAATATTTACAGGTTACAGTAGTCAGTAGCATAAAGATAACATTTCTTCTCCAAGTGATTTCATAAGTTCAAATAAATTTTAAAATAGTTATATATTTTTTAAATGGAACATAACCAGTTTATTCTAAATGTAATTGAAATAAAAAAGACCAACATTAGCCAATATATTCATGAAAAGAAATTAATGTGTTTAAAGGATTTTTTCTACCAGATATCAAGGCCTTCTATAAATCTGTAGTATTTAAGTCTATTAGGTTTTGGTAAAAGACTAAAGAGAATGGAAAGAAAATAAAGAACTCAGATTCAGACCCAGGCATGTCTAGAGATGATGTCTGAATGAAGCAGTTTGCAGATTAGAGAGGGAAAGACATGTTAATAAATACTGCTAAGATATTTAATTAGTAAATAATGTTTTTAAAGTTGGAATCCTACTTCATACCATATGTGAAACTCAATTCCAAAGAGAATAAATAGCTATACGTACAAGTAAATCTATCAATATTTTATAAGGTAAGAAAGAATACTATCTCTGTAATTTCCAGATAAGAATTATATTCAAACAGAATATAGAAATACTAACCATTAATAAAACAATTAACACTTTGATTGCCTTAGAATTAAGAATTTTTGATTATCAAAATTAATATTAAAAAAAGAGAAAATATTATCCACACTTAGAATCAACAAAGGACAAATATCAAGAATATATAAAGCAACTCTATAAATTAACAAGGAAGAAAACAGACAAACCAAGAAAAATATCAGCAAAATACTTTGACACTTCAAAAGAGAAAATATAAATGCACATTATGTTTAAAAGTACTCAGTATTATTAAACATAGAATAAAAGTTATACCATAAAGAGATTCTCTTAGATCACTTTAGAATGACAGATAAATGAATATTGAATAACATTAAATGTTGGTGATCATGTGGAACAAAGATAAATTCTTACTTTTTTAGGAATGTAAATGCTACAACTGATGTGGAAAACAAGTTGGAATTATCTAGAATAGTTGAAATATTTCTCAGGACTTTGACATTAAGTATATACTTTAGCAAATCTCAGGGACACGGACACCAGAATCCATGAACACTATATTTATAGAAGCCTTGCATGTAAAAGTCCCAAAATAGAAGCAAGCTAGATGTCCACCAACTATGAACGATGAAATAAGACTAATAAACCGAGATGCATTATGAAATATGTTACCAGAGAGCAATGCGAAAGAATGAAATCGACTCATGCACGCAGCACACCAGTGAAAGAAGCAAACTAAGGAGAATATTTACACTATCATTCATGTCATAGAAAACCCAAAGAGAGGCATAAAAAACTATATTGTTTCATTCTATGTAAGAAAACAAAAAGGAAAGCACAGAATGAGTACACAAAAGCCTAAATAGTGCTTGATTCAAGAGGTAAGGTGGAATGTTTGACCACTGAGGGGCTTTTGAGAGGCTTTCAGAATACCAGTAAGATTTGATAGTAAACTCCTTATAATTATCTGTTACAGTGTACATAATTTACATACTACTGTGGCCTGTGTGTTATTTCTCAATAGAGAGGAATACTTTATTTCTCAAAACCAAATACTTTATGAAGTTACGATAATGAGAATTAGAATTGTATTGAACTATAGTATATATAAATACATTTCTTAAAAATCAAGGTTTTCTTTCTCTCATTATCTCTTAGTAAACATACATTAATGCATATGAAAATATCTGAAAAAACACCAAAATATTCACAATGATTACCATGATTATCACCATAGAATGGGATTTCTAAATGCTTAAATTTATTATTTGGTTAAAGTATTATGTATAATTAGATCATTTCTAAAGCTAAGTATCAGTTTTATATTTAGGACAGTAAAGATAGTTTGAAGGTTAGTTACTTAATGCATTTTTTAAGAAAAGATAAACTACATAATTGAATTTCTTTGAAAGGACAATGTTCTTAACTTAAAAACAAATACAAAGTTCTCATTGGAATGTATAAATTTTCTTATTTTCTTTTAATACCTTTTTCTCTTTGGTCAAATTAAACATGATCTTTCAAATTAAGTGATAGAGGGACTTGAAACAAATATATTTATTTATGTAAAAATTTCTCACACAACTTACACGTAGCTTTTTTATAGAGCTACTTTAGTATAAAGTGCATTTAACTGTAGCACTTGTTATAAGACAAATTTTGTAATAGGAAATAGTATGACGGGTTTTTAGTATATCTTTGGAGCTAAAGCCATCTAAAAGAAGTTTTACTTTTCAACAGCAGATTATTCACAATCCTGAAATATTTTTAATTTCAAAATAATTTTCTTGGACCATTCTCTGTGACACTCTTTTATAAGAATATACTACTTGAGATTATAAACATATATATAGCATTGATTTGTCTTTATTGAACATTTTTGCACCTAAGATAAATTTAATCATACCTCAAGTGACCATTTAGAGATGGAATTAAAAAGGATGGCTACTAGGTAGTCTTGTATTTATAAGTATGATAATATTGCAAAATGTATCTGTTTGTTTAGCAGCAATCAAAATCATTATTCTATCCAGAGAAAGCTTGATATAACAAATGGAAAACTTTGTAGAATGAGTTTTTCCCTAATGAATATATTTTAGACATAAGATTTGAACAGCCCCGGTCAGTGTGGCTCAGTTGGGTGGAGTGTAGCCTCTTATTAGAGAAGATGGCAGGTTTGATTCCTGGCCAGGACACATGCCCAGCTTGCAGGCTCCATGCCCGGTCTGGGTGGGTGTGGTCGGCAGCTGATCGATGTTTCTCTCTTACATCAATGTTTCTCTGTCTCTCTCCCTCACCCTTCCTCTCTCTCTAAAATCAATATATATATGTATATATATATACATATTTTAAAAAAAATTTGAACACTTTTTGTTAGACTTCCTTCCTCCCTACCTCCCTCTTTTTCCTTCCCTCCTTCTTTTCCTTTCTTTCTCCATCCATTTATCCCCTCTTCCTCCCTCCCTCCCTGCCTCCCTCCCTGCCTCCCTCCCTGCCTCCCTCCCTCCCTCCCTCTCTCCCTCCCTTCCTTTCCTTCCTTTCCTTCCTACCCTTCCTTCCCTTCCTTCCCTTCCTTCCCTTCCTTCCCTTCCTTTCCTTCCTTTCCTTCTTTGGAACTGTTTTTTTTTAACTTGGTAAGATTGTATTTAACATAGCTAGCAGAGTATTTTAACTCTGGTAGATGCATTAAAATAAACAGTTATCTTTTACAATCTATTATTTCAGGGCCTCATCTGTTTATAGTAAAAATTTATACTATTTATTTTCAATTAAGGACAGAATAAATTTCCAAACTAGAAAAAATGAGCAAATATGCAGGGCTTTAGGATTTTTCTTTATTTTGGCTTCTGATTTAGGCATTTTTTTCTTTCTGATGAACAGCTTTCCATGTGTAAACGATTCTATATTCATGCTTCATAATTTCCAGTTATTTTCAGTACTGAGTTTGTTTCTTAATGATATTTAACTTTGCTTAGTATGTTGAAATGATTACCACACCTTGAATGATTTTCAGCACTTCTAGGTGCAAAAATTTTTTTCTTAAAAGCTTATTCTAAGGATTTTAAAAAATGTTCTGGTAAGTTAAATAATACTTTGCAATCCGCTTAGCATAAAATGCATTTTCTACTAAAAATAATTGATGTATATCAACATTATACATAAAACATGATAAATTCCCAAAAGCAATAGTCTACATTTTAGGGATAAATAAAACACAAAAAACTGCTAAAACAAAATAATACATTTCTCTTTTAAAGCAATATTCCTAATTTACACAAATGACTTCCTTCTATGATATGTAAATAAAATATATCTCTATATGCTGAAATGATTTACCTCAGCTATTTTAGCATGTGAAAATGTATTTTTACCAAGTAAACCTCAGGATATTTTAGATATTTTATTAACAGCAATAGTAGTTATATCATCATCATTATTCATTACCTAGTCATCGTCATGTTTTCTTACTGAAGAGACTGTCTTTACTCCATTGTATGCTCTTGCATCCTTTGTCAAATATTGAGTGTAATGGCTGGTTGGATTTCTGGTTTCTTTGTGCTATTCCACTGATCTATATGCCTGTTCTTGTGCCAGTACCAGACTGTTTTGATTACATTGGCTTTGTAGTATAACTTGATATCTGGTATTGTGATCCCTCCTAAAGAATATTCTTTAGGTACTGTAGAACTTCTATTATTTCAGTTTTCAATTTTTTAAAAATCAGTTAAAAACTCTCACCACTTGCCCCGCCAGGCATGGCTCAGTGGTTGAGCATTGACCTATGATTCAGGAGATTGCGGTTCAATTCCTGCTCAGGGAACATGGCTGGGTTGCAAGCTCAGTCCCCAATCAGGGGTGTGCAGGAGGCAGCCGATCAATGACAACTCTCTCATCACTGATGTTTCTATCTCTCTCTCTCCCTCTCCCTTCCTCTCTCTGAAATCAATAGAGATATATTTAAAAAAAGAAAAACAAATAACAAAAAAACTCCCACCACCAAAATATCACTATATTTTGAGAGTATCTGATTTAATAAGAAAGAAAACACTCAATAAAGCATGAATAATAGAGATATTCCATAAGCATTTGCAGGACAGAAGCAGTAAACATTTCTCACTTGACTTATTAATTTTTTGTTATAGAGAGATACAAAAACTGAAATCTATTTCAGAGGTCAAAAAGCTACATTTTTACTCATATTTAAGTTTGACCTCTGAAACTATGATTCATTATTATTCCACCTGGCACCTTTTTGTATACAGATATCCTTGAGCATTTTTCCATTTACAGACTGGACAATATTGGCAATCATTCAGTTATGAAAAACAACAATTAGAATGTGAATAATATTTTATTATAAATTGGCATAATTAAGACTGAAATGACTGACTGAATCCTATAAAAGGCCAATGGCACTAACTACTATGAGTGGTGTACTTTGGCTTTGCTCCTCTCTGAGAAAGGGTTGCTAAAAAAAAAAAAAAAAAAAGAATATTCTTAACTACAAGACTGTGATGCATAATGTATTAAAGAGAGAAAAATAATTTAAATTTGAAGAAACATAAAAATTCTCAGACCATCACCACTGTGAAATATGTTATTTATAAGATCACTTCTGGAATAAGAATTTTGCCTCAAACTTCAAAATATATGATTGTTTATTTATTAGTTTTGTTGGTTGTTTGGTTTTAGAAAACCTGAAACATGTTATTCAAATTCTTGTATCTCCATTAATTCATCCTACTTTTAAGTGTATAATTATGCATGCATTTTTAAAGATGTTTTGATGATAGACGATTTTTCCCCAGCTTTGAGATAAAATTCACATAAAACATGTGTAAGCTTAAAGTATACAATGTGATGATTTGGAACCCATCGACATATTGTGAAATGATTCCCACAATCAGGTTAGTTAACACATCCATCACTTTGTGTGTGTGGTAACATATAAGACCTACTCTCTTAGTTACTTTCAAGTATATATACATTACTGCTAACTATAGTCACTGTACTGTATATTAGATCCTCAGAATTTATTTATCTTAGAACTAGAAGTTTATACCCTTTGACCAACATCTTCCCTGCCACCTAGCTTCTTGAAAACACCATTCTACTTATTCTGATTTTAATTTTTTTTAGGCTTGACATATAAGTGAGATCATACAGTATTTGTCTTTCTTTATCAGACTTATTTCATTTATCACAATACCCTCAAGATCTGGCCATGTTGTCACAAATGACAAGATTTCTTTCTTTCTCATGGCTAAATAGAGAATAATGTTGCAATGAACACGTGAGCACAGATATGTCTTTGAGATAGTGATTTCATTTCCTTCAGATATAAATCCAGAAGAATTGCTGAATCATAAAAATATCTATTTTTTAGTTTTAGTGGAAGCTCTATAGTGTTTCTATAGTGACTGTACCAATTTGCATTTCCACCAACAGTGCACAAGGGTTCCCTTTTCTTCACATTCTCACCAACACTTGTCTCTTGTCTTTTCGATAATAGAAAACGTATAGGTGTGAAGTGATAGCTCGTTTTGGTTTTTATTTGTGTTTTCATGATTAGTGAAGTTGACTATATTTTCTTATATCTAATGGCCATGTGTATGTACTTTTGTGTACTCTCCATTTTAATTTAACTTTTTATTTATTTATTTTTAAAGTATGATTTTATTCATATGTAACTTTTCTTTTTTTCCCCTGACCTGAGAACATACTTAGAGGGAGGAGAGAGAGAGGGGGAGAGGGAGAAAGAGAGAGAGGGAGAGACATCAATGTGAGTGAGAAACTGATCCGTTGCCACCAGGGATTCAACCTGCATCCCTGACTGGGATTCAAACTGGCAACATTTCAGTGCACATGACGATACTCAACCAACTGAGCTACTCTGGCTCATCTTTAATTTAATTATTTGTGTGGGGTTTTTATTATTGGGTTGTATGAGTTCCTTATAGATTTTGGACCTGTATCCCTTATCAGATATATGGTTTGCAAATTTTCTTCCATTCTATAGGTTGCCTTTTCATTCTGTTGATGGTTTCTTTTGCTTTGCAGAAACTTTGTAGTTTGATGTAGTCTCACTTGTTTATTTTTGTTGTGTTGCCTGTGCTTTAAATGTTATGTCCAAAAAATCATTGCCAGCACAATGTCAAGGAACTTTTCCCCTGTGTTTTCTTCCAGGAGTTTCTTGGTTTCAGATCTTACACTTAACTCTAAAAGCAAATGAATTCTTAAAATATATGACAGAATAAATACTGAAGAAATGTTAGATATCAACAAGATCATCATTTTTAATTGTTAGTCATTTTTATTCATGTTTCTTAATTTTTTCTCATAGCTAGGATTAGTAGGAAAGAAAAGAAACCTCCCTTTTCTATGTAGAATTTTCATATTGTCTTTGAAAGGGCAGAGGCTTTTGCTGTCCCTTTGTCTATTTTTTTTTTCTAAATTTATACGTATAATGGGTATATTCTTTGAATGAGAATTTTACTAAATGTGATTTCTTTCTGTTTTTTAAAAATTAATTATTAAGTTTGTTATCAAATCTAGCTATAATCAGAGTTCAAGGATACCACTGACTTCATGGAGGCTATTATCTTTTTAATTCTTGTTACAACTAAGTTTAATTTTACTTCAATAACTATTGTGTTCCTTATATAACTAAATTTTACTGGTTATTAGGAATCTAAAAGGGCTAATTGTAGTATCCTCATGAAAACATTGCTTAGTCTTAATTTTGTCTTGAGATGAGAAACCTGGCTGCAACAGACTGGAAAAACTGTGAAATTTCTTTTTCAGTGCAAACATTTTTAAACATATTAACTGAAACAGTTTCTAAAAGTCAGTTTCAAAAATTACCTGGGTGAATTCAGCAAAAGTTTCTTAAGGCAACTCAATTATTGTATGCAAATTGTTGAAAATTAATGTTTTTCTGTATTGCTTTAATCATTGCCAGAAGGGATATACTTATATTTTCACTAGCATGATAATAGGTATGAAAATCTTTTGTTTTACAAAGAGAAAAAATTACAAAGAAATCCGACCAGAGAGAATCAATTGGTAACAAAATTAAGCTAAAAGAGTAGCTGGTCTGGCTTGTGAATTTCAGCTTAGAAGCAGGCTTTGTTGTGCTTATGCAACAGCAGTCTCAGAGAAAACTCCTTTGCAGCAGGCATTTAGTTTCCTGATCAGCAGCTCTTCCCTCTTGATCCTTGTAATATAACCTCAGTTTAGTTCAGGGAGCAATGTGCAGAGACTCGTGAGATGAATCTTGATTTATGTAACTAATTGTAACAATGACATTTCTCTTCGCACATTATTCAGTTACTTACCTAAGTGTGAGCATGTGAGTCTTGACCCAATGCCCTCAGAAGCCAGCTGTAAGAAGGGGTCTGCAAAAGTGTTTCTTTCCTAAAAAGAGACAGACATACAGTGAGTACTCTCTTTTTGAGGATGAACCACTAACTTCTGTCTCATGGGACTTCTTTTTGTAAGGATGTGACACTTGCAGGAATCTATGACCTTTCACATAGAAGAAGCTTTAATCCAGTGAAGATCTCAGAGTGGACGAGTTGTTGAAGCAAGGGTCTTTGGAGAATCTTATTATCTTGATAAACCCTGGGACTCCTGCCTTTGGATGTATCATTAAATAACTATAGATTTTCTTCTGGTTTAACTGTGATCTTTAAACTGGGGCACTTGTATCACTAGAGCAGGAGGGAAGAGCTGTTGGAAGACAATCCAAATAGTACTCTGGCATAAATATTTTCAGGGAGAAATCAATTTCCAAATTACCTAAAAGAAGACTGTTTAGTCTAAATATCTACTTGAGTTGGCATCATTCTCTCTCTCTATTTTATTTTACAACTGTTCCTTTACCATTCCAAAATAGAACAACAGTATCCAAAAGCATACAAATTCTTTTAATAAAGAATATCATGACATTTCAGTTTTTGGCTGACTACAGTATTTCATACCAATTGAATAATCTCTAGAGTGTGTGTGCGTGTGTGTGTGTGTAGTGTTTAGATTTTAGAAAATCACATGACAATAATTACAAACTAAATAACCTATAAAATGGTAGTTTTTAGAACCCATTACAGAATTGAGGTCTCAAAGAAACACATGTACTAAAATCTAGAGAAGTAACAAACCCTCTTAACACCAAAGAGACCCATGTCAACAATGATCCTTGGAGCAGCAGGAAGAGAAGCTGGAATGATTATAACGTAAGAAGGGAGCAGCTGAACTTCCAATAAATGTTTAAAGTTTGAGCATATGCCAGTGTGATGGCTTAGAGTCACTAGAAGTGATAGGAGAATTTATAATTTCCTAAGATTGAGCACCTGAATTAATCTGAAATATAATTATATCACTTATAAATTATAGAACACATATACTCATGTAAACAGGGGTTTAAGTTTATTTTTCCCTGGCGTTTGCCCCCTACACTCCCCTTGATTCCAGGCAAAGCAATTAAGGAGGTGACACAGCTGTGAACAATGTATCCTTGAACAGACCTGGTGAGGCCGACCCAATCAGGAGCCAAGATATCATCTTTTCGTGGTATGTCCAGATGGCCAAAAACAATAGCTGACACCTGTGGATACCGGATACTGGGGCTGCACAAGAGCTGAATTCTGTTCCCAGCCTCAGTTTACCCCATTTCCCTCTATAGCCCTATCCCCCAGGCCATTCCTTAAGATAGGTTTGGATGCTCCTATGCTCCCTGTCTTCTTGGTTGGCCGGCCTTCTCAATAAACGCCTTATATGATTCAACCCCGCCTCTGTTGAATTGGACACAGTGACAGCCTGAACCCCAATGGGGTTTCCCTGTAACATATTTTGGGGACTCCTCTGGGACCCTCTTTTGAGCCCTAAGCTAAGTCCCTTTGGGGAGTGCCAAAGAGCTCTGGGTGGTTGCCTGGACTTGGGAGG
Source organism: Miniopterus natalensis (assembly GCF_054644295.1). Lineage (NCBI taxonomy): Eukaryota > Metazoa > Chordata > Mammalia > Chiroptera > Miniopteridae > Miniopterus > Miniopterus natalensis. Next base: position 67,733,803 of record NC_142082.1, on the reverse strand, counting down.
CTCCGTGCAAGGCCTGTGCAAACTCCCTAACAGCTGCTGAGTTACTTAACTCGGGGACTTTCCTTAAGCGCTTATGAACTTCCCCAGTCACCTTCCCCGTTGGTTGAATCGGCTTCTGTTTGCGCGCCTGTTCTGATCTGATCTGTGAGTCCCGGGCATTGTCTGCCAGGAGTGGCATATTTAAGGGACCTCCTGTTTCTGTTCTTTGTGGGTGTTGTGTAACTCGAAAAGCATGGGAAATGCACCCGCAGCCTGCTGGGCCGCATTCTGCCTGATTGGTCGACTTATGCTTCTGCAACCCTGGAAGGAGGGGCACCTGTTTTCTGGAGTCTGTTGACTGTTGTCCCCCATCGGGGGTGAGCTTGGCCAGCTCCTGGTTGCAAGTGACCCCTCTCGGTCCTTGCCCGATCAGCTTAGGGTTGAGACGTGGCCCGGTGTGGTGCAGGGCATTCGGTCTGGTGTTCTGTCTGGCTGTGCACCGTAAGCCACAAGTGGTTGTCTGTCTCCTGTCGTATGTTGTCTATCTGTTCTATATGTTTGTAAATATTGTATATTAGGGTAGTTTTGCCTTGTGCAACCTTGTTTGTAATCTTGCTTAAAATTTGTTTAAAGATGGGAACACATCCCACTTTGCTGGAGTCCCCAGCTGCTCCTGGTGGGCTAAGCCCTGGGAGGAGGAGGGGACTGCAGGAACTTGCTGCCCTGCTCTTGTCCAAAGGCATCAGCGGCCTGAACTGCTTAAATAGTGAGAGTTTTTTCTGTCTGTCTGCAATGTGACTTTGGTGGTAGATGTTCTTTGCTTGCTTTTGTCTTTTTGGGGACTTATCCTGCTCTTTGCCGTGTGTGGACACTGGGAATCCTGTCCTCTGTTTGGGCTTTGCACCACTTAGAGGGAAGGGCTTTTGCTGCCCTGGGTTCATGTGAGATGAAGATTCTAAGGCTACTTACTGTCCCAGTCCCTCCTTTTGAGAGGACTCATTCATTTACTTTAGGAGCTTTTTCGTTTCTCTTTTAAAATAGCATAAGAGCTCTTCTTATGTACAAATTTCATATTATATTCAACTCAGAAAGGAAAATATGGGAAATAAATCTTTTAACCCCTCCCCCAAGTTTTTCTCCCTGACGGGCCAGAGCTGCTGAAATGCCCTCAGGCAGAGGGAGGGACCACACCCACTCTATAAAGAAAAAGGGTATTTTCATTTTAAGGCCACCTGAGGCCTTGGAGTTACAAAATTTGCCAAGAAAATGCCTTGGGAAATAATAATTGGCTTTAAAATCTCAAGGTTGTTGAGATGTAAAAAAATTAGATATAACTAAAATAAAGGGGTTTTATAAGGCTTTTCAATAATAATTATACATATATATCTAAACAGTTTTCCAAAGTCTTTGGTAACCTAAGACTGGAGTTTTGCTGGGTTAAATAATAAAAATTATTAAATATCTAGGTATTTTGAAATAACAGGGTATTGAAATGTTAATCTGAGTTGCCTACTTTTGGCTTCTTATTGCAGAGATTATAGAGGATGGATTTGAATCTGTTAATGCATATGTCTTGCATTTTATTTGAAATGTATCTTTAAAAAATGTGGATGTATTGCTAACCTGAGGAATGTTAATTAATTACATGTCACCTAAAAATTAAGGTTTCTAATAGTTAAAAATCCTAATTAATTGAAAAGAAATTGTATAGTTTTATTAAAAGAAGGACCCTCCTGAAGAGGGGGAGGGGCTTAAGGAGGCTTACATTGTCGTGCTCCATCAATAAATTTCATTGTATCCAGCAAAAAAAAAAAATCAATGAATATAAAAGGCTTTTTAATATTGAAATGTTAAATCTCTGTAAAAGACAATCAATTTTACAGAATAATAATAATAATAATAATAATGCAATGGGCATTCATAGTATATGTTAAAGTAAAATAGTTGACAAGAGTAGAGCGTATGTCAGGAAAAATTGGAAACAGCAAATGAACAAATAAATAAAAACTGATAGACACAGACACCTCCTGAGTGAAGGAGGTGAGGGTGGTAAAGGGTAAAGGGGGTCAAACATATGGTGTTGGAAGAATATTTGACTTTGGGTGGTGGACACATAGTGCAATATACAGATCATGTGTCATAGAAATGTACACTTGAGAAACCTATAATATGTTATTAAGCAATGTCACCCAATAAAATTAATAAAACAAGAAAAAAGAACAATCTTTAAAACTAAAGACATAAACATGTTGAAAGGAAAACAGCAACATGTATATTATGCCAACATGAACAATTAAAAAATTAGTATGACTATGTTAATATTACACACTACTGCAAGACAGGCAGTTTTAAGGAAGAAATAAAGAACATATCAAAATATTAAAATGGTAAATTGCAACAGAATATGCATACCATCTTTACCCTGATTAATAATGTTTTCACACTTTTGCCAAGAAACACAAATTTTGAACTATATTTGTCTACCTATTAAGTCCAAGTGTATATTTGTTTTTTAAAAAAGTAAAGATTATATTTATCTTCTAAGGTTAATGAAATCTCTGTCTTTAAGACTCAGAAAAAACAGCTAATTTACATTAAAAGCACCTTCACTTTTTGCTTCTTTTAAATTTATTTTAATAAATATTAAGTTGTAATCATAAGGAAAGTATGCTGTTACAGTGTTTTTTATTTATTTACCTTAATGTAATCCTTATCTTAATGTTTCTCACAGTTTTTGTGTATTATAGCTTGAGAATAGTGTTACTAAATTGTCTAAGCCCCACCTCCTATAATTCAGATTAATCATGTTGTGATGAAATTTAAAACTGATATTTTTAAAAGTTACCCCTAGCGATTTTAATGCAAGTGAGCAATGAACTTTAATTGGAGAAACACTCTCCCTGTTTGCCAGACTGAGTGTCCTCCAGAATTTGGGCTCTTCATTTTTTATTAAAATTCCACTTGATAGTAGCTCTGTGTATCTATATAATAATTCTAATTTCTCTTTACTGGTGGAAAGGACACTCTATACCCCTAATATGAACCACTTGGTAGTTATCAGAAGACAACCCTATAAAATTCTAGTAGAAAAAGTTGTGGTGATCATATAAATATATATTAATATAGGTCATACAAAGTTATAATTGTTACAGTTGGGCATGCCTGAGAATCTTGGAATCATATGTTAGAAAAGCTTGATGTGTCAACTTATGTGTAAAAAGTTATGAGAGACATAAACAAGGAGTCCAAGGAGAAGGAACCATATATCATCCCCAGATATAGGGGTCCTCTAAAGAAACACTGGACTTGGAGATCACAAAGCTTGTTTTTTGTTAGTAGTTTTGTGATTGCTGTCCTTTGCTAAAAAACAAAACAGAATAAAACAAATGATGGCTTGCTGTGCAGATTGATGATCTGTTTCATGTGGGCATGGGGGTCAAATCTGCCTAAATGAGTGAAACAGTTTGACCAACAATCCAATGAACTCACCTAACAGATTTTTGAAGCACACAGGCCATGAATCTTCACCACCATACTTCAGGCTTGTTCCAGAGAGCAGAAATCTGCGTACCTGCGCCCAAACAAAATACTAAATGTTCATTTTATCTAGAGATTTTTAAACAAAGTAAAGTTTATCTTAATCATTTTAAACATTATTATTTTTTATTCTAGTCTGTAGCTCTTTATTTCTTTTGCTTTGACTTTTTATTTTTTAAATTTATCTTTCCTGTTGAAAGTATTAAAGATGTCCCCCTTTTTCCTCCATTGATCCCCTCAACCCCCCTGCTGGCCTTAACTGCAGTATTGTCTGTGTCCATGGGTTATGCATATTATTTCCTTAAATACATGAAACTAGCTTCAATAATTACTATTTTCTTTCCATGATCATAGGAAAGGAAACTATGTGAACAAGTGATTTGCTTAGGCCATAAAAGCAGGGTGATATTGTTTTTAATTCTCCCAGAAACTGACTTGATGCCACATTCCTTCCTAGCCTTGATGTGTTTGGAAGCATTTTTACTGATGGTGGAGACATAAACTTCACTCCAGGAAGTCATCCAGGCCTGAAGCACATAAAGTCTTTCTATCCAAGGAGGACCTACTCTATGCCTAATCTACTGTCTGAGAAAACTGCATCTCTTTTGATTAGCTAATGTCTTAACTGTATTTCATACTTGTTTATCATTACACTATGTGGTTCTTTTACTGTTCACACTTCTACTAACATACTGGAATATATCCTAATACTCATCTTTAGTTTGATATCCCTCATGAGTATTCAAAGTGTTTCCATGAAGTCATATTAGGACATGGGTATAGACAAAACGGAAAATGTTATTTTTAATTGACAAAATAATTATGTAAATGCATTCCTCTTCAAATGGAACTTTAGAGGTCATCTTGGACTATATCCTGAAACAAATGAGCAGTTTGTGGAGAAAAGAAATGTGCTCATGAAGTATTAACAATGTTTATCTCTCAGCAAGTGAATTTTATTTTTTATAAATGCACCATTGTTTAGCAAAGAAAGCAATAGGAATATTGGTATCAAATTGCAAATTAACAGGTGGCATAAAAATATTGATATTTCCCCAAATTTATTTCTCTAGGCTATTACCCATTCTAAGGCTTACAATTATTTGAAGAGACTTTCAAAATCACTTATTAAAGCTATTTTAATATTTAGAAGTAATTTTTCCAGCAAAACAAATATTTAAAAGATAAGATACAGTTGTTACTGGACAGCTGCCCAGATCAAAGGGGGTTGGTACTCCCATCCTCAGTTCTTGTCATGCTCCTGAGAAAGAATGCAGATGAGTGACAGAAAGCAGTGTTAAAGCAAAGCAAACGAATTTGTTAAGGAAGCAAAGCAAGTGAATTTACTATGAATGAATTTGGCATAAAGCATAAGTGGGCAACTCAGCTAGTCTGAGCACACCACCTGGTGGGGGTTCAAGCATTTTATAATCTTTCCCCCTATATGTTTCAAGTTTCCCCTGCCAGATAGACTAAATATCAAGGACCTCCTTTTGCACTGTTGCAGCTTTTCTCAGAATTGCTGAGAACATCTGACAATTTTATCTTGGCAAATCTCGAGACTACTGAATTCTTTGTTCAGTGAGTGAGAGAGATTCTCCCTTTATCTTCCCCTCCCCCTCCTCCTGCCCTAGCAGCTATCTATTCTGCCTCACCCCCCTCTCAAGTGATACCATCCAAATGTTTTTTTGGGTTATTGTTATTTGTCCCCCAGACTTCATCTGTCCTGGGTTTAGCTGACACATATGACATTAATTGGGTCTTCATTTTCCCAGGCCAGGGTGATTTCAGTTATGTTTTCTCTGGTTAGGGATGAGAGGTATAAACCATTTGCCCTCAAGTGTCCTTGCTTGGGGAAGATAAGGTCTTATGAATCATAAGCTGGCTGCAAGCTGCCCAAACTGTTTGGCCTTGTTTAATTTTCTTACCTCATTTCCCCATTCTACTTGCCCTGGAATTTTCCTAGTTTCTTATTATCCTTATTTTTTTCAGTTTAATATTTTGTTGCTTGATAAGTAATACTATACCTACCTAGTATATGTTATCTACAGGGAAATACTAATAAGTGGAAACATAAGTTACTTTCACTTACCTCAACTTTTAGATATAAAACATAGAAATTATAAAATTATGCAGTGGACTTGTTAAAAACAGTGTTTGGGTATTATAAATAATAGGTACTGAGCACCATTTATTTTTATATTTGTGATGCTGCAACTTTCATACAAATTGTGGCTCCAAATGGAATACAAAGTCTACAAATCATATGTATTCTCATGTAAATTAAGTTAGTGGTCACTACTTGTTAAATGAGTTAAAACAAAACTGGACTTCATGTGCAATGAAAATAGCTAAGTATAATATTTAAATAAATTTTATAATAACAGTTAATAACATGCTGTTAAAGTTATTTTTATATGTAGAATGGCTTTTTTCATAACATCCCATTCAAAAATGATTAAATATCCCTGAGTGGTTCACAAATTTATACATTTCTGTGAAAATTGTTCATAGGTCAAAAATAATTGTTAAAAGTTTATCTAAATATGACATATAAATATGACAAACATGGTAACAAACTATTACATGTATATTGTCAATGTAATATATAATGGTTTCATTTACACTACTCAGGATTACTATTAATTCGCACAGTATGTTTTCTGCTGTTATAAAGGTAGAAATTGCAAGTGGAACAATTGCCACTTATTAGTGGGTTAACTGATGAGATGTAAATAGGCTTTTTCTTGTCAGTATAGATTCAGAAGAAGATGATGGAATGATTGTATGTAGGCTGTAATAAAATTAATTTTTTAAAATTAATTCTATCTAACAAATAGGAATATATTTTATTTCAGTATTCTGCCTCTCTAATGTTCACATATTACAAAAATACAATTTTGAAAAGTATTCTTGCTTTTTCATATTTTATATTAAAACAACTAGTATTGTGTTTTGCTGTTTTGACCCTCCCAAGTTTTCTCATAGATAACTGAGAAGATTGAGGGCCAGTTAGTGTCTTGGTAAAAAGCTTTAATGAATGTTGAAGAAGGGTAATTTGCATGGAAATGGCATTTTTTGAAGCTTGCGAAATGCACCAAAAGGATAAAAGGGAGCAACCTGTCTTCATCCTGAAGATAATGTTTATGAGTCTGAAAAATAGTAAAACTTTAACCAGGCCCTGTTATATTATAATCTGCTTTTGATTTCTTTTTTTTATTGCTTTTGATTTCTGTGGGAGCTTTTCAAGTAAATGTGGTTGTCACAAAAGGAATTCTATTTGAAACCCTTCAATTAAACTAAGGATTGATAGAAAATAATTTGTTTAGTTAACTATGTATATGACCATCATCAATGATGCAAATCTGTTGATATTTTCATATTTCATTCTCAAATTGAAACCAGTTAATTTAATATTACTTTAGATGATTCTCTCTCACACATACTTTCACTCTATAGGTATATGTAAATTTGTATGTATATGTATATGTATTTTTTCACTGATCGATGTTCAGGTAGAAAGATATAACTTAATACTTTAAAGAGACAGTAGTGTTGAGAGACTGGAGAAGCTAATTGATCAAAACTAACTGCTTATAATAAACATATAGACTATTTCAAGCATTTTCAAAAGTTCAAATCTTTCACTGGTATGCATTCCAGAATATTATCAATAAGTATTAGTGAGGATTAAGAAACCTATGATGTGCTGAATTTTTTAATAAGTGGTTTTGTTATATAGGTAGTTAGGCAGACATGAGCAGAGCAAGGAAGGTGGGCCAGGTACAGAAACTCACCAGGGCAAAAAACCCTAGCTGCCTAGCAAGGGTCAAAACCAGGAAAACAAGAACCTTGTCCCCAGGGTAACCTTTCCTCCCCTAGCAGCATATCATTGGTCATGAAGTTTGGACCCCCTGACTTTTCATATCACTAGTCATGTGGTTTATACCTCCCTGATCCTCCCTAAATATGACATCTAGGCCTCAGTTGTATTTCAGCTCCAGGCCCAGAAAAGCAGCAAAACCAGGCAAGTGACATCCTGGCTGCCTTAGGACCAGCTACATTGACTGACCCTCTGCTCTGGCATCAACCAATCAGTGGAGTCCAGGACCCTGAAATAGCACATCTGGAAAGCTGATGAATATTCTATTGAGACCCTCCCCTGAGCCCTTCCCTAAGATTTCCACTGGCAAGAGATAAATACACTCAGGACAAAGGACCCCTCTCGCTCTCCCCAAAGGGAGCACGCCCATGCCATTCCTTTCCCCCTTTCTTCACTCCAAGGATCCCCATGTGAATTGCAACCAGGGGAGCAATGGGCAGTGGCAGCTTGTCCTGGGCTTACCCCCTGAACCTGTCTCCAAGGTTCCCTTTTCTCTGAATTCTCAGTTAGCTAAGCATTCCAGCCTAAATGTTACTTCTATTCCCTTCCTTGTTTTACTGTCCTAAGTATATGGCCAGTAAATTCTTACTTACTTTGCTACACTTTGTCCCTTGATTGAAATCTTTCCTTCAAGAAGACAGGAACAAAGGTCTCCCCATCTCCTTAGTAACAGTTTTGCTGAAGAGATTTTTCTGACTTTCCTACATTTCAAACCTGTTTTTGTCTCATTGTTGATTTATTTTTCAGCTTATGTAATATAATGAGTAAACTGAAGTTATTAGTTTGTGTGAAAATTAAAAGTTCTTTTTTGACATAATTGGATTATTTGAATCACCATTAGCTACTAATTATCTAACATCTATCAGTAGATACATATCATGTATGTATAATATATTTATATGTATAGTATGTGTTTGAGATATATATATATTTATGTATATATATGTTTATAGCTATTTAAAGAAGAAAAGAATCCTTTATCTTGAACCAAAACTTAATCCATTAAAAAGAAAGAAAGAAAAAATTTCAGTGTTTAAGGTACTCACCTGTTGTGCTAAACATTTGTTATAAACTTTTACTTATTAAAAGGCTTTATAAGGTTTGAAAATATAAAGAAAAAAGATAAATCAATGTGGCATTTTGTTCTGTAATAAGCAGGGTGACACTTGGCAGCATTAGTCCATCAGTATGTTGACAATATTCAGCCCAGCATTGCTTCTCATCTGACCCAGATGGTGTTTTGCCAGCCTTTTATTGTGTGGTGCTGTTAGGGGCATGGATTAAAACTAACTGATCAAGTTGCAGTCCCAACAAGAAAGAACCTTGATAGGCAGGAGGAGCCATCTGGAGCATGTATAAAGAACAGTTTTCTTCTATTATTTTTCTGTCATTGCCACTGAAGCCTGAAGTCTAAGACTTCTTTGATCCACAACACTCATCAGTTAACACCAGTGGCTGAAGTCCCATTGTATATGATTTATAATTTTCATGTCTATTTTAAAGAAAACTCAGAGGAGGAAATCTATGGATGCTGTACTCTTCCAGTAGGAAAATAAAACTCTAATAAGAAAATTAATAGTCTAAACATTGCATATGCAAGAGAGCCATGGGGATATCCTGCTATGTTTTGCTATGAGAACAAATTAAAAATAGTAAAATGATGAGCCTTGTCAATGTAAGAAACATCTAAACATGTAAGAATTTTTTATGAGTTTATTTGAGACAAAATGATGACAATTGCCAGGAAGCAAAATCTCAATGAGTTGAGAAAATGCTCAGGAAAATGGCAGTTTTACCACTTATTTTGTACATCGGAATCAAAGGGGAAGAAAGTAAGGGAGTTACGTGAAGTCCACTGGTGATAGATTAGGGAGGCAGGAGGAAAGCGAAGTGGGGAAACCTCTGGGACTGGATAAAAAGTAAAATGAATAGACACATATTTATTTTACACAGGCAGGTATAGGATAGTTAATCATTCACAATTACTGTAACTTAATAATAACAATGAGGGGATCCGTGGTCTCTGCTATCATGCTGTGGTTTTGCTTCGAGAGGTCTAGAAATAAGAAAATTACTTTGTTATTTCAAAAGTATGTTATCAGGTATGTCATCATACATGCAAAAAAAGACAACAGACAGACTTAGTTAAAGTAAATATTGATCTTTGTCAAGGAAGATACCAGCCTAGGACATGACTAACTCCCATGAACTGCTTTTAGTTAGAAAGTTTTAATTTCAGACCATCCTATGTGGTTACTTTAGGTCTCTGAGTTTGTAAAGCCACCATGTCGGTTTCCTCTGAGCTTTTCAGGCTTAGCATGTGGCCCCTTTTTCATTCACAGCTTTTTCACTCAGTATGCCATTTAATGATAAAGTGTGAACTGTGTTACGAATATGTACTGGAATATTCTTAAATGCCATATGTACTAGAATCTAATTATCTCTCTGTTTCTCCACCCCTATTTGAACCACATGGTGCAACAAATTACTTATTTTCTTCACTTCCTCTCTTATTCCTAAAATACAAACATGATGATAACTGCAAATTCAAACTAATCTCTTTTGGTTTCTTTGTCCCTTCTAGTTGAAAGAGGACGCTTAAATTCTAATTCCAATTCAGCTATTTCTATAACTGTGATTTCAAGTAAACTATTTAAGCTTAAAAATATAGTTTATACATGTGAAGAATAATAAATTGGATAAGGTGATGCGCAAGAATTCTTCACCTAACACTGTAAAACATTTTATTCATCTCTGTTTGATTTGATGAGATGTTCCTCTGGGGGAATGTTTTACAAGGAAACTTCTAAGACTTTAATATTGGGAATAAATTGGGAACAACTGCATTCCAATTCTCTACATCCCATAATCTTGAGAAGATTCATACTATTCCAAATTGTGTTTCCCACTTACCAAGTTGGCCTTATGTTTCATTCATCTTGGTTAAACTTTAGACAGGTTTCCTCCTGACTGTAGGCACCTGATCTCATTTTTCTTAGAACATTTACTTTAGGAAACTTGCAATTGTAAATTCTTTCTCTACCCTTTTGAAATGCATGTGAATCTTTTCCCAGCTCTAGTCAATTTTACAACCCAGGAAATGTCTTGCTCAGGGACCTGGAGACCCTCTCTTTGAAATGTAAACTTCTAAAGAGGTAGTAACACTATTCTCCTGTCCCTGTGGAAGGATAGAAACCTAACTTTGATGGGCACAGATTAGCAGACACAAATGGCCAAATCATAGGGAAGATGGCCAATTGCATACTCAGGAGTAACTCGATTTTCTTTACATATCTCTTTGACTTATCTCCCCCCGAAAGTTCTCCAGTGCTTTTCCATCAGTTCGGTCTAGTGCTTAACCACCTCCCTTTCCTTTTGTTTCAGTTGACTTGAGTTCAATCTCCCTCCCATATTGCAGTGTCTTAAATAAAATCTTCCTAAGTTTGTCTGGTACAATATTTGCTTTGACACGCCTCATCTTTGTGTGATTATTTTTGTTAGTCACAGGGGTGAAAAAAAGCCATCCTTATTTTCTCAGTTATTCCCTTAAGTTTCTGTACTCAAGTTTCTAGCTAATTCTTTTTAGTACACCCTATGATCCTATTTCCCAGTTTTGTTCACATTTTTCCCTAATGTTATCCATCATTATTACATGAAATTCTGTTACTTCAAGACTTTCAAAGCCTTGTTCAAGTGATGGCTACGTCATGAAATATTATCACAATTCATTTATTCAAAAGTGATCTTTCCTTGTCTGAATTTCTATTATATATTTTATACTACTCTCATAACTTAGCATTATATATATATAATGTATAACATACAATTATGTACATATTTGTTAATTTTAACAAATGACTATGCTAGTTGTTTATTTGTCATACTATACTTTTTATAGACTGTACTTTTTCTACTTATGAAAACAAAAGTTTGATGCAAAATACTATGCCATGTTACACCAGCAGCAACCTCATACAACTTGTGTTTACCATATCCCTTGATTGCATAATTCCCTTCTGTGCTTGATTTAATCTCATGTTGTTATGTACAATAACATGCTATACAGTCTTAAAACCTAGAAACAATAGGTATATATAGGCTATACCATCTAGGTTTGTGTAAGTTCACTCTAGGGTGTTCAATGACAACAAAATCGATTAATGAAGCATCTCTCAGAATGTATCTCCTTTGTTATGTAGAACAAATTGTGTATTATTTTTAAAATGCAAGCTAAAAAATATTTACTACTGCAAACAATTGTGTTTTTTGTTGAAATATATTTATATATATAATGTATTTATTTATAAACTATACAAGAAAATAATATAATATTATATAGAACGTTGATTTCATAAGCCTCATTGACACCATGTAACATCTAATGTCATTTTAGAGTAATATGGGCTAGAGAAATGGTTTAATCACTTTTAATCTAACAGAAAGGATTTTGTTTTTTCAAAGAGAATGATAACTAAGATAAAAATATTTTAAATAGGTAAAATCAGAACTATTCCACTGGAAGAAAATATACATTCATTTAGTGTTTCTTAGTCTCATTTCTTAGCTCCCAGGAGACTCTAAATCTCAGGTATTGTTATTAGAGAATCACGTGGGTGGAATTTCTCTGTTGCTAGTGGAGTGGGATTCTTGGGGCTCCGCTGGAATAAGAATTTCTGGAGGCCCCCACAGATAGATGAAATGTGGTAAAAAGTTTATTTGCGTAGCATTATATGCCTCAGTTTCAAAAGTTACATTTCTCTTAAACCAGTCCTAGAAAAGTTTCAGCTAGAGATTCAACAGAGCTAAAAACAAAGCCAGTGTCCAAAGTTTCCCTTCCACAGTGAAGCTGGGTCCAGCAGAGCATCAAGCTAGTCAGAGCCCATTAGTCCATTGTGTGGGGTCCGCATGACTGTGGGCCCTGTGGACGAGTGCGGGGTTGAGAACCACAAGCCAGTAGTCAGGAGTGAGCAGCAAAAGGGAAGGGAGGGAGCTCTTTTATTTAGGAGCTTATGGATCTCAGATTTTGTATCCTTGCAGTGGCCACACCTACTCTGGCCAATGACCTGCTCCCAGGTGTGACTCACAGGTAATGACCTTTCCTATGTGGTTCAGACCTTACTGGGCATGTATCTGTTCTTTCTTTGTCCAGTCCCTTCCCCCAGGATTACTGGAAAAAAGACCTGGAGAGTGTTCATCTGCAGCTTTCTGGTACAAATGGCATGCCTATATTATCTGGCCTGCTCCTTGCTCCTTTCCTATTAATTAATTCATAACTGGGTTGATTACAATGGTATCAATATGATCGAAAAAACCATGGCAATTGTTTTCTCTCCATCTATATTTGAATTATAGTTTAAAAGAGTGATACTTTAAAAAAAATTGTCATTAAATTTAAGGGAGAACCTTCCACTTCTCTTATTTGTCATATTGTTTTCACCTTGAAAAATAAATATCTTTATCTGTTTTTAAGGTACCTGGAACTGGGAGAAAGATGTAGTCCACTAGTGACAGAATCAATAAGTAAGATTCACTTTTCAGCCTGTAACATCAGTTGGAAACCAGGGTTTTTATATACAAAGTTTTATTGCATTATAATCACATTCATTCATGTATAGCCTATGGTGCTTTCCCGCTACAATTATAAAAGTATAGCAAAAAAGTTTGCCAACACCTATTCTTAACTAGAAAAAGACAAAGAATAAAGTAAATAAAGAATTTTAGCTATCCCCGTTTTTGACAGGTATGTGGGTTTCGGATGAGTCAGACATACATAATATTTAATGTGAAAAGTTTCCATGATTTTATTTATCCATAAACTTGGTATGACCTAAGGTTTATGATGTCCTCACTCAACATGTAAATACAATTTTAAAATTATATTACTTTGATGAACTTCCTTAATCAAGAAAGCCTTCTTTGGTGGATTAACTCAGGGGGTGGCAAACTATTGCCTCAGGGCCAAATTCAGCTTGAAACTTATTTTTGTATAGCCTTTAAGCAATACAAAATATTTTAATTGCTGATCTAAACATATAACACACAAAAGAGAGAATATATTACAGAAACCACATGTAGCCAGCAAAACTTAAAATATTTATGATATAACTATACAAAAAAGTTTAGTTCTCAAGATAAGACCATCTTTAGAAATATGTTTAAGTGTTCTGTACTAGACAGATTAAATTGTGTGTGGGGGAATCTTAAAAATAAACAGTCAAATGGTAAGTTAAAAGTTCTCTTAAAATTAAAAATTTTAATGGCACTAAAGGTGCTTATTTTGAAGACACCACTTAGGGTAATGTAGTTAAAGACCCCTTGCATTTGAAGATCTTGCAGAAAAGAGTCCTTGTTATTTTATTGTTCTACAGAGTGAAATTAAGGCCAGAGGCAAATATGTGGAAGCCACACATATGCAAACTTCACTAAAATATAAGAAATAGTTATTTAAATTTACTGGGTCTCACTTATAAATCATGAGTGTTTTCTATTAGCAAGATGGCTGAGTAAAATAGTATAGCAGTGTAAAATAATCTGTTAAGAGTGAAATAAGATTAAGGACCTTATATTGAATTTTCAACACTTTACATTTTCTGAATGTTATTTTATAATGAATTCTGTTATTGTGTTAGAAGTGCATTATTATATTAGAAGCTTTATCTGAAATTCCTACTCATTCTTGACTTTTTTCTGATATTTGCTAAGTAATCACTAAAATGCTGATAGGGAGCCTTATACATAGAGATGGAGCTTGTCTTCTTTGGAGGATAATCCTGTTGTGATCCTTTCTTTGAAATCATGAATGTTGGTATTTTTACATGTTGTCCTTGTGTTCTTCAGATATCGCCAGAAGACTCTTCCAGTGCTCAAAATGGAAAGGGTAGGTCTGTTTTGTCTTCCAGAAATTCCTTAGATGAGTGTCTGATGATGGCTCGAGGTTCAATGTTTAGTGTTGAATTAAAGGTTTCACAGCTGTCTTAGCTTTCCTCTTGCCTCCGAGATGCCTGGGGACTCGGCTTATTTAACCCTCCTGCAATATTAACTCAGAGACCATATGGTACATTAAACATGAGGTAAAGGATGGCCCTTGGCAGTTGTTCTATAGCGATCCAAGCACCTATGCCTGGTTACAGAAAGTGTTTATTGAATACCATGTAATTGATAAATCATTTATGACTGATAAGTAATATATAATTGGTGAAATGAAGCTCCACTTAGGCACAGGAGAGTGTCATGTACCTCCAAGGGAGTATATGACTAGCAGGGTTTAACAGTCCGAAGACTGATGATGATGATTCCACTCAAAACGCATGCACTCTGCCTTGTCTCCCATGTGGGGTCTAGCGTAGTGTGACTGAGACATCCGGATGGCACATCTGGGAGGACCAATAATTCTTCCATGCTGTTGCAGTGCATGCTGTGCAGCCCCATACCCTGTACCCTTCTCCTCACTAAGCACTTCAGTATCCTATGAGTTTGTCATTTCAAACCCAGGAACCCTGTTGTCGGAGCAGAGTGAACATTGATGGCTGTAAACTTTCATCTATTCCTCTCAATTACAGTGATAATACTTTACTCCTGCCTTAAGTTTGACCCTTTATTACACTATTCCAGAGTCCCTCTCTTTTCCTTTTTCAAAAAATACATCATCAGGTCACTTTGCTATGAAGTGTCACCAGTTCCACAAAGTGGCAGAAGAGATATGGACGTCGAATATCTACTTAGGTTGCTTAACCTATTCTTTTAGCCCTACGTTCGCTTCATTTTGGGGAGCAGATAACATTACCAAATCCTGAATCTCTGGGGGAATTCCTTACCTCAGTTGGGTTGTTTCTTGGCTTTTCATTCTGCTGGTTTAGCATTCAGATGGCCTCTTCTAAGGTACCACTTGTCTATCAGCTTTCTAGCTTCCAACATTGTGCATTTGATCTTTCTTTTCTCCTATTTGTGTTGCTTTTGAATTTAAGTTTAAAAAATATTTTTACTATCCTTTAGTTGTAGATGTCACTCATGCATTTGCTCCATAAATCTCTGGCAAGTTAGTAAACCCTATGGACTTCCATTAAATTCATGAAATAAAAAATATGTAGAGAAATATACCAGAAAGCAATTGCATTAAAAAGCAGTTATAAAAATATTTTAAATAGCATTTTTTATATAAGAATAAATATGTGTCTCCATTCATATATTAAACAAAAATATTGAGTTGCAGGTCTAATGTCTATTATCATTTGATAATGACCAGTGTAATCTAAATTTCTATACCTGCAATAGCTAAAATGTGATATAAAACTACCTGTAATTTATAATGATAATAGAGCCATAAGTACTGATAACATTACTGGGGTTTGTTGCCTCCACATATATTTGATGGAAAGATTATTTTCAGTTAAATGTACTTGAAAATAAATATATACATCCAAGTTCAAATCCATTCAAGTTCAGATACCCTGGTTATGAATTCCTGATTTAGAGGCTCTTCAAGGATATAAAAAACGAAATCTTAAACTAAAAGTATCATAACTTAAATCCATGAAAATCATAACAATTTATTTAAAACACACCCTAAATGCCAAAGACAATTTATAGACACTGTACTTGATGTTTCAATACACTTGTAAAGAAAGAAATGCATATACAAATATATTTAATGAGTAATATGTATTATTTTGACTGTGTTCATGCAGGCAGAAGGCTAGCAGAATACAGATGCAGTGTTGATATTTAAACAGAATTGAAATATATCCGTGTTATTAAAATAGGTCATGCTCCAGTTGTTGTGGTAAGTGGGATGAGAAAGAAAACATGTTTTGAGGTTGTCATTATTCACATTGTGGAACTTCTAATGTAATACATCACAAGGCATGGAGTAGGATTTGCTGGTGCGTGAGCATTTCCAACTATGTAGGAGAAAGAGCTGCGCAGAACATTTGCCCATTTCTTTGTAGTTTTGGGAACAGAATATTTCTGAACTAGAGTACAATATATTTTCTTTATCCATTTCATTATATATTTGGTTAATATATATATATCATTTATATATACAAACCATATATATATGTGTATAAAAATGAGTGTCTGAAATGCTTTGTTAAAATATATAATTTTAGGAAGCATAAAAATAAACAGGAACTTCTGGTTTAGCCAAAAGCTTAAAAACATGTTAAATAGAGATTAAAACAATATGATCAGTAGTAATCTGATCATTCCTTCACAAATTCTAATATCTAAAATACATTATAAATGACAACCACATCAAAATCTTGAGCAGATTAATTCTTTATCAAAAGCATTACAAAGGTTACTCAGAATATCACCCCTTTATATTTACTTTTAAGGAAGTTTTATGGTAAAGAATTATTAGCTTATATTGACTGGAACAGTTACCCAAAATTTTCAGCATGGCTTGACTAATTTGTCTATTTGTTATTTTAATCTGTTTGGTTTTGTCCTTCAGCATGATTGACTGAAAATAATATTAAACTAAAGCTAGTTACTTTTGGTGAGTTAAGTACTACACAGATTGACTCTGGAACATCTGATATGCAGGCTGTGGGAGGAGAAGATGGCACTAAAGAATCCAAAGAGAAAAGGAGCATGGTAGTAGAGAGTCTTATCCCAGATCAAACTGAAGAAACTGATTCTTGTTCCCAAGGCTTTGGGTTAATCAGTGCTTAGAAGTAGGTCTGCTGTAGGCACATTTTTAAAGTTTATATTCACCTACGAATGTCTTTATTTCACTGTCATTCCTCAAGGGTACTTTCATAAGATATAGATTTAATGGTTGACAGTACTTTTCATTCAACATTTGAAAGAGGTTGTGCTACTTCCTACTGCCCCTAGAGTTTCAAATAGGAAATCAAAGTTTTCAAATTGATGTTCCCATGTAAGCAATCTGCCATCTCTTTATGGCTGCTTTCCAGATTTTTTTCTTTGTCTTTAGCTTTCAAAATGAGGGTGTTTTCAGTCATTTTTTTCTTCAAATATTCTTTCATATTTATTCATTCTATTTTAATCTCATATTAACATATTTTACAATTGTTACAAGCTCAGGAAAATCAGAAGGAATTGGTGGTTGATTGAGCAACAAATAATAGTTTGGTTTCTCTATGTGCATAATTAATATTAGAATAGTACATGCCACATAAATTTACCTAATGATAAATATTATTATAACAACAAGTAATTATGTAGCACTTACTATGCACCACAACCTAATCTATGTGGTCTGCATATATGAATTAACTGAATTACTCAATACACCTATTTAATAAATAATGAATCTGTACCATCACAAAGATACATAACTTGAAAAATTTATACTTTATTTAGTATTGGTTAACATTCAAGTTCAAAATTTAAGTGAAATTATATATGTGTGTGTGTGTAATATATATATATATATATACACACTTAGATTAAATCCAGTGAAAATGTTTTTGGTCAGCTAGCTCCCATAGGAAGCCCTCTTTGAAACTGTAATGAATGTCACTAACTGATGACATGTTGTCATCTTATGACTTCAAGTTGACCCTGACAACATTGAGTCTGCAGTCAGGTGAAGAAAGAATGAGGAAAGCATACAATACACAGCACAGGGACTTGGAATGGAGATATTTTACATTATACAGACCTAAGTCCATGGCCCAGTCTATAAAATATTAGAAATTAGAAAATATGATAAAATTTACTTCTTAGTATGGAAGCCAATTTCCAGAAAAAGTTTCTTAGTATAGAAGGGAAATGAGGGATTTTGCTTAAGATGGTGGCATAGATAAATGTGGTACTTGAACCTCCTTCAGCCATATCAAAATGACAACTAAACTACAGAACAACCATCATTTCAAACCACTGAAATCTAGCTGAACAGAGGTTCTACAGCTAAGGATATAAAGAAGGAACCACATCAAGATGGTAGGAGAGGTTGAGACATGAAAAGATCTGGTCCCACATCCACATGTGGTGGATAAAAATCAGGAAGAATGCCTTGGCTGTGGAGGTCCCCACTGAGGAGAGGGGTCCCAGCTCCACATCAAAACTCCCAGCCCAAGGTTGTAAGGCTCTGAAGAGAAATCCTTATAACTTCTGACTAAAAAAACCAGCAGGGGTTATGGTTGAGTGAAACAGTGGGGTGCTAGAGTCCCAGGCATTCCTCATAAAGAGCCCTCTCATGGACTTACCCTGATACTCTTGCTCTGAGCTCCAGCACTAGGGCAGCTGATTGAAAGGCGCCAGGAACTTATGGGGAGGAACTGAATTGTCTGCCTTTCTCCCGGGCAGAAGTGTTGGCAGAGGCCATTGTTCCTTTTCTGAGCCCTCCCCCAACAGAGCCAGCAGGCAAGCAACAAATCTGTGTCTCCATCTGTCTGTCTAACACTGTTGGCTCCTTGCTGATGATTCCCTGAGGCCATGCCCCACCCAATTTGGGGGCCCACCCAAGCTGTTTCTAGTGGCTTTTCTACATCAGAGGCTTGTCTTGACTCAGACTTCAGACTTTCCCAAAATCTGTCAAACAAACATCATCTAACTTTGGTGTGCCTCATACCTCTTGATAGGTGGCCCCAGGCTTGGCACTAGTGGCAGCAGGCCTTGCTTCATAGCTTGGCCGCTTCTGGGCACTTTCAAGCCTAGCATAAGTAGCAGCCACCTGCAGATAACATTTTAGCTTGTGCTAGGTGGCCCTGGGCAGGACATAGGTGGCAGTTGACCTTGACCTGAGCCTCCCAGGAGGCCTAAGAGCAAACGCCACAAGCAACGCAATCAAGGAGTGGATTCAATGGGCACCAGATCCCCACTGAAACAAGTCCTGCTCTGTGGGGTGGGACCCTGCACAAGCGATCTTCCATGAAGATGGCAGCCAGTCCTTGCAGCCAGTCAGCCAGGGGATAAATCTTTCTCACTGATGTGTCAAAAGCAATCAAGGCTCAACTACAACAGGAGGGTGTGTGCAGCCCACACAGGGGCACACTTGGAGTGTTCAACTCCGGTGAATATGGAGGCTGTGCCACCAGACCCTACAGAACACGTACTATATAAAACCACTCTATCAAGTTCAAGAGACATAACAGCTCTACCTAATACATAGAAACCAACATACGAAAGCTGCCAGAGTGAGGAAACAATGAAATGTGTTCCGAATGAATGAAAAGAACAAGGCCCCTGGGGGGGGGGGGGAAAGGAAAAAACAACTAAAAAAATAGAGACAAACAATCTAACAGATGCAGAGTTTAAAACACTGATTATAAGGATGATCAATGATCTCAGTGAGAATTTCAATAGAAAGATAGGAAACATAAAAATGGAACTAGAAAACATAAAAAAGAACATGTGAGAAATAAAGAAAACATTAACTGAAATGAAGAATACATTACAGGGTATCAACAGTAGAGTAGATGAAACAGAAGATCAAATCAGAGATTTAGAAGATAAGGAAGCAGGAAACGCCCATTTAGAACAGTAAAAATAACAAAGAATCTAAAGAAATGAGAATAGTTTAAGGAGCCTCTGGAACAATTTCAAGTGTACCAACTTTTGTGTCATGAGGGTGCCAGAATGAAAATTTATGTGAAAAAATAATGACTGAAAACTTTCTTAACCTAGTGAAGGTAATAGACATACAAGTCCAGGAAGTGCAGAGAATCCCAAACAAGGTGAACCTAAGGAGGCCCACACTAAGGCACCCCACAATTAAAGTGCTAGAGGTTAAAGACAAAGAGAGAATCTTAAAAGCAAGGAAAGAAAAGCTGTTAGTTGTCAATCTGGGAACTCCCATAAGACTGTTAGTTGATTTCCCAACAGAAACTTTGCAGGCCAGAAGTACAACTCTGGAGTATAGACAATAATATTGTAATGACTATGTATGGTGTCAGATGGATACTTGATTTATCAGGGTGATAAGTTAGTAAATTATATCATATCAAACCACTGGGTTGTACACCTGAAACTAATATAATATTGTATGTCAACTGTAATTTGAAAAATAAAAAGTTATTTAAAGTCAAAAAGAAAAAAAGAAGGGAAATAAATCTCTAGTAGCCCTCCAGTCACCTATGACACAGTGGGTGAACCAGAATATAAATAAAGGAATCTGGCTGTAAAGACTATGCTACTCTACTTTGTTGTACACAAAAAAGCATACTTCATATTTTACAGTGTAGTATATACCAAATACTATTATATATATAATATAGTGTGGTATAATAGTGTTTGGTATCTTTAGAAATTTAATAAATATAGCCATCATTTTATTATTTAATAAAGAATTAGTGGCAGGAATAATCACAAGTTTAAGAATAAAAGAATGATTCAGTACAATGATACAAGGTTATGTTATAGAATACAAAGGTGGGGGTAAAATATCTTAAGATGACTAAAAAGATTTTAAAAAATCTCATCAGAGAACTAGAAAGTATAAAAATAAAAATTCTAAGACTGAATAAAAATGTATCTGAATTGAAGGGATTAATCAAAGAAAAAAAGGGATTACACACAGACAAGAGTATGGTGACTGCCAGAGGGAAGGGGATGGGGGGAGGTTGAAGAAGGTAAATGGGATAAATGGTGATGGAAGGGAACTTGCTTTGGGGTGGTAAACACAGAATGCAATGTACAGATGATGTGTTGTAGAATTGTATACCTGAAACCTATAAAGTTTTATTAAACAAGGTCACCCCATTAAATTCAATAAAAAATTCTCTGGGTAAGTTTAATAGTAAAATATATATGACAGAGAATAAAAATTAAATTTTAAAATAGATCTACATTATGTTAAATTTAATAAAGGTTAACTTAGTTGAAGTGTATTAAAGGATTATTTAAAGAAAGCCACAGTCATAAGGAAACCAGCACCAGATATTTAGTTGGAAAAATGGCCAATAAAATCAGTCTGTCATCGAATATTTAAATAATATTTATAAATATGTACATGTGTGTATATGTTTAATTTGTCCGTGTAAAGTCATATGGCACTTGTCCCTCCAGATATACCTGGAGATGTGTTTCTTTGTGGTATCTTTTAATAAAAATGTAGAAAATAAAGTTTTCTATTTAGTCTCAAATTTGAATTGGTCAATTCAACATCACAAGGTCAATTTTAAGATAGAAAAACCAAAAGTATTTAGTAAGAAAGAAACACTTGACTAAAATGCATAAAATATTCTGAGAGATACCCAGGGAAAAATTTTTCAGTTGAATTTTTTACTGCAGTATAATTTACAAATACAGTATAATGCTGAAGGTTATAGAAGCAAGGAAAGCAACATGACCTGAATTTAGTTTGTCCTTTACAGAATTCTGGGCATATGTACATAAACACACACCTATACAAATTAAGTATACAAGATGCACCAAAGTGACACACATACTTTGATGTGTGTTTTTTTTAATATAACCAAGCACATATATTTACTAAAATATCAACTGAAAATCTTGATATTTATATTAAACACATCAAATCAGGATTTCAAATTAATTTTTTTACCTTCATCTAAATACTTGGAATGACTGTGATATAACCTAACTCTAGATTAAAACTTAATAAATTTACAAATATATACACTCAAAGTTTGGATTTAATGAAATTGAAGAAAACTGAACATGGTACTGATATAATAAAAAATATAAGAAATGTATAGTTCTCAACAACTTGTAATTAAATTGAAAATATTTATAGTTGATTACTATATAATTAGAGGAATTCCTGGGCATATAGACAGGATTTTGTTTCAATGTCAGTGATATTTAAAATCAAGATGATAACTTAAATGTTTAAGACTTATGGCAAATAAGTCATATTCTTAGTAAACATTGGAAGGAATTCATACTTCTAAGAGCAGAAGTATGTATTTGAAATTCAACTGCAAAATTAATGTCAAATTTTCAAACCATGAAAAAGCTGTCCATATTTCACAAATACAACTGGATGAATTTGTAGATAATTGTACACCAGTGAAACCATCACCACAATCTATGCCATAAACATCCATCACCTAAAAAAGTTTCCTCCCAACCTCTTTATTTATTATTATTTAAGTTTCTGGTGATAACATTTAACATAAGATCTACTCCCTTTGCAAATTTTTAAGTATACAATACAATATTGATAATTATAGGCATTATGTTGTACATAATATTATCTTGGACCCATTCATCTGAACAACTGAAACGAGGTACTGTTTGACTAATACCTCCCTGTTTCCCCTCTCCCTAGGCCCTGGCAACCACCAATCTACTCTTTGCTTTATGAGCTTCACTATTTTCAGTGTTTCATGTAAGTGGCATCATGTAATATTTGTCTTTCTGTGTCTGGCTTATTCCACTTAGCAGAATGTTCTCCAGCCTTATCTACGTTGTCACAAATGGCAGAATATTTTTTAAGGCTGAATAATAATCCAGTGTACGTATATACTGTATTTTCTTTATTCATATAGGTCAATGGACATTTAAGTTGCTTCCATGTCTTGGTTATTGCAAATGATGCTGTAATGAAAAAGGAAATACAGGTGTCTGTTCAAGCTCCTGATACCAATGCCTTTGACTACATACCCAGAAGTGGGATTGCTGGATTATATGGTAGTTCTATTTTTAATTTTTTGAAGAATCTTCATCCTATTTTCAATAGTTGCTACACCTATTGACCTTCCCTATAGTGTATAAGATTATCCTTTTCTCCACATCCTGTCAACATATTATTATTATAATATTATTATTATTTGATAATGGCTACCTAAGAGGTATGAGGTGATATCTAACTATGGTTTTGATTTGCATTCCCCTGATTATTAGTGTGATGTTGATCACTTTTTACATATCTGTTGGCCATTTGTATGTATTTTTTTGGACCAACGCTATTCAGATCTTGTGCTCATCTTTTATTTTTATTTTAAATATCTCTCTATTGATTTCAGAGAGAGGAAGGGAGAGGGAGAGAGAGAGAGAAACATCAATGATGAGAGAGTCATTGATCGGCTGCCTCCTGCATGACCCCAACTGGGGATCAAGCCCGCAACCCTGGCGTGTGCCCTGACCAGAAATCGAACCCCGATCTCATGGCTCCTAGGTTGATGCTCAGCCTCTGAGCTACACCCGGCTGGGCCTGTGCTCATTTTTTAAATTGGATTATTTGTTTTTGTGTTTTTAGGCTACAAGTTTCTCATATTTTAGATATTAACCTCTTCCAGACATATTGTTTGAAATATTTTCTCCCACTCCATAGGTTGCCCTTTTGTTTTGTTGATGGATTTCCTTTGTGGTTTGCTGTTATTCCACTTGTCTATTTTTGTTGTTGTTGTTATTGCTCTGCTTTCGGTGTCAAAATTTTAAATTATTTTGATAGACATGCCTAAAAATAGATGCCAGTATTAAAGGGAATGAGAAAAGAAAGAAAAGGAGACTTTGATATAAAGTAGAAAATTGAAATAAGGAAAAGATAGAGAAAAATGACAGCTGCAAAGTAGAGGCAATATAATATTAATAAACACTCTTGTTTCAGAAGAAAACAGAAGGATATTCTGAACGTGCTGCACACACTGAAGGTTTTGTGGCCATTTGGTGGTAGGTAGGAGAGAGTGGGTGGCTCTCCAGGTTCCTCTGCTCTAATGCTATAACGGTGGGATATTTTTGGAATCTGTGTAAAAATTTCCTTTTTAGCTGTACTGTTCATACTGTTAATCTTTTAAAGAAATCCAACTGTTATTTCTCTTGCTGCCAATGTATTTAATTATTGTTGTGTAGAGCAAACAACTATAAGATATGAACAAAACAGATGGCTCAGCATTGCCAGAAAACTTATCTTTTACCATGAAGTTTTATAACATGCAGAAGAAATACAATTTTGTTTAAAATGTCCAAGTCAAATCAGTATATATATATATATTTTAAAATATATATATATTAAATATATATGTATATTAAATATATATATTAAAAAATATATGTATATTTTAATATATCTTTATTGCTTTCAGAGAGAGGAAGGGAGAAGGAGAGAGAGATAAAAACATCCACGATGAGAGAGTGTTTGATAGGCTGCCTTCTGCATACCTCCCACTGGGGATCGAGCCTGCAACCCAGGCATGTACCCTGACTGGGAGTCGAACCAGGATCTCCTGGATCATAGGTTCATGCTCAACCACTGAGCCATGCCAGCCAGGCAAATCAGTATATTTTTACAATACTTATATGCATTATAGTGGCTAACACAACATCATTTGATATTTCTTCAATGATACTTTTCTAAGAACTTCATAAAAGCATAAAAGGGGTAGAAATATTTTTTTTTAGATATGACATAATTAAAAATAATTGTTTGTTCACATGTATAGCCATATTAACTGGATAATGCTTCTTTGTATAGCTGCATGTCTTTTTGAAAATCAACCTGTGAACTCAAGCTTTAATTAAATTAATTTAGGTTTTAAAATTGCAGGGTTCTTTAGATTTATTGAATGCACTTGCCATGTTAATTTCTAGTATATTAATCAACATATTAAGTGAAAATAAATATTCTGCTCATGCTCATTTCTAGGCGATGTGGTCTAACCAGTGATATATAGATTCATGAGAAAAATCCTTGTTTTTTGGAGAATTTGCACTAAATGAGAGGTTGGAATATATATTAACTGTAAATTTCATTAAATTATTAGGTAAGTATGAAGTTAGCAGTAAGATTCAGGAAGCACAAAGGTTGGAGCCCTAAAATAAAAATAATAGGGCCACAGAAGACTTTCTTGTATATATGATGATATTTATAATTTACACAGAAATAGAAGTTTTATCAAGGCAAAGACAGATGGAAAATGAATTCAAGCCTGTGAGAAGAGCTTAAGAAAGAGCACCATTGCCCTAGCTGGTTTGGCTCAGTGGTTAGAACGTCGGCCTGAGGACTGAAGGGTCCCAGGTTTGATTCCAGTGAAGGGCATGTACTTTGGTGGCAGGCTTGATCCCTGGCCCTAGCTGGGTGTGTGTGAGAGGCAACCAATTGATGTGCCTCTCTCACACTGATGTTTCTCTCTCTCTCTCTCCCCCTTCCACTGCCTCTCTTAAAAGCAATGGAAAAAGTATCCTTGAGTGAGGATTAAAAAAAAGAAAAAGCACCAATACATTATAATATGTGGTGTAGGCAGCCAGACACAATGTGTAATTTTCAGCTCATAGAGAGTTGAGACAGCTGAAGAACTAAGTAGTGTTGCATCATGTTGGGGCCTTGACATGTGAAATATTACATTTTATTCTGTTAATTACAGATAACTATAAATGTGTATAGATAAGTAAAGGAACCATGTGGTTATAATATTAAAGAAGAGTTTAAGGGAGATAGCAATGAAATTAGCATCAATCACATGTATGTCAACAGTGATATGTACATGTTTGGATGATCAACGATGAAATAAATGAAAGATTGCTATCATCTATCTATATCTACATCTCCCTATCATCTATCTATCATCTATCATCTATCATCTGTGGGCTAGCTAAACATTGTTAACTATTTTTTTAATTGTTTTAATTTTCAAAATTATTATTTTTCTAAATAAGTAAATATCAAACATATTATGTCTTCAGGTGAGGATTATGAAATGCAAGAATCTTAGGTGCCTTTTCTGAGAAAACAGGGAGCAAAGTCAGATGTTTCACTTCCAAACAATTTGTTTTCCACTCTACTATTTTCCCCATCAAATTATAAAAATAACTTACAATTTATCTTTATATAGGAAACAATTTTTTTTTCTATTTTTGTGCATTTACAGTAGTCATTTTAGGTTCTTTTTATGTATGCTGAGAGGGGTTTAGATCAGTTCATTTGTACAAACAGATTATCATATTGATAGATCAGAGTTTAAAGGTAATAAAATAAGGCATCTATACAATGTTTTTTAATTACTTCTAAAAGCACATGATGATAGTCTTTATTCTAAAATTAGGTTTAATAGTTTAATAATTGAATCACTTCTTGGGCAAATGCTATTATCAGAATTGTTCTATATTTATTTGAAAACCTTACAAAGTACTATACATAGGACTTAAAATGTGTGAGTGAGTCTGCTCCTAAAAAATACATAAGACCAGTAAATGCATTTTAATTTATTTTTTAAATGTTTATGGTTTTATTTAGATATATTTATGTTCAAAAAATAAGAAATACTAATGGTATAAATACATTAATTATTAACTTTTTATATCTTAGTATAAAGCTTTCACACATTTTTAATGAAATTATGTGCTAATATATTTTAAATACAGTGCTAAATTCATCATACACCTCATTCAAAACACCTTTTCACCTGTGAAAGTCACCACATTTAGTTTTATTTTATTCTTTATTTTTTGTTTCCCCCGTCATCTCTCCCATTGGAGGAGTTTACCACAGGTGCCCACTCTAATGTGTTCATCGACATTGGCCGTTATTCCTGAAAATATAAGCAGTGTGGTTTGTATATATTTGTATTTTAATTTGTATTAATGTTATTACAAGAGTAATTGCGTTTAATTTAATAATTATTTTATTCCATACAGTTTTCAAGATCTATGCCTATACATACCAATAGTCTAGTCTAATTCAGGATGTATATTTACTTTACACTCTACTGTCACAGGCACCCAACATGCTGCCCTTATTCATTTCCTTGATGGTGGGCATCTGAGATGCCACCATCTCACTGCTACCATAAATAAGGCTTAATAAAGACCCAATTATACATCTGTCTGGGGAATTGTGTGAGAGCTTTGCAGTAGTAAATACTGGATAAAGGAATTGCTATCTCATAGGAAAGAGCATGTTTAAATTCACTAAGTACTGCCATTGGTCTACAGATTGCTATGAGTTTAAGTAAGACGTGAGGTTCTCCATATCCCCACAGACCGTGATATAAATTTACCTTTACATTTAGGCAATCTAATGTATATTTACTGGGTCTTATTGTTGTTTAAAATTACATTCTCCTGAATGCTAGTGAAGTTGAACAGATAAATTAATATTTGTGTGTATATAAACTTATGTAAATAAGTGCACTGATGATGAAAAATATTTTTAAAAAGCCAAAGATCAATATTTTTGATGTTGAATTTCTGTACTTCTCTTGTTCATACAAAGAAGTGCTTATTTGTCTTGTTGGTTTAAGATTTTTATATATCTTCTCCAGAATGTGAGCTGCCTGCTGACTCCATCTGTAATATTCCACATTAAGCACATATAATTACTTTTAATCAATTCAGATCTATAGAATTTACTTTTTTTAGAACTATTACCCTCAAAGAAACCAAGAAATTTCTTAAATATTCTTCTATTACCTTTTAATTTGTCTTTCCCACTTAGTTCTTTTATCCATCTAGAAGATAAGTTTGTATATGGTATAAAAACTCTTATTTTAGTTCATGTCGTGGGCCAGTTTTAAAACAATAATGTCCACACTGATTTGTAATGTTTCTTTGATCACATATTTTGTTGTCATATATATAGACATGTCCTTTGCTGAACACTGAATTATGTGTCTAATTTTTTTTTACACAGTATCACCTGTCTTCCTATATTTATTGTTTATTCATTCATTCATTCATCCACTTGTTAATTCATTTATATTAAGATTAGTTGGTAACATGTTTTAACATCTGTAGAACAAATTTTCCTACTTCACTCTTTTAATGTCCATAAATGTTTGTGAACTTTTTCGCTAAAAGTCTTGGAAAATTTCTTTAATTAAAAATCCAGTAGATACTTAATTAAAATGGAGTTGAATTTCTAGGTGTTTTTGAGAAGACCTGGCATTTTACCATGCTAATCCATGACATAAAATGAGGACTGGGCATGTCTTTATTTATATAGTCCTTTTAAATTTTTAACCACATTTGAAAATTGCTTTCATATATTCTCTTCATGCTTAAATAATTACATATCCAAAAACATTGCATTCCAAAAAATAGTACTTTAAGTTCTCTTTCCCCATATCAATTATAAAAAAGTTCAAGTTGTTAATTATTATTCAGATGCTTTATATCATGGCATATTTTATGTGTTTGATAGATAACATTCCTTTTTATTAGTTCACATATGCCTGAAATGTATTTTTCCATCCTATTATTTTAAACTTTAATGAAATCCTTACATTTAAGTTTACTTATCTGGGATAACAGATACTTTTTTCCTTTTTTTGGTCTGGCTGAATTGTTTTTTTCATGATTGTTTATTTCCCCATGTCTTATTTTTCCCAGATCAGGATTTATTTTAAATATTGTAACAAAGATTTTAATAATCTATCTGAGAGTCTTTCTTTTTGATTACTAGTTTACTCAGTTACATTTCTGAAAATAATTTTTATATCACAACTCATTTAAGCTATATTTTAACCTATTTTCCACTAATCAACTTTTATATATTATTTTTCTCTGTTTCCATCCTTCTCTTTTTAGAGCAAATATTTATGCTGATTTACATGTTACACATTTCATTTTCTTCTTCGGGTAGCTATTCCTATCCTATTACTGCCTACCTTTGTATTTGTCTCTTCCTTTTGTTTAAATATCTCTATTTCACTTTTATATTAACTCCAGAAAGACAAATTGTTTTTATTACCCCCTGCTCTTTCCTTCTCCTTTCTCGCCCACTTCCATAAAACATTAATTCTTAGGATAGAAAGACGCAGATGATTTTGCTCCTGCTTTTCTAGACAAGTAGTTATTCTTCCTCTTTGCTTGCCATGCATCTGCTAAAGCATTGTTTCAGCCAGCGTTCAATCAGAGAAGCCGAAGCCTATTATCGGGCTTTAAACAGAAGACTCTTAAACTGGAAATTAGGTACAAATGTGATCAAAGTGCAGGCGGGAAATAATCAAGCAAGGATCTGCAGTAATTGCAGGAAGCAGAGACTATTTTGGGAAAATTTTATCACTGAGCTCCCTAAATGTCTATGCTGCGGAAGCTGCTAAGCACTCAGGATTGTCAGTGTTTGTAACCAAGCTGCAGGCGTGAGTTACAAACCAGGAGCCTGGCAAGGAGGCCTGGAAAAGGGAGTTTCTGACTACTGACCCCAGCCATCCAGAGCAGACTGTAAACGTACAAGTGTGGCACCGAGACAAAAGAGTCACTATTTGGTTCAAGTATCATCTTTGTGAATATTGTTAAGACTTTAATGTTCAAGATAATTTTCATTTTCCTAGTGCATATTCATAGCATTTTGCAAGCTAGAAAATCTTGGTCGAAGCAGCTCTCCTTCAACGTTCTAGAAATATTAACCCATTTTCTTAAACTTTAAATATTGCTGTTTACCAATTTGATGCCAGTATATTTCTTTGTTGCTCTGTGGACAGTGTCTCTATGGAAAATATAACATTTTTGTAGTCTGATGCAATGTAATTTCTCTGTAATGTGTTTAGATTTATTTTTATTTTTTCTTGTATCCTTTTGGTTGCCTTCTTTTTTCATCTGAGATGTCACATTTTTACCTACTTAGACAATCCTAAGGCATCACCTTCAAATTATTCTGCAGTTCTTTTGTTTTAATTGTGGCAAGAACATCTCACATTTTATCTACCCTAAACAAAAATTTAAGTGTAGAGTACAGAATTGTTAACTATAGGCATAAAGTTGTACAGCAGATCTCCTGAGCTTATTTATCTTGCCTATCTGGAACTTGACACAGGTTGAACATCAACTCCCCATTTCCCCCACCTTCAGTCCTTAGCAAACATGATCCTACTCTCTGTTTCTATGAGTTTGATTATTTAGATACATCATATAAGTGGAATCATGCAATATCTGCCTTCTGCAAGTTTTCTTTATTCTTTCCTCTGACTCTGGTATTACATCGGTCTGCGGCATTTTTGCATCTATAGCTCAAATCTGCCAGCTTCTTTTTTCTTAATTCCCATCTTTCCTTACCTCTTTGAAAATGTCTGTTTAAATTCCTTAAAGGTCAGTGATTTATTCTTTAGTACAGTCCACTTTACTACTAAACACATATTGATGACTCTTGTCATTGTGGTAGTAGTTGTTATTTATCTATTATAAGTATTACACCCTGTATTTTCAGCTGTTTCTTCATTACAGCTTATATCCCCAGTGCTATTATGTTCATCAAATGATTTTTCTGTCTAGGCCACTTAATTCTGTTTCTCCTTGTGCTTTATCATGTTTGTATTTTATGCTTTGTTACATTTTATAAAAATTGTGCTTCCTATATTTTACTGTTTCTTCTCATTTTTACATTGAGAACCTAAGCTTCTTTGACTCAGTGTTATTTGGGTAAGATATGACATCACGGTCCCTAGTTTGTACATCTTTTGCTGAGCTTAAGGAGAGAGAAAGAAACTAGGAAACCTTGGGATCAAGAGCCACTGATGTTAAAATCAGAACTCACCTGGACCTTGCTTTCATAACCTAAGATTAATCATCCCAGTCTATTGGGAATTATCTCTCTACCACTAATTTAACAACTTTTATTTTCCAAGTGCTGCTTCTTGAAAAGGTTGGGGGTGGGGCTTTACAAATGACTCTGTAACTGCAGCGGTTGTTATAGGCTCCCACATTCACCATGACGTGATACAATAATATCACTATCTCTGGGAACTTCAGTTTAACTGCCCCACGTGGAGACGAGTATGCAAGGAGATCCTTTCATTTTCTATATTAGATCATTCCCATTACTATAAAATGGTATATTTACTACTTGAATTATCTTTGTTACTTTTCTTCAACTTATTTGTATACTTTAAAGTCTAGGAGGCCAAACCAAAAAAACCAAACAAAAGTAGCAATGAAGCAAACAAGCAAAAAACAAAACGAGGAAACCAAACACTTTAGTAAAAGCTTAGTTAATGCCTGGTGTTGTGAGGGGACTGTTGAAACTTATATTTACTTTTATTGATCAAAGCCTCCACGATTCCTAAACACTAGATCAATTCAAATTTATTTTAATTTAAATTAGAGCTGGATGAGCTAGTACAGCTCTACCATGGAAGTCTGTTTAAAAACAAGTGTTCTCTCAAGATGAGAGCAGGCTGAATTTAGCTGGCTAGAAGTTTTATTATGATTAAATTTCACTTTTTAAGATTATTTTTTTCTTGTTTTTCTTTACTTTTTGTCCTTGGGGTTTTTATTAAAAACAAACAAACTGGTGTTGCATTTAAGAAAGACATGCAAACACTTTAGCTTATTAATGGCATGTGTAAGTAGATACGAGCATAACAGCTGTGATACATATTCTTGGACAGTAATACAAAAATAAAAAGCAAAAGAAAGGGTGGACAAGAAAAAACTGGCTGCTTTTTTTCCATTCCTAGAGGGAGATCACACATAAAGAAACTTCCCTTTCCTCACAACTGGTGGGGTTCCTCAGTGTGATGGATGTCTCCAATTCCAAGCGATATTACAGCAAGTAGCTCAGCACCGCTCTGCTCAGCAGTGAAGGCAATGGGATGTATTTTCAACTACACTGCAGGGAAGCTGAAATTTTTCTTTTTATATATAATTTATAAATTGATACTGTAACTCTACCAGGCAGTAGCTTTTAAAACTTAATGAGGATGAAAAATTGTGTGTATGTTCACGTGTATACCTGTGTGTGTAAGTATATGTTTAACATTTGATGATTCTGAGTTGACAAGAGCAACAATTCAAGCACTTGAGTATGTTATATTTTGATGTTTTTCCCTGCTTCTGTGCAAAAACAACTTATTTACATATTGATAATAAAATATGCAGAACAAATGATGAAAAATATTCTTTTGTTTAAAATTGTAAGGCACCGCTGCATTATAAATATATGATTTTTCAAGTACTCTGGCTATTGTCTAGGGTTGCCAGTTTAACAGATAAAAATAGAAGACACACAGTTAAGTTTGAATTTTAGATAAATAATGAATACGTTTTAGTAATAATATGTCCCAGATTTTGCATGGGAGAATTTATTCTATAAAAATATTTCTTTTTTTAACTGCAATTCAAATTTAACTGAGAATCCTATATTTGGCAACCCTAATATAATTTATCCCATATTTCATTCTCATAAAAAAATCATTTTGAGGAAAATATGAGTTGTTTCAATGTTTATGTATGATTTCAAAACAAACACTTAGGTATATTAAATAGATCCTTGACAATGGAAAAGCTGATTTTTTTTTCTTCCCACTGCTTCTTTATTTCAGTAAAGTCAAGCAGTGAACAATGTTCCATAAAGGTCAATTGGCAACTGTACCATCTGCTCTGGGTCCCCAGAATAAATCTCCTGCTGGGGCCCTGATACACATGAGCACATGTTGTTTTCACAAAGACCAAAATCTTATATTGTATTCTTGTTTGATTCCTGCCGTGGCGATGCTGGCTTAACAGCATCAGTAATGGTGTTTATGGCTGATTTCTGAACCTTCGTTATGCTGATTGCTGCCAATTCCAGGAATAAAGATACTAGTAGGTTAAAGCAACATGAAATGAAATGCTGGAATCCATGTGTTGAACACTAACATGTAATACAACCAGATTACTTTGACCAGACCTGTTTACCCGTGCTCCGTGTTGGCTTGTGAAGCCTCCCAGCTGCACCCTTCCCCTACTGCCTTGGAAAGACAAAAATGCCTAGAAAGTGATGACCCTCCTACCACCCCTGCTATCAATGGATGGTGGATAATAGGTTGCAAAGTATCTCAAGGTGAGACAACTCTATGATGCAATTAGTACTCCTGAGCTTCCTGAGAAATCAGTCGGAGTCTAAACTTTAGGTAAAAGCATACATTTGCTTGACTTTTTCTCTTGTTCTGTTCTCACAGGTTTCACCAGAGCACTGTCTCAATAAATAACTTACACATAAATCTCCACCTTAAATTATGATTCTGGGATTCTCAGACCAAGACATTCTATTATCATAAAGCAAAGTATTTATTTATCATGTATTATAGTATCATAAAGCAAAGGACTATCTGTTGAATGTAAAACCGTATGAGAAAAGTTATAAATAATCACTAATAACTACACATTGTATTCCTCATGGCACAGCACAGCAGCTTTCGGCCTGGAATATGCCGGGAATGACCACCACTGTGACTGACCTGGTGGCCTGAGAATGACTGACAGTTATCAAATGACTGACGGACAAATCTAAGGCTTCTTTATAGCCATAAGCTGTTTCCTCCTTTTTAGTGTTTTACCAAAACAGCCCTAAACTTTCAACTACAGTTGGCATGTGTTGGTTTCTATGTTGATAGAACCATTTAAAGTGAAAAACCATAGTAACAACATGTTATTGTTTTCTTTTTTTTAATGCTCACCCGAGGAAATTTTTTTCCAGTGCTTTTCAGAGAGAGTGGAAAGGGAGAGAGAGAGAGAAGGAGAGAAACATTGATGTGAGAGAGACACACTGATTGGTTGTATCTGCACACGCCCCGACGGGCTGGGGAGCCAACCCGCAACCGAGATACGCACCCTTGGCTGGAATCGAACCCAGAACCCTTTAGTCTGAGGGCCAGTGCTCTAACCACTGAGCCAAACAGGCTAGGACCTGTTTGAAATGTATCCTTTCATTCCAAGGATACAATTAGTCATGATCATAGAGTTAAATATATTTTAGGAGTTACATGTTACATGTGAATATAATTTACTGGAAAATATGTAGATATTTTAAGTACTGATTTCCCAAAATGTAGAATAATGTTAGTGTCTGGTATATTGCAAATCACAGATATGAACATCCCTTCTCTGATATTCATGTAAAACAACAACTCAAAATAAAAGAATGAAGTGAGGGGAGCCTCAACTCAAATTCTAATGATTAAGGGGGCACCATTTTCTATGGTGAGAGGAATTTATAGAAACAACATTGGTTCTTTTTTCTGAGGACTTCTTTAGCTATTTAGGGTCTTGCTTTTCCATAAAAATTTTGATGATTTTTGGTTCTATTTCTTTAAAAAATACCGTTGAGATTTTAATGGGGATTT